>NW_026577903.1:1569881-1883858 GCF_029407905.1 Bubalus kerabau
ATTGCTCTCCAGGCCATGCAGGAAAAGAAGGCACTCAGCTCGCGAGGACGGGGGCGTCTCAGGGGTTTCCTCGAGCTGCGGCGCCCGTGGGGGTTTTCTCCCGAGGCACGACGAGGATCTCAGGGAGCCTCTCGTGCGGCGCCAGGGAAGTCAGGTCTCCATGCGCGTGGCGAGGGGGAGCGCGTCCTGGCTCTCGAGTCACGGGAGGGGACTAGGGCCTCGAGACGCGTTGAAGAAGGACTCTCGAGGTCTTTCTCGGGGGGCGGCGGGAAACCCTCGTGTCCCTCGCCTTCTGCCAGGGACCTTAGGGAACTTCCCAGGGTGCCTCTGAGAGCCGAGGGATCCTGTGGAGGTGGCGGGGCCCCTCGGGACTCCGCTGGGTCTGGCGCAACGGAAGAGGGCCTCACCTCGAGGGGCGGCAGGAACCTCAGGCTTCCTCTCCGTTTCGGACTCCGACCGCAGGGTCCCTGCAGAGTTGGGACAGGAGAGTCAGGCCTCGTCTTGTCTGAGGAAGGGAAACCCCCTGGCCTCTCGAGTTGCTCAGGGGGTCTCAGGCCCCTCGTCGAGCTGTGTGTGGAACCCGCGGGTCTTTGCGGACGATGCACGGGGGTGGCAGTGCCCCTTCGTGTTGTGCCTTCCCCCACAGGGTTGCCTTCGAAGAGGGGTCCGGGCCTCGGGTCCTTCTCAACGGCGGACCGGGGAATCGGGGGCGTTCGGCATGTGGCCCCACCCACGTGGCTCGTCTCGAATTTCCTCGTGAGACCGGCCTCATCCTGAGGTGCGCCGGGAAGGCCGGGAACCCCTTCCAGACCACGCAGGGGAATCGCCTCTACTGTCGCGATCAGGAGGGGAGAAGGGGCTCAGAGGAAGCGGTGCCGGGACCCTCGGTGTTCCCCTCGAGGGAACCCGGCATGTCGGGGGACTTTTGGGGGTCGCAGGAAGGCTGTCAGGGACCGTTTCGCCCTTCAGGGCGGAACAGGGGACTTCCCTTGAGACGCCGTGGCGGGCAAGGGCCTCATCTTGCCAAGAGGTGGGAACCACGTGGTTTTTCTCGAGTTGCGGCGGGATTCTCGAGTTACGACGGGGATCTCAGCCTTCCCCTTGGGTTGGCCCTGGGAAGCCCAATCTTCCCCTCGGGTTGCGAGGGAAAGCTGGGGGTTGCGCTCGAGTCACTGCAGGGCCGAAGAGACCTCACCTAGGCGTGTGTCCGGGACCTAATATTCCTCTCCAGGGAAGGCAGGGATCTCGGGGTTGCATTCCAGGCTCCCCCGGGGAGTCAGGCCTCGTCTCGAGGGGAAGCCAAGGACTCCGCTCTCCTCTCGAGTCGCGACGCGGGTCTCTTGGAGCCCCCTGAGCGGCCTCAAGGGACTCCAGCCTCCTCTTCCGTTTGGAGAGAGGACCCGGGATTGCTCTCCAGGCCATGCAGGAAAAGAAGGCCCTCAGCTCGCGAGGACGGGGGCGTCTCAGGGGTTTCCTCGAGCTGCGGCGCCCATGGGGGTTTTCTCCCGAGGCACGACGAGGATCTCAGGGAGCCTCTCGTGCGGCGCCAGGGAAGTCAGGTCTCCATGCGCGTGGCGAGGGGGAGCGCGTCCTGGCTCTCGAGTCACGGGAGGGGACTAGGGCCTCGAGACGCGTTGAAGAAGGACTCTCGAGGTCTTTCTCGGGGGGCGGCGGGAAACCCTCGTGTCCCTCGCCTTCTGCCGGGGACCTTAGGGAACTTCCCAGGGTGCCTCTGAGAGGCGAGGGATCCTGTGGAGGTGGCGGGGCCCCTCGGGACTCCGCTGGGTCTGGCGCAACGGAAGAGGGCCTCACCTCGAGGGGAGGCAGGCACCTCAGGCTTCCTCTCCGTTTCGGACTCCGACCGCAGGGTCCCTGCAGAGTTGGGACAGGAGAGTCAGGCCTCGTCTTGTCTGAGGAAGGGAACCCCGCTGGCCTCTCGAGTTGCTCAGGGGGTCTCAGGACCCTCGTCGAGCTGTGTGTGGAACCCGCGGGTCTTTGCGGACGATGCACGGGGGTGGCAGTGCCCCTTCGTGTTGTGCCTTCACCCACAGGGTTGCCTTCGAAGAGGGGTCCGGGCCTCGGGTCCTTCTCAAGGGCGGACCGGGGAATCGGGGGGCGTTCGGCATGTGGCCCTACCCACGTGGCTCGTCTCGAATTTCCTCGTGAGACCGGCCTCATCCTGAGGTGCGCCGGGAAGGCCGGGAACCCCTTCCAGGCCACGCAGGGGAATCGCCTCTCCTGTCGCGATCAGGAGGGGAGAAGGGGCTCAGAGGAAGCGGTTCCGGGACCCTCGGTGTTCCCCTCTGGGGAACCCAGCGTGTCGGGGGACTTTTGGGGGTCGGAAGAAGGCTGTCAGGGACCGTTTCGCCCTTCAGGGCGGAACAGGGGACTTCCCTTGAGACGCCGTGGCGGGCAAGGGCCTCCTCTTGCCAAGAGGTGGGAACCACGTGGTTTTTCTCGAGTTGCGGCGGGATTCTCGAGTTACGACGGGAATTTCAGCCTTCCCCTTGGGTTGGCCCTGGGAAGCCCAATCTTCCCCTCGGGTTGCGAGGGAAAGCTGGGGGTTGCGCTCGAGTCACTGCAGGGCCGAAGAGACCTCACCTAGGCGTGTGTCTGGGACCTAATATTCCTCTCCAGGGAAGGCAGGGATCTCGGGGTTGCATTCCAGGCTCCCCCGGGGAGTCAGGCCTCGTCTCGACGGGAAGCCAAGGACTCCGCTCTCCTCTCGAGTCGCGACGCGGGTCTCTTGGAGCCCCCTGAGCGGCCTCAAGTGACTCCAGCCTCCTCTTCCGTTTGGAGAGAGGACCCGGGATTGCTCTCCAGGCCATGCAGGAAAAGAAGGCCCTCAGCTCGCGAGGACGGGGGCGTCTCAGGGGTTTCCTCGAGCTGCGGCGCCCGTGGGGGTTTTCTCCCGAGGCACGACGAGGATCTCAGGGAGCCTCTCGTGCGGCGCCAGGGAAGTCAGGTCTCCATGCGGGTGGCGAGGTGGAGCGCGTCCTGGCTCTCGAGTCATGGTAGGGGACTAGGGCCATAAGACGCGTTGAAGAAGGACTCTCGATGTCTTTCTCGGGTTGCAACGGGAAACCCTCTTTTCCCCCGACTTCTGCCGGGGACCTGAGGGAACTTCCCAGGGTGCCTCTGAGAGGTGAGGGACGCTGTGGAGTTGGCGGGGCCTCTCGGGACTCCACTGGGTTTGTCGCAATGGAAGAGGGCCTCATCTCGAGTGGAGGCAGGAACCTCAGGCTTCCTCTCCAATTCTGACTCTGATCGTAGTGTCCCTGCAGAGTTGGGACAGGAGAGTCAGGCTATGTGTTTTCTGAGGAATGGAACTCCGCTTGCCTCTCGAGTTGTTCATGGGGTTTCAGGCCCCTTGTCAAACTGTGTGTGAAATCTGCAGGTTTTTCCAGACGATGCATGGGGGTGTCAGTGACCCTTCGTTTTGTGTCTTCATCCACAGGGTTGCCTTCGAAGAGGTGTCCGGGCATCGTGTTCTTATGAAGAGCGGCCTGGGAAATCGAGGTCGTTCATCATTTGGCACCACCCACGTGGCTAGTCTCGAATTTCCTCATGAAACCGGCCTCATCCTGAGGTTTGCCGCGAAGGTCATGAAACCCTTCCAGACAAAGCAGAGGAATCGACCCTCCTGTGGCGATCAGGAGGAGAGAAGTGGCTCAGATGAAGTGCTGCTGGGAACCTCGGTGTTTCCCTCAAGTGAGACAGGTATGTCGGGTAACTTTTGGGGTCGCATAACGCGTTCCAAGTACCGTTTCGCTCTTCAAATTGGAACGTGGGACTTCTCTTGGGGTGCTCCAGCGGGCAAGGGCCTCATCTTGGAATGACTGGGGAACCACTTGGTTTTTCTCGAGTTGCGGTGGGATATTTGAGTTACCACAGGGAATTCATGCTTCCTGTTGTGTTGGCCCACAAAAGTCTTATCTTCCATTCGAGATTCGAGGAAGAGCTGGAGGTGCGCTCTAGTCACTGAAGGCAAAAGAGACCCCACCAAGGCTTGTGTGCAGGACCTAATGTTCATGCCAAGGGGCGACAGGAATCTCGGGGTTGCATTCCAGACTCACCCTGGAGTCAGGCCTCGTCTCGAGGGGAAGCAAAGGACTCTGCTCTCCTCTCGAGTCGGACGGGTATGTCTTGGAGCCCACTGAGTGGCTTAAAGGGAGTCAAACCTCCTCTGGTGTTTGGAGGGAGGACACGGGATTGCTCTCCAGGCAATGCAGGAAATGAAGGCCCTCATCTCCCGATGACTGGGGCGTCTCGTAGGTTTTCTCGAGCTGTGGCGCTAGTGTGGGGTTTCTCAGGAAGTAAGACTGGGAGCTCAGTGAGCCTCTCATGTGGTGCCAGGGCAGTCACGTCTCTATGCACGTGGTGAGAGGGAGCCCGTCATTGTTCTCGAGTCATGGTAGGGGAATTGGGCCTGAAAACGTGTTAAAGAAGGACTCTCGAGATCTTTCTTGGGTTGCAGCAGGAAACCCTGGGTTCCATCGACTTGTGCCAGTGACCTCAGGAAGCTTCTCAGCGTGCCTCTGAGAAGTCAGGGTCACTGTGGAGTTGGGAGGGGCCTCTCGGAACTCCACTGGGTTTGGTGCAATGGAAGAGGGCCTCATGACAAGTTGAGGCAGGAACCACAGGGTTCCTCTCCTGGCTTCGAATGCGCCGGATCTGACTCGGATCGCAGAGTCCCTGCAGAGTTGGGACAGGAGAGTCAGGCCTCGTCTTGTGTGGAGGAATGGAACTCCGCTTGACTCTCGCGTTGTTCATGGGGTGACAGGCCACTTGTCGATTTGTATGTGGAACTTGCGGGTTTTTCTGGACGATGCACTGGGGTGTCACTGCCCCTTCGTGTTGTGCCTTGTTCCACAGGATTGCCTTCGAGTTGGGTTCTGCCATCGGGTTCTTATCAAGAGCGGACCAGGGAATAGGGGTCTTTTGGCATGTCGCACCACCCACGAGGCTATGACTCGAATTTCCTCGTGAGACTGGCCTCATCTTGATGTGCGCCAGGAAGGTCGGGAACGCCTTCCAGACAAAGCAGGGGAATCGAACCTCCTGTCGCGATCAAGAGGGGAGAAGAGTCTCAGATGAAGTGGTGCCAGGAACCTCGGTGTTCTCCTCAAGTGAGACTGGTATGTCGGGGAACTTTTGGGGTCGCATCAAGGGTTCCAAGTAACTTTTCGCTCTTCAATACGGAACGTGGGACTTCTCTTGAGACGCTGTAGCGGGCAAGGGCCTCATCTTTCGATGACGGGGGAACCACGTGGTTTCTCTTGAGTTGGGGTGGGATTCTCGAGTTACAACGGGGAATTCATGCTTCCTCTTCAACTGGCCCAGGGAAGTCCAGTTTTCATTCGAATTGTGAGTTAGAACTGGGGATTGCTCTCGAGACACTGCAGGGCCAAATAGACCTCATCTAGGCTTGTGTCCAGGACCTAATGTTCCTCTGCTGGGGCGAAAGCGATCTCAGCATTGCATTCTCGACTCACCCGGGGAGTCAGGCCTCGTCTCGAGGGGAAGCCAAGGACACTGCTCTCCTGTCAAGTCGCGACGGGTATATCTTGGAGCTCACTGTGTGGCCTAAAATGAGTCAAGCCTCCTGTGGAGTTTGGAGAGAGGACTCAGGATTGCTCTCCAGGCCATACAGCAAAAGAAGGCCCTCATCTCGTGAGGACTGGGGCATCTCGTCGGTATTCTCGAGCTGTGGCTCCAGTGTGGTGTTGCTCACGAGGTATAATGGGGAGCTCAGGGAGCCTCTCCTGTGGCGCCAGGGAAGTCAGGTTTCTATGCGCGTGGCTAGGGGGAGCGCGTCATTGCTCTCGAGTCATGGTAGGGAAATCGCACCTCAAGACGCGTTGAAGAAGGACTCTCGAGGTCTTTTACGGGTTGGGGCAGGAAACCCTTGGTTCCCTCGACTTGTGCCGGTGATCTCAGGAAGGTCTAAGGGTGCCTCTGAGAAGTCAGGGATACTGAGCAGTTGGGAGGGGTCTCTCTGGACTCCACTGGGTTCGGTGCAATGGAAGAGGGCCTCATCTCGAGTGGAGGCAGGAAACTCATGTTTCCTGTCCTGACTTCCCCTGGGCCAGATCTGACTCGGATCGCAGTTTCGCTGCAGAGTTCAAACAGGAGAGTCAGGCCTCGTCTTGTGTGGAGGAATGGAACTCTGCTTGCCTCTCCAGTTGTTCACGGGGTGACAGGTCACTTCTCGAGCTGTGTGTGGTACCTGCGGGTTTCTCCGGACGATACCCAGGGGTGTCAGTGCCCCTAAGTGTTGTGCCTTCATCAAAAGGGTTATCTTCAAAGAGGTGTCCGGGCATCAGGATCTTATCAAGAGCGGACCGGGAAATCGGGGTCTTTCGGCATGTGTCACCATCCACGTGGCTGTGTCTCGAATATCCTCGTGAGACCGGCCTCATCCTGAGATGCACCGGGAAAGGCGGGAACCCCTTCAAGACAAAACAGGGGAATCGACCCTCCTGTCGCGATCAGGATGGGAGAAGGGGCCCAGATGTATTGGTGCCGGGAACCTCGGTATTCTCCTCGAGTCAGACTGGTGTGTCGAGGAACTTTTGAGGGCGCATCAAGGGTGCCAATACCGTTTCGCACTTCACGACGGAACGTGGGACTTCTCTTGAGACGCTGTAGGGGGCAAGGGCCTCATCTTGGGATGACGGGGGAACCACGTGGCGTTTCTCGAGTTATGGCGGGATTCTCGAGTTTCGACGGGGAATACAGTCTTCCTCATGTGTTGGGCCAGGGAAGTCCTATCTTCCATTCGAGTTTAAAGGGAGAGCTGGGGATTGCTCTCGAGTCACTGCAGGGCAAAATAGACCTCATCTAGGCTTGTGTCCAGGACTTAATGTTCGTCCCTAGGGGCGACAGGGATCTTGGGGTTGCATACCAGACTCACCCGGGGAATCAGGCCTCGTCTCGAGGGGAAGCAAAGAACTCCGCTGTCCTTTTGAGTCGCGATGGGTATCTCTTGGAGCCCACTGTGTGCCCTAAAGGGAGTCAAGCCTCCTGTGGTGTTTGGATAGAGGACTCGGGATTCCTCTCCAGGCCATGCAGGAACAGAAGGCCCTCATCTCGCGATGATGGCGGCGTCTCGTGGGTTTTCTAGACTGCTGCGCTAGTGCCGGGTTTCTGACGAGGTACGAGAGGGAGCTCAGGGAGCCTCTCGTGTGGCGCCAGGGAAGTCAGGTCCCCATGAGATGGCTAGGGGGAGCTCGTCATTGCTCTCGAGTCATGGTAGGGTAATCGGGCCTCAAGACGGGTTGAAGAAGGACTCTTGAGGTCTTTCTCGGGTCACTGCATAAAACCCAGGGTTCCCTTGACTTGTGCCTGCGACCTCAGGGAGCTTCTCAGAGTGCCTCTGAGAAGTCAGGGATACTGTGCAGTTTGGAGGGGCCTCTCGAGACTCCTCTGCATTTGGTGGAATGTAAGAGGGACTCATCTCGAGTTGAAGCAGGAACCTCAGTGTTCCTCTCCATTTCTGACTCAGATCGCAAGGTCCCTGCATGTTGGTACAGGAGAGTCAGGCCTCGTCTTTTCTGGAGGATGGGACTCCTCTTGCCTCTCGAGTTGTTCTCGAGGTGACAGGCCACTTGTTGAGCTGTGTGTGTAACCTGCCCGTTTTTCCGGATGATGCACAGGTGTGTTAGTGCCCCTTCGTGTTGTACCTTCATACTCAAGGCTGCCTTCCAAGAGGTGTCCGAGCATCGGATTCTTATCAAGAGTGGACCGGGAAATTGGAGTCTTTCAGCAAGTGGCACCACCCACAAAGCTACGTATCGAATTTCCCCATGAGACCGGCCTCATCCTGAGTTGCGCAGGGAAGGTCGGGCCCCCTTGCAGACAAAGCAGGGGAATCGACCCACAGGTCACGATCAGGAGGGCAGAAGGGGCTTAAATGAAGTGGTGCCGGGAACCTCGGTGTTCCCCTTGAGTGAGACTGGCGTGTTGGGGGACTTTTGGGGTCGCATCAAGGGTGCCAAGTACCGTTTCGCATTTCAAGACGGAACCTGGGACATCTTTTGAAACGCTGTAGCGGGCAAGGGCCTCATCTTGCGATGACGGGAGAACCACGTGGTTTTGCTCGAGTTGCGGCGGGATTCTCGAGTTATGACCGGGAATTTAGGCTTCCTCTTGTTGGCCTTGAAATCCAATCTTCCATTCGGGTTGCGAGGGGGAGCTGGGGATTGCGCTAGAGTCACTGCAGGGCAAAAGAGACCTAATCTAGGCTTGTGTCCAGGATCTAACGTTGCTCTCCAGGGGCGACAGGTATCTCGGGTTTGCATTCCAGACTCATCCGGGGAGTCAGTTCTCACCTCGAGGGTAAGCAAAGAATTCCGCTCTCGTCTCGAGTCGCGATGGGTATCTCTTGGAGCCCACTGTGTGTACTAAAGGGAGTCAAGCCTCCTGTGGAGTTTGGAGAGAGGACTCGGGATTGGACTCCAGGCCATGCAGGAAAAGAAGGCCCTCATCTCGAGATGACGGTGGCGTCTCGTGGGTTTTCTCGAGCTGCGGCGCCAGTGTGGGGTGTCTCATGAAGTACCACGGGGATCTCAGGGAGCCTCTTGTATGGCGCCAGGAAAATCCAGTATTCCATTCGAGTTGCAAGTTAGAACTGGGGATTGCTCTCCAGTCACTGCAGGGCAAAATAGACCTCATCTACGCTTGTGTCCAGGACCTAGTGTTCCACTACTGGGCCAACAGGGATCTCAGGGTTGCATTCTCGACTCACCCGGAGAGTCAGGCCTCGTCTTGAGGGGAAAAAAAGGACTCCGCTCTCCTGTCGAGTCGCGACGGGTATCTCTTGGAGCCCACTGCGTGGCGTAAAGGGAGTGAAGCCTCCTATGGAGTTTGGAGAGATGACTCGGGATTGTTTTCCTGGCCATGCAGGAAAAAAGGCCCTCATCTCGCGATGACGGGGGCATCTCGTGGGTTTTCTCCAGCTGCGGCGCCAGTATCAGATTTCTCACGAGGTACAACAGGGAGCTCAGAGAGCCTCTCGTTTGGTGCTAGGGACGTCAGGTCTCCGTGCGTGTGGTGAAGGGGAGTGCGTGATTGCTCTCGAGTCATAGTAGGCGAATCGGGCCTCAAGACGCATTGAAGAAGGACTCTTGAGGTCTTTCTCGGGTTGCGGTAGGGAACCCTGGGTTCCCTTGATTTGTGTCGGTGACCTCAGGCAACTTCTAAGGGTGCCTCTGAGAAGTCAGGGACACTGTGGATTTGGGAGGGGCCCTTCGTTACTCAACTGGGTTTGGTGCAATCGAAGAGGGCCTCATCTCGAATGGAGGCAGGAACGTCAGGGGTCCTCTCCATTTCTGACTCGGGTCGCAGGGTACCTGCAGAGTATGGAGAAGAGAGTCACGCCTCGTCTTCTGTGGAGGAATGGATTTCCCCTTGCCTTTCGAGTTGTTCACGGAGTGACAGGCCACTTGTTGAGCTGAGTGTGGAACCTGCGGGTTTTTCCGGACGATGCACGGGGGTGTCAGTGCCCCTTCGTGTTGTGCCTTCATCCACAGGGTTGCCTTCAAAGAGGTTTCCGGGCATCGGGTTCTTTTCAAGAGCGTACCGGAAAATTGGGGTCTTTCAGCATGTGGTACCACCCACGAGGCTACGTCTCGAATTTCCTCGGGAGACCGGCCTCATCCTGAGGTGCGCCGGGAAGGTCAGGAACCCCTTGCAGACAAAGCAGGGGAATCGACCCACCGCTCGCGATCAGAAGGGGAGAAGGGGCTCAGATGAAGTGGTGCCGGGAACCTCGGTGGTCCCCTCGAGTGAGACCGGTATGTCACGGCACTTTTGAGGTCGCATCAAGGGTGCCAAGTACAGTTTCGCACTTCAAGACGGAACGTGGGAATTCTCTGGAGATGCTGTAGCGGGCAAGGGCCTCATATTGCGATGACGAGGGAAACACGTGGTTTTTCTCGAGTTGAGGCGGGATTCTCGAGTTACAACGGGGAATTCAGGCTTCCTCTTGTGTTGGCCCAGGAAGTCCAATCTTCCATTCAACTTGTCAGAGAGAGCTGGGGGTTGCTCTCGAGTCACTTCAGGGCAAAGAGTCCTCATCTAGGCTTGGGTCCAGGACGTAATGTTCCTCTCCAGGGGCGACAGGGATATCGGGGTCGCATTCCAGTCTCACCCGGTGGGTCACGCCTCGTCTCGAGAAGAAGCAAAGGACTCCACTATCCTCTCGAGTCGGGACGCGTAACTCTTGGAGCCCAATGAGTGGCCTAAAGGGAGTCAAGCGTCCTGTGTAGCTTGGACAGAAGGTTCACGCTTGATCTGCATACCATGCAGTTAAAGATGGCCCTCCTCTCGTGATGACGGGGGCGTCTCATGGGTTTTCTCGAGCTGCAGCGCCAGTGTGGGGTTTCTCACGAGATATGATGGGGAGTTCAGGGATCCTCTTATGCAGCGCCAGAGAAGCCTGACTCCATGCGTGTGGCCAGGCAGATCGCGTCATTGCTCTCGAGTCATGGGAGGGACTAGGGCCTCAAGAGGCATTTAAGAAGGACTCTCAAGGTCTTTCTTGGGTTGGGGCGGGAAACACTCGTTTCCCTCGACCTCTACAGGGGACCTTAGGGAACTTCCCAGGTGCCTCTGAGAGGTGAGGGATACTGAGGAGTTAGAGGGGCCTCTCGGGACTCCACTAGGTTTGACGAAATGAAAGAGGGCCTCATCTCGATTGGAGGCAGGAACCTCAGGCTTTCTCTCCATTTCTGACTCCGACCACAGGGTCCCTGCAGAGTTGGGATAGGAGAGTCAGGCCTCGTCTTGTCTGAGTAACGGAACTCTGCTTGCCTCTCGAGTCGTTCAGGGGGTCTCAGGGCCCTTGACAAGCTGTGTGTGGAACCTGCGGGTGTTTCCAGAAGATGCATGGGGGTGTCAGTGCCCCTTCGTTTTGTGCCTTCCCCCACAGGGTTTCCTTCAAAGAGGTGTCCGGGCATCGGGTTCATTTCAAGAGCGGACCGGGAAATCGGGGTCATTCTGCATGTGGCACCACCCACGTGGCTCATCTCGAATTTCCTCGTGAGACCAGCATCATCCTGAGGTGCGCCGGGAAGGCCGGGAACCCCTTCCACACAAAGTAGGGGAATGGATTCTCCTGTCGCGATCAGGAGGGGAGATGGGGCTCAGATGAAGTGGTGCCGGGACCCTCGGTGTTCCACTCGAGGGAACCCGGCGTTTCAGGGAACTTTAGGGGTCGCATCAAGGGAGCCAAGTACCGTTTCCCACTTCAGGACGGAACATGGGACTTCCCTGGAGACGCTGTAGCGGGCAAGGGCCTCATCCTGTGAAGACGTTGGAACCACGTCGTTTTTCTTGAGTTGCATCGGGATTCTCGAAAACGACAGGAATTTCAGGTCTCTCTTGGGTTGGCTCTGGGAAGCCCAATCTTCAATTCGAGTTGCGATGGAAAGCTGGGGGTTCTGCTCGAGTCACTACAGGGCCAAAGAGACCTCATCGAGGCGTGTGTCCAGAAGCTAATATTCCTCTCAAGGGAAGACAGGGATCCCGGGTTTCCATTCCAGACTCCCCCGTGGAGTCAGGACTCGCCTGGAGGGGAAGCAAAGGACTCCGCTTTCCTCTCAAGTCGCGACACGGATCTCTTGGAGCCCACTGAGTGGACTCAAGGGTGTCGAGCCTCCTCTTCAGTTTGGAGAGAGGACTCGGGATTGCTCTCCAGGCCAGGCAAGAAAGAAGGCCCTCATCTCGCGATGACGGGGGCGTCTCATGGGTTTCCTCAGGCTGCTGCGCCCATGGGGGTTTTCTCACGAGGCACGATGAGGACCTCAGGGAGCCTCTCGTGCGGCGCCAGGGAAGTCAGGTCTCCATGCGCATGGCGAGGGGGAGCTGGTCATCACTCTCGAGTCATGGGAAGCGGCTAGGTCGTCAAGAGGCGTTGAAGAAGGACTCTCGAGGTCTTTCTCGGGTTGCGGCGGGAAACCCTCGTTTCCCTCGACTTCTGCAGGGGACCTTGGGGAACTTCCCAGGGTGCCTCTGAGAGGTGAGGGATGCTGTGTAGTTGGCAGGGCCTCTCGGGACTCTGCTGGGTTCGGCGCAATGGAAGAGGGCCTCATCTCGAGGGGAGGCAGGAACCTCAGGCTTCCTCTCGGTTTCGGACTCCGACTGCACGGTCCCTGCAGTGTTGGGACAGGAGAGTCATGCCTCATCTTGTCTGAGGAATGGAATTCTGGTTGCCTCTCGAGTTGTTCCGGGAGTCCCAGGCCCCTTGTCGAGCTGTGTGTAGACCCTGCGGGTATTTCCGGATGATGCACGGGGGTGTCAGTTCCCCTTCGTGTTGTGCCTTCACCCACAGGGTTGCCTTCAAAGAGGTGTCCGGGTATCGGGTTCTTATCAAGAGCCGACCGGAAAATCGGGGTCGTTCGGCACGTGGCACCTCACACGTGGCTAGTCTCGAATTTCCTCGTGAGACCGGCCTCCTCCTGAGGTGCGCCGGGAAGGCCGGGAACCCCTTCCAGACCACGCAGGGGAATCGCCTCTCCTGTCGCGATCAGGAGGGGAGAAGGGGCTCAGAGGAAGCAGTGCCGGGACCCTCGGTGTTCCCCTCGAGGGAACCCGGCGTGTCGGGGGACTTATGGGGGTCGCAGGAAGGCTGTCAGGGACCGTTTCGCCCTTCAGGGCGGAACAGGGGACTTCCCTTGAGACGCCGTGGCGGGCAAGGGCCTCATCTTGCCAAGAGGTGGGAACCACGTGGGTTTACTCGAGTTGCGGCGGGATTCTCGAGTTACGACGGGGATCTCAGCCTTCCCCTTGGGTTGGCCCTGGGAAGCCCAATCTTCCCCCGGGTTGCGAGGGAAAGCTGGGGACTGCGCTCGAGTCACTGCAGGGCCGAAGAGACATCACCTAGGCGTGTGTCCGGGACCTCATATTCCTCTCCAGGGAAGGCAGGGATCTCGGGGTTGCATTCCAGGCTCCCCCGGGGAGTCAGGCCTCGTCTCGAGGGGAAGCCAAGGACTCCGCTCTCCTCTCGAGTCGCGACGCGGGTCTCTTGGAGCCCCCTGAGCAGCCTCAAGGGAGTCCAGCCTCCTCTTCCGTTTGGAGAGAGGACCCGGGATTGCTCTCCAGGCCATGCAGGAAAAGAAGGCCCTCAGCTCGCGAGGACGGGGGCGTCTCAGGGGTTTCCTCGAGCTGCGGCGCCCGTGGGGGTTTTCTCCCGAGGCACGACGAGGATCTCAGGGAGCCTCTCGTGCGGCGCCAGGGAAGTCAGGTCTCCATGCGCGTGGAGAGGGGGAGCGCGTCCTGGCTCTCGAGTCACGGGAGGGGACTAGGGCCTCGAGACGCGTTGAAGAAGGACTCTCGAGGTCTTTCTCGGGGGGCGGCGGGAAACCCTCGTGTCCCTCGCCTTCTGCCGGGCACCTTAGGGAACTTCCCAGGGTGCCTCTGAGAGGCGAGGGATCCTGTGGAGGTGGCGGGGCCCCTCGGGACTCCGCTGGGTCTGGCGCAACGGAAGAGGGCCTCACCTCGAGGGGAGGCAGGAACCTCAGGCTTCCTCTCCGTTTCGGACTCCGACCGCAGGGTGCCTGCAGTGTTGGGACAGGAGAGTCAGGCCTCGTCTTGCCTGAGGAAGGGAACCCCGCTGGCCTCTCGAGTTGCTCAGGGGGTCTCAGGCCCCTCGTCGAGCTGTGTGTGGAACCCGCGGGTCTTTGCTGACGATGCACGGGGGTGGCAGTGCCCCTTCGTGTTGTGCGTTCACCCACAGGGTTGCCTTCGAAGAGGGGTCCGGGCCTCGGGTCCTTCTCAAGGGCGGACCGGGGAATCGGGGGCGTTCGGCATGTGGCCCCACCCACGTGGCTCGTCTCGAATTTCCTCGTGAGACCGGCCTCATCCTGAGGTGCGCCGGGAAGGCCGGGAACCCCTTTCAGACCACGCAGGGGAATCGCCTCTCCTGTCGCGATCAGGAGGGGAGAAGGGGCTCAGAGGAAGCGGTGCCGGGACCCTCGGTGTTCCCCTCGAGGGAACCCGGCGTGTCGGGGGACTTTTGGGGGTCGCAGGAAGGCTGTCAGGGACCGTTTCGCCCTTCAGGGCGGAACAGGGGACTTCCCTTGAGACGGCGTCGCGGGCAAGGGCCTCATCTTGCCAAGAGGTGGGAACCACGTGGTTTTTCTCGAGTTGCGGCGGGATTCTCGAGTTACGACGGGGATCTCAGCCTTCCCCTTGGGTTGGCCCTGGGAAGCCCAATCTTCCCCTCGGGTTGCGAGGGAAAGCTGGGATTTGCGCTCGAGTCACTGCAGGGCCGAAGAGACCTCACCTAAGCGTGTGTCCGGGACCTAATATTCCTCTCCAGGGAAGGCAGGGATATTGGGGTTGCACTCCAGGCTCCCCCGGGGAGTCAGGCCTCGTCTCGAGGGGAAGCCAAGGACTCCGCTCTCCTCTCGAGTCGCGACGCGGGTCTCTTGGAGCCCCCTGAGCGGCCTCAAGGGAGACCAGCCTCCTCTTCCGTTTGGAGAGAGGACCCGGGATTGCTCTCCAGGCCATTCAGGAAAAGATGGCCCTCGGCTCGCCAGGACGGGAGCGTCTCAGGGGTTTCCTCGAGCTGCGGCGCCCGTGGGGGTTTTCTCCCGAGGCACGACGAGGATCTCAGGGAGCCTCTCGTGCGGCTCCAGGGAAGTCAGGTCTCCATGCGCGTGGCGAGGAGGAGCGCGTCCTGGCTCTCGAGTCACGGGAGGGGACTAGGGCCTCGAGACGCGTTGAAGAAGGACTCTCGAGGTCTTCCTCGGGGGGCGGCGGGAAACCCTCATGTCCCTCGCCTTCTGCCGGGGACCTTAGGGAACTTCCCAGGGTGCCTCTGAGAGGCGAGGGATCCTGTGGAGGTGGCGGGGCCCCTCGGGACTCCGCTGGGTCTAGCGCAATGGAAGAGGGCCTCACCTCGAAGGGAGGCAGGAACCTCAGGCTTCCTCTCCGTTTCGGACTCCGACCGCAGGGTCCCTGCAGAGTTGGCACAGGAGAGTCAGGCCTCGTCTTGTCTGAGGAAGGGAACCCCGCTGGCCTCTCGAGTTGCTCAGCGGGTCTCAGGCCCCTCGTCGAGCTGTGTGTGGAACCCGCGGGTCTTTGCGGACGAAGCACGGGGGTGGCAGTGCCCCTTCGTGTTGTGACTTCACCCACAGGGTTGCCTTCGAAGAGGGATCCGGGCCTCGGGTCCTTCTCAAGAGCGGACTGGGGAATCGGGGGCGTTCGGCCTTTGGCCCCACCCACGTGGCTCGTCTCGAATTTCCTCGTGAGACCGGCCTCATCCTGAGGTGCGCCGGGAAGGCCGGGAACCCCTTCCAGACCACGCAGGGGAATCGCCTCTCCTGTCGCGATCAGGAGGGGAGAAGGGGCTCAGAGGAAGCGGTGCCAGGACCCTCGGTGTTCCCTTCGGGGGAACCCGGCGTGTCAGGGGACTTTTGGGGGTCGCAGGAAGGCTGTCAGGGACCGTTTCGCCCTTCAGGGCGGAACAGGGGACTTCCCTTGAGACGCCGTGGCGGGCAAGGGCCTCATCTTGCCAAGAGGTGGGAACCACGTGGTTTTTCTCGAGTTGCGGCGGGATTCTCGCGTTACGACGGGGATCTCAGCCTTCCCCTTGGGTTGGCCCTGGGAAGCCCAATCTTCCCCTCGGGTTGCGAGGGAAAGCTGGGGGTTGCACTCGAGTCACTGCAGGGCCGAAGAGACCTCACCTAGGCGTGTGTCCGGGACCTAATATTCCTCTCCAGGGAAGGCAGGGATCTCGGGGTTGCATTCCAGGCTCCCCCGGGGAGTCAGGCCTCGTCTTGGGGGGAAGCCAAGGACTCCGCTCTCCTCTCGAGTCGCGACGCCGGTCGCTTGGAGCCCCCTGAGCGGCCTCAAGGGAGTCCAGCCTCCTCTTCCGTTTGGAGAGAGGACCCGGGATTGCTCTCCAGGCCATGCAGGAAAAGAAGGCCCTCAGCTCGCGAGGACGGCGGCGTCTCAGGGGTTTCCTCGAGCTGCGGCTCCCGTTTGGATTTTCTCCCGAGGCACGACGAGGATCTCAGGGAGCCTCTCGTGCGGCGCCAGGGAAGTCAGGTCTCCATGCCCGTGGCGAGGGGGAGCGCGTCATGGCTTTCGAGTCACGGGAGGGATCTAGGGCCTCGAGACGCGTTGAAGAAGGACTCTCGAGGTCTTTCTCGGGCGGCGGCGGAAAAACCTCGTTTCCCTCGCCTTCTGCCGGGGACCTTAGGGAACTTCCCAGGGTGCCTCTGAGAGGCGAGGGATCCTGTGGAGGTGGCGGGGCCCCTCGGGACTCCGCTGGGTCTGGCGCAACGGAAGATGGCCTCACCTCGAGGGGAGGCAGGAACCTCAGGCTTCCTCTCCGTTTCGGACTCCGACCGCAGGGTCCCTGCAGAGTTGGGACAATAGAGTCAGGCCTCGTCTTGTCTGAGGAAGGGAACCCCGCTTGCCTCTCGAGTTGCTCAGGGTGTCTCAGGCCCATCGTCGAGCTCTGTGTGGAACCCACGGGTCTTTGCGGATGATGCACGGGGGTGGCAGTGCCCCTTCGTGTTGTGCCTTCACCCACAGGGTTGCCTTCGAAGAGGGGTCCGGGCCGCGGGTCCTTCTCAGGAGCGGACCGGGGAATCGGGGTCGTTCGGCATGTGGCCCCACCCACGTGGCTCGTCTCGAATTTCCTCGTGAGACCGGCCTCATCCTTAGGTGCCGCGGGAAGGCCTGGAACCCCTTCCAGACCACGCAGGGGAATCGACTCTCCTGTCGCGATCAGGAGGGGAGAAGGGGCTCAGAGGAAGCGGTTGCGGGACCCTCGGTGTTCCCCTCGAGGGAACCCGGCGTGTCAGGGAACTTTTGGGGGTCGCATGAAGGCTGGCAGGATCCTTTCCGCCCTTCAGGGCGGAAGAGGGGACTTCCCTTGAGACGCCGTCGCGGGCAAGGGTCTCATCTTGCCAAGAGTTTGGAACCACGTGGTTTTTCTCGAGTTGCGGCGGGATTCTCGAGTTACAATGGGGATCTCAGCCTTCCTCTTGGGTTGGCCCTGGGAAGCCCAATCTTCCCCTCGATTTGCAATGGAAATCTGGGGGTTGCGCTCGAGTCACTGCAGGGCCGAAGAGACCTCACCTAGGCGTGTGTCCAGGACCTACTATTCCTCTCCAGGGAAAGCAGGCATCTCGGGGTTGCATTCCAGGCTCCCCCGGGGAGTCAGACTTCGTCTCGAGGGGAAGCCAAGGACTCCGCTCTCCTCTTGAGTCGCGACAAGGATCTGTTGGAGCCCCCAGAGCGGCCTCAACGGAGTCCAGCCTGCTCTTCAGTTTGGAGAGAGGACTCGTGATTGGTCTCCAGGCCATGCAGGAATATAAGGCCCTCATCTCGCGATGACCGGGGTGTCTCATGTGTTTCCTCGAGCTGCCGCGGCAGTGTGGGTTTCCTCACGAGGTACGATGAGGATCTCAGGGAGCCTCTCGTGCAGTGCCAGGTTAGTCAGGTCTCCATGCGCGTGAAGAGGGGGCGCGTGTCATGGCTCTCGAGTCATGGTAGGGGAATCGCGACTCACCACATTTTGAAGCACTCTCGAGGTCTTTCTCGAGTCATGGCAGAAAACCCAGGGTTCCCTCGACTTGTGCCTGTGACCTCAGGGAGCTTCTCATTGTGCCTCTGAGAACTCAGGGATACTGTGGAGTTGGTAGGGGCCTCTCGGGACTCCACTGGGTGTGGTGCAATGGAAGAGGGCCTCATCTCGAGTGGACGCAGGAACCTCAGGCTTCCTCTCCGTTTTTGACTCGGATCCCATGGTCCCTGCAGAGTAGGGACAAGAGAGTCACACCTAGTCTTCTGTTGAGGAATGGACCTTCGTTTGCCTTTCGAGTTGTTTACAGAGTGACAGGCCACTTGTCGAAATGTCTGTGGGACCTGCGGGTTTTTCTGGACGATGCACGCGGGTGTCAGTGCCCCTTCGTGTTGTGCCTTCATCCACAGGTTTTCCTTCAAAGAGGTGTGCTGGCATCGGGTTCTTTTCAAGAGTGGACCGTGAAATTGGGGTCTTTCGGCATGTGGCACCACCCACGAGGCTACGTCTCGAACTTCCTCATGAGACCGGCCTCATCCTGAGGTGCGCCCGGAAGGTCGGGAACCCCTTGCAGACAGAGAAGGGGAGTCGACCCTCCTGTCGCAATCAGGAGAGGAGAAGGGGTCAGATGAAGTGGTGCCGGGAACCTCAGTGTTCCCCTTGAGTGAGTCTGGTATGTCGCGGAACTTTTGGGGTCGCATCAAGGGTGCCAAGTACCGTTTCGCACTTCAGGATGGAACGTGGGACTTCTCTTGAGATGCTGTAGCGGACAAAGGGCCTCATCTTGCGATGACGAGGGAAGCACGTGGATTTTCTCGAGTTTCGGTGGGATTCTCGAGTTACGACGGGGAATTCAGGCTTCCTCTTGTGTTGGCCCAGGAAGTCTAATCTTCCATTCGAGTTGCCAGGGAGAGCTGTGGATTGGGCTCCATTCACTGAAGGGCAAACTAGACCTCATCTAGGCTTGTATCCAGGACTTAATGTTCCTCTCCATAGGCGACAGGGATTTGGGGTTGCATTCCATACTCACCCGGGGAGTCAGGCCTCATCTCGAGGGGAAGCAAAGGACTCCACTCTCTTCTCGAGCCGCGACAGGTATCTCTTGGAGCCCACTGA
Organism: Bubalus kerabau; assembly: GCF_029407905.1. Taxonomy (NCBI): domain Eukaryota; kingdom Metazoa; phylum Chordata; class Mammalia; order Artiodactyla; family Bovidae; genus Bubalus; species Bubalus kerabau. The sequence goes on from NW_026577903.1 coordinate 1,588,540, forward strand.
GTGGTCTTTGCTCTGTAGGAGAGCTCTAGTGTACATAAGCCTGTACATAAGTGAACACAGACATTCTGTGTGCATGTTGCTGCGTACCCAAAATAGGGCCACAAGGAGCCTCATGCTCTCCATGCAGCGCGGAAGCTGTGCAGCCACGCAGCAGCTGAAGAATCCAACCAATTGCTCTTTTCTTACCTCTGACAGAGCTCGCATTGCCGTAGCCCTTGGCAGTTTGGAAACACTGGACCCTAACCCCTCTCAAAGTAGGCCTGGGTTCTAGTTCGAATAGAAAGTTAATAGCGGAGCTGAGGACAGGAATGCGGCAGTCATTTATCACACGCTCCTGCAGCCTGCTACTACAGGGACACTAACGCTAGAAGCTAGGAATGTCTTTGCAAGGTGCGCAAAGGACAAGGGAGAACCTCGACCCTGACTCTAGTATTTCAGCCCCCTGAGCAGATCTGAGGTTCTCCCGCTGTAGAAGCTAACCCATTCCTTTCAAATACAGGCTTCCTAACACAGGGCCAGTTGGCTGCTTGCTCTTCCACGAAGCAGGCTTCCTTAACTTGCAAACTGCGAATTCCGCTTAACAGCCTGGAGGAAAAATCGCTTCTTGGAAGATTTTTTTCAGAGGCTGTATCCCCGGAGCTGGGGCCAAGCTAGGGGACCCATACTGGCAAGGGAAGGCAAAACCACATCCAATGTCTTTGCTCTGGAGGACAGCTTTGGTGAGCCTAAGTCTTTCAGGAATATTTCTGGCTCCAACAGAGTCAAATTCTGTGTGTGAAGCTGCACAGCCAAAATAGGGGAACAGAGACCCTGATTCTCTCTGTGTAGCTTTGAAGCTGCCATTCAAACAACAGCTTGAGAATCCATACAATGCTCTCCGTTACTGCTAAGAGAATTCTCATTGCTGTAGTCCTTGACAGTGTGTAGAAATCCGCACCCTAACCCTTCTCCAAGTAGGCCTGGGTCCTAGCTCGGAACAACAGGCAACGGCGGAGCTGAGGCCAGTAAGGCACAAGTGAGGTCTCACACACTCTTGCAGCCTGATCGTCCAGGAGCAGTAAGGCCTCTTTTTCCCTGCAGGAGGCTCGCTTGCCTTGCCTCCTGTGAACTGCATTTCCCAGCCTGGGCGCAAAGCTGTTCCTGGAGATTTTTACTCAGGGGCTGTTTCCCTGGAGCTGGGTCGGACCTCGGGGGCCCAACTCACAGGGGAAGACAAAACCACATGGACAGGTCTATGCTCTGTAGGAGAGCTCTAGTGAACCTCATCTCTCAGGAACATTCTTGGCTTCTACAGAGACACCTCTGTGCATGAAGCTACACACCCAACATAGTGGCAAAGGGAGTCTGATTCTCTCCGTGGGTGCTGATGCTTTGTGGCAAAGCACCTGCTAAGAATCCATCCGCATAGGCTTCCCTCACCTTGACAGAGGTCTCATTGCTGTAGTCCTTGGCAGTTTGGAAAGAAGCAGACCCTTACCCTTCACCAAGTAGGCCCTTGTCCTTGTTTGAATGGAAAGGCAGTAGCTGAGCTGAGGCCAGTAAGGCGCCAGTCAAGTCTGACATATTCCCGATGCCTGCTCCTTCATGGAAAATAACGTTAGAATCTGGGAATGTCTTTGCAAGGCTGGCAAAGGGCAGTCAGGAACCTCGACCCTGCCTCTGGAATTTCTATCTTCTCAGCACATCCGGAGGTCTCGGTCAGGAGAAACTAACCCATTCCTTGCAAATATAGGCTTCCAAACACAGGCCGGTTGGCTGTCTCTTCTTGCCGAAGGAAGCTTGCTTATCCCACCTCCTGTGAACTCCGCTTCCCAGCCTGGGGGATAAGAGGTTCTTGGAGATCTTTTCTCAGAGGCTGTTTCCACGGAGCAGGGGCTGATCCCGGAGACCCACACGCACAGGGGAAGGGAAAACCGCATGGATAAGTCTTTGCTCTCTAGGAGTGCTCTAGTGAACCTCAGTCTATGCGGAATGTTCTTGGCTCCAACGGGGACATCTCTGTGTGGGAAGCTGCATAGCCAACATAGAGACACAGAGACCTGATTCTCTCTGTGCAGCTTTGACGCTGTCATTCAAACAACAAATTGAGAATCCACACAATGCTCTCCCTTACCACTGAGAGAGTTATCATTGCTGTAGCCCTTCGCAGTTTCTGGAAATCGGCACACAAACACTTCTCCAAGTAGGCCTGGGTTCAAGTTCAGATGAACATGCAATAGCGGAGCTGAGGCCAGTAAGGCACCAGTCAGGTGTCACACACTCTGGCAGCCTGCTCCTCCAGGGACAGTAAGGCCTCTATTTCCCTTCAGGAGGCTCGCTTGCCTTACTTCCTGTGAACAGCGTTTCCCAGCCTGGGCGGAAAGCAGTTCCTGGAGATCTTTTCTCAGGGGCTGTTTCCCCGGAGTTGGGGCGGACCTCGGGGACCCAACTCACAGGGGAAGGCAAAACCAAATGGACAGGTCTATGCTCTGTAGGAGATCTCTAGTGAACTGCCGGGGTCCAGCCCCAGCTGATCCAGGGTATTCGAAGCAGAGACGGCGTAGGCGAGGGTCAGGGAACTACTGCTTAATTAAACGTTAATTAAGGATATAAAGAGTAATAAAATGAGGATAGCTCAGTAGGAAAATTCAGTGGAGAAAAGAGGCTGAGTAGCTTGGTTTACACGGGGGACCAATAAAACTTCAAGACAAGAAGCTTGCACCACTTACGTAGGCCGCAGGCGTCCTTCCATTCTCCCGAAGAAGAGGAGACACTGAGGCCTCCCCGGTCGGATCTTAGAAGCCCAGGCAAAATTAGTAAGCTTGGTGGGTTCCGCGCTCCAGATGGAGACTCAACCAGAGTGAGAGAGAGAGAGAGACATGGGGATACCAGTATTTCGAGAAACTGATCCCAATTCTTTATTTTCCATGGTCTACTTTTATACACTGAGATGTTATGCAAAAGTCACGTGGGGTCAGCAGTCCTGACTTTTATCAAAGTTAGGTGCTTCATACAAAAGTATACAGAGGTCTTAGGGGTGTTACATCATCTTCTGGCCGGGGGGCCTGCTGACAATTTACGACCCTCTCCTTGTGACAGCGGTCAGTCAACCAGGACACTTATTTCTCCAGGGGTGATTATTCTTAAAACAGACGCCACCCAAATAAAGTTACATTCCTATAGGGTGAGGGTGTAGTGGGTTTTAGTTAAGGAAAGAATTTACTTAGCCTAAGGTCTAACGTGATTTATATCAAAGGTTAATACTTATTTTTTCTATATATTCATTAATGTGTATAAGGGCAGGGGATGTGGAGACTTAGCAGTAAACATCAGCTCAACAAATGAAAAACCCTTCACCAATATGATTTCTAATCAGCCCATTATACTTATACTAATAATTTTCTAACTTTTCTAAGGAACCTGTTTTTAGAAGGTTTAAAGCATCTCGTGCCTCTCATGGTTGGGAGGCTGTGAGCAATCACATGTGGCCGGACAAGCCTGTCAGGCAGGCTAGAGAACCTTCAGAGGAGTTTGTAGGTTAAAACACTCTTGTCACACCCAGGGGTTTTTATCAACTGGAGCTCTAGGTTAACTCCTTCTCCGAAAGAGGTGGTGGGGGACAGCCCCCCGTAAAGTCAGAGGTGTAGGTGAGAGCACAAAGTAGTAAGGTAGTCAGGCTCTGGTGATGGGGGTAGATGCTCGAGGATTTCCAGGGGGACTCCTGAGGCTCGATCCCGCCTTTGCGTATGTCGAGCCTCCTTCCTCATGACCTTTGCCATGGGCGGAGTGCCTCACTCTGGCCCCCAACAGTGAACCTCCTCTCTCAGGAACATTCTTGGCTCCTACCGAGACACCTCTGTGTGTAGCTACACACGCAACGTAGGGGCAAAGGGAGCCAGATTCTTTCCGTGGGGTGCTGATGCTTTGTGGCAAAGCACCTGCTTGAAAATCCATCAGCTTACGCTTCCCTCGCCTTGACAGAGGTCTCATTGCTGTAGCCCTTGGCAGTTTGGAAAGAAGAGGACCCTTACCTCTCATAAAGTGGGCCCTTGTCCTAGTTTGAAAGGAAAGGCAAGAGCTGAGCTGAGGCCAATAAGGCGCCAGTCAAGTCTGACATATTCCCGAAGCCTGCTCCTTCATGGAAAATAACGCTGGAATCTAGGAATGTCTCTGCAAGGCTGGCAAAGGGCAGTCAGGAGCCTGCACCCTGCCTCTGGAATTACCGACTTCTGAACAGATCTGGAGGTCTCCCTTAGGGGAAGCTAACCCATTCTTCCAAGTAGAGGCTTCCAAACGCAGGCCGCTTGGCTGCCTCTTGCTCTCTGAAGGAGGCCTGCTTTTCCCGCCTCCTATGAACCCCACATCCCAGCCTCTGGGAAAAGCGGATCTTGAAGATCTTTTCTCAGGGGTTGTTTCCACGGAGCTGGGGCTAAGCCTGGAGACCCAAACTAACAGGGGAAGAAAAACCACATGTACAAGTCTTTGCTCTCTAGGAGAGCTCTAGTGAACTTCACTCTGTCACGAACATTCTTGATTCATATGGAGACACCCCTGTGTGCGAAGCTGCGTACCCAACATGGGGGCACAGAGAGCCTGATTCTCTCTGTGTAGCTTTAAAGATGTCGTTCAAAAAACACCTTGAAAATCCATACAATGCTCTTCCTTACCCGTGACAGAGTTCTCATTGCTGTAGCCCTTGGCAGTTTTTAGAAATCCGCACCCAAACCCTTCTCCAAGTAGTCCTGGGTCCTAGTTCGGAGGAACATGCAATGGCGGAGCTGAGGCCAGTAAGGCACCAGTCAGGTCTCACACACTCTGCAGCCTGATCGTCCAGGGACAGTAAGCCCTCTTTTTCCCTGCAGGAGGCTCACTTGACTTCCCTCCTGTGAGCTGCATTTCCCAGCCTGGGGGAAAAGAGGTCCCTGGAGATCTTTTCTCAGGGGCTCCTTCCCCGGAGCTGGGGAGGACCTCGAGGACCCAACTCACAGGGGAAGGCAAAAGCATATGGACAGGTCTATGCTCTGTAGGAGAGCTCTAGTGAACCTCATCTCTCAGGAACATTCTGGCCTCCTATAGAGACACCTCTGTATGTGAAGCTACACACCCAACATAGGGGCAAATGGAGCCTGATTCTCCCCGTGGGGTGCTGATGCTTTGTGGCAAAGCACCTGCTTGATGATCCATCCACTTAGGCTTCCCTCGCCTTGACAGAGGTCCCATTGCTGTAGCCCTTGGCAGTTTGGAAAGAAGAAGACCCTTACCCTTCATAAAGTAGGCCTTTGTCCTAGTTTGAATGGAAAGGTAATAGCTGAGCTGAGGCCAATAAGGTGCCTGCCAAGTCTGACATACTCCCGTAGCCTTCACCTTCATGGAAAATAACTCTAGAATCTGGGAATGTCTTTGCAAGGCTGGCAAAGGGCAGTCAGGAACCAGCACCCTGCCTCTGGAATTACCGACTTCTGAGCAGATCTGGAGGTCTCCTTTAGGAGAAGCTAACCCATTCTTTCCAAATAGAGGCTTCCAAACAGGCCAGTTGGCTGCCTTTTCGCGCCCGAAGGAGGCCTGCTTTTCTCGCATCCTATGAAGCCCTGTTCCCAGCCTCTGGGAAAAGCGGATCTTGAAGGTATTTTCTCAGGGGTTGTTTCCATGGAGCTGGGGCCGAGACCAGAGACCCAATCGCACAGGGGAAGGAAAACCACATGGACAAGTCTTTGCTCTCCAGGAGACCTCTAAGTGAAACTTACTGTGTCAGGAACGTTCTTGACTCCTATGGAGACACCCCTGTGTGTGAAGCTGTGTACCCAACAAGGGGGCACACAGGGCCTGATTCTCTCTTTGCAGCTTTGAAGCTGTCGTTCAAACAACAGCTTGAGAATCCATACAATGCTCTCCCTTACCTCTGAGAGACTTCTCATTGCTGTAGCCTTTGGCAGTTTTTACAAATCCGCACCCAAACCCTTCTCCAAGTAGGCCTGGGTCCTGGTTTGGATGGCCATGCAATGGCGGAGCTGAGGTCAGTAAGGCACCAGTCAGGTGTCACACACTCTGGCACCCTGCTCCTCCAGGGACAGTAAGGCCTATTTTTCCCTGCAGGAGGCTCGCTTGCCTTGCCTCCTGTGAACTGCGTTTCCCAGCCTGGGCAAAAAGCGGTTCCTGGAGATCTTTTCTCAGGGGCTCTATCCCCAGAGCTGGGGTGGACCTCGGGGACCCATCTCACAGGGGAAGGAAAAACCACATGGACAGGTCTATGCTCTGTAGGAGACGTCAGTGTGTTTCATCTCTTAGGAACATTCTTGGCTCGTACAGAGACACCTCTGTGTGTAAAGCTACACACCGAACATAGGGGCACAGGGAGCCTGATTCTCTCCGTGGGGTGCTGATGCTTTGTGGCAAAGCACCTGTTTGAGAATCCATCTGCTTTCGCTTCCCTCGCCTTGACAGAGGTCTCATTGCTGTGTCTCTTGGCAGTTGGGAAAGAAGTAGACCCTTACCCTTCACCAAGTAGGCCCTGATCCTAGTTTGAAAGGAAAGGCAATAGCTGAGCTGAGGCCAGTAAGGCACCCGTCAACTCTGACATATTCCCGATGCCTGCTCCTTCATGGAAAATATTGCTAGAATCTAGGAATGTCTTTGCAAGGCTGGCAAAGGGCAGTCAGGAACCTCGACCCTGCCTCTGGAATATCTATCTTCTGAGCAGATCTGGAGGTCTCCTTCTGGAGAAGCTAACCCATTCCTTGCAAATAGAGGCTTCCAAACACAGGCTAGTTGGCTGCCTCTTCTTGCCTGAAGGAGGCTTGCTTTTCCTGCCTCCTATGATCCCTGGTTTCCAGCATGGGGGAAAAGCAGATCTTGGAGATCTTTGCTCAGGGGTTGTTTCCACGGAGCTGGGGTTGTGCCCAGAGACCCACACATACAGGGGAAGGCAAAACCACATGAACAAGTCTTTGCTCTCTAAGAGAGCTCTAGTGAACCTCAGTCTTTGACGAACGTTCTTGGCTCCTATGCGGACACCTCTGTGTGTGAAACTGCGTACCCAACATGGCGGCAAAGAGCCTGATTCTCTCTGTGCAGGTTTAATGCTGTCGTTCAGAAAACAGCTTGAGAATCCATACAATTCTCGCCCTTACCTCTGAGAGAGTTCTCATTGCAGTAGCCCTTGGAAGTTTGTAGAAATCTGCACCTAAACCCTTCTCCAAGTAGGCCTGAGTCCCAGTTCGGAGGAACAAGCAATGGCGGAGCTAAGACCAGTATGGCACCAGTCAGTTTTCACACACTCTGGCAGCCTGCTCCTCCAGGGACAGTAAGGCTTCTTTTTCTCTGCAGGAGGCTCACTTGCCTTACTTCCTGTGAACAGCTTTTCCCAGCCTGGGCAAAAAGCGGTTCCTGGAGATCTTTTCTCAGAGGCTGTTTTCTCGGAGCTGGGGTGGACCTCGGGCACCCAACTCACAGGGGAAGGCGAAACCACATGTACAGGTGAGCACTCTGTAGGAGAGCTCTTGTGAGCCTCATCTCTCAGGAACATTCTTGGCTCCTGTAGAGACACCACTGTGTGTGAATCTACACACCCCACATAGGGGCAAAGGGAGCCTGATTCTCTCCGTGGGGTGCTGATGCTTGGTGGCAAAGAACCTTCCTGATAATCCATCCGCTTATGCTTCCCTCGCATTTACGGAGGTCTCATTGCTGTAGCCCTCGGCAGTTTGGAAAGAAGAAGACCCTTACCCTTCATAAAGTAGGGCCTTGTCCTACTTTGAATGGAAAGGCAATAGCTGAGCTGAGGCCAATAAGGCGCCAGTCAAGTCTGACATATTCCCAAAGCCTGCTTCTTCAGGAAGATAACTGTAGAATCTAGGAATGTCTTTGCAAGGCTGGCAAAGGGCAGTCAGGACCCTGCACACTGCCTCTGGAATTACCGACTTCTGAACAGATCTGGAGGTCTCCCTTAGGGGAAGCTAACCCATTCTTCCAAATAGAGGCTTCCAAACGCAGGCCGCTTGGCTGCCTCTTGCTCTCTGAAGGAGGCCTGCTTTTCCCGCCTCCTATGAACCCCACATCCCAGCCTCTGGGAAAAGCGGATCTTGAAGATCTTTTCTCAGAGGTTGTTTCCACGGAGCTGGGGCCGAGCCTGGAGCCCCAAACGCACAGGGGAAGAAAAACCACATGGACAAGTCTTTGCTCTCTAGGAGAGCTCTAGTGAACCTCACTCTGTCAGGAACGTTCTTGTTTCCTATGGAGACACCCCTGTCTGTGAAGCTGTGTACCGAACATGGAGACACAGAGTCTGATGCTCTCTGTGCATCTTTGAAGCTGTCGTTCAAACAACAGCTTGAAAATCCATACAATGCTCTTCCTTACCCGTGACACAGTTCTCATTGCTATACCCCTTGGCAGTATTTAGAAATCCATACCCAAGCCCTTCTCCTAGTAGGCCTGGGTCCTAGTTCAGAGGAACATGCAATGGCGGAGCTGAGGCCAGTAAGGCACCAGTCAGGTCTCACACACTCTTGCAGCCTGATCGTCCAGGGACACTAAGGCCTGTTGTGCCTTGCAGGAGGCTCGCTTGCGTTACCTCCTGTGAACTGCGTTTGCCAGCCTGGGGGAATAGCGGTCCCTGGAGATCTTTTCTCAGGGGCTCCTTCCCCTGAGCTGGGGCGGACCTCAGGGACCCAACTCACAGGGCAAGGCAAAACCATATGGACAGGTCTATGCTCTGTAGCAGACTTCTAGTGAACCTCATCTCTCAGGAACATTCTTGGCTCCTATAGAGACACTTCTGTGTGTGAAGCTGCGTACCTAACATAGGGGCACAGAGAGCCTGATTTTCTCAGTTCATTTTGACCCTGTCGTTCAGAAAACAGCTTGAGAATCCATAAAATGCTCTCCCTGACCGCTGAGAGAATTCTCACTGCTGTAGCCCTTGGCACTTTGTAGAAATCCGCAGCCAAACGCTTCTCCAAATAGGCCTGGGTCCTAGTTCGGAGGAACAGGCAATGGTGGAACTGAGGCCAGCAAGGCAACAGTCAGGTTTCACACACTCTGGCAGCCTGCTCCTCCAGGGACAGTAAGGCCTCTTTTTCTCTGCAGGAGATTCGCTTGCCTTACTTCCTGTGAACAGCGTTTCCCAGCCTCAGCGAAGCCGTTCCTGGAGATCTTTTCTCAGGGACAGTTTCCCCGGAGGTGTGGTGGACCTCGAGGACCCAACTCACAGGGGAAGGAAAAACCACATGGACAGGTCTATGCTCTGTAGGAGAGGTTTAGTGAACCTAATCTCTCAGGAACATTCTTGGCTCCTATAGAGACAACTCTGTGTGTGAAGCTACACTCCCAACATTGTGGAACAGGGATCTTGGTTCTCTCCGTGGGGTGCTGATGCTTTGTAGCAAAGCACCTGCTTGAGAATCCGTCCTCTTAGGCTTCCCTCGCCTTGACAGAAGTCTCATTGCTGTAGCCCTTGGCAGTTTCAAAGAAGAAGACCCTTACACTTCATAAACTAGGCCCTTGTCCTCGTTTGAATGGAAAGGCAATAGCTGAGCTGAGGCCAATAAGGAGCCAGTCCCCTCTGACACATTCCCGAAGCCTGCTCCTTCATGGAATATAACTCTAGAATCTTGGAATGTCTTTGCAAGGCTGGCAAAGGGCAGTCAGGAACCAGCACCCTGCCTCTGGAATTACCGACTTCTGAGCAGATCTGGAGGTCTCCTTTAGGAGAAGCTAACCCATTCCTTCCAAATAGAGGCTTCAAAACACAGGCAGGTGGGCTGCATTTTTGTTCCCGATGGAGGCGTGCTTTTCTCTCCTCCTACGAACCCCGGTTCCCAGACACTGGGAAAAGTGGATCTTGAAGATATTTTCTCAGGGGTTGTTTCCACGGAGCTGGGGCCGAGCCTGGAGACCCAAAGGCACAGGGGAAGGCAAGACCACATGGACAAGCCTTTGCTCTTTAGTATAGCTCTAATGAACCTCACCCTGTCAGGACCTTTCTTGATTCCTACGGAGACACACCTGTGTGTGAAGCTGCGGCTACAGAGAGCCTGATTCCCTCCGTTTACCGCTGAGTCTGCATTGCCAAGCAACAGCTTGGGAACGCAGCCTGGGGCACTTCCCTTCCCTCGGACAGAGCTCTCCTTGCGGTAGGCCTTGGTAGTTTGCATACAATGGGGCCCTAAGCCCTCTGCAAGTTGGCCTGGCTCCTAGGTCCAAAGGGCAGGCCAGAGCGGAGCTGAGGCTGTCAGGCTCCAGACACATCTCCCATACTCCTACATCCTGCTCCTACCCGGGCGTGAACGCTAGAAGCTGGGAAGGTACCTGGACCATGCAGGGGCGGGGCGAACGCGGGCGGCGTGGGGCGGGGGTCGGCTTCTGGCGGGGGTGGGGGCGGGCTTCCCAGTTGTGCTCTCAGAGGTGGACACTGAGGCTGAAAACTCGCTGGGAGCGCACCCGGGACAGGTAAACCCGGGCTGCGGGGGTCGAGATTCAGATGGCTTTGGGTGGGGGTCGGTCCCAGTTGTGCTCCCGGGGTCGCCACTGCGGCTGGGAACGCGCAGGGAGCGCGGCAGGGGCGGGGCTAACCCTGGCGGAGCGGGGCGGGGTCGGCTCACGGGGGGGATGGGGAGGGGTTCCCAGTTGCGCTCTCGGGGGTTGCAACTTCGGCTGGGAACGCCCATTTCGTCTGCTCCTGGGTCCCCAAGGATCGCCATCCCGTGGGTGCAGCGGAGGGCTGCAGACCACAGGTAAGGGAACTGGGACTGCGTGGAGCAGGGAACCAAGTATTCCGCCGTCTGTTGGCACATTCTCGGAGCTCCCCAACCTGGCGGTCGCAGAAAGGCCTTGCCTTTGGGGTCAAGGCCTTTACCGCTCCACCCCTCTGCTGAAAATTCTAAGAGTTTGCGCGGTTTTTCCAAGCAGCATAGTGTCCGCTGGAAGTCCAAGGGACAGAACACTGAACTCTGGCCGGCTGGCCCAGCCCTCTTCTGGCACTTTGTAAGCCAGCGGGCCCTTGAGCACCTGCTGGGATGGGAAAGGGAAGGGTCCATGGATTGCACCCTAGAAACTTAGTAGGGTGCATGGATTTCAAACCCTGGTGGCCGCCCAGGCAGCAAAGAAGGGGGGAGGGCACCTTGCTGCCCTTTCATGGCAGAATCTGTGGTTGTCCAGCTGCGTGGGCCTTTTCATGAGGACCCTGTGCAATAAAAGTTTGGTGTTTTGGAACTGAATAATTAGAACGTGTAAAAGCTTTAAATTATGTGGTGGTGTAATTAAAAAACAAAACAAAACAAAACCAAGCTCCAAGTGTTTTGCAAATGGAGGTTTAAATATTGAAGGACTGTATTCCTTGCACTGTGGCATTCTATCAAGAAGTGTGCAGGATTTTTTTTTTTTTAAGAAAAGTGTTCGAAGTGAGGGAAACAGGAAACCCAGAGGTGCCCCTGTATTTTGGGGAAGGCCTTAGGAGGTCACTTGGAAATGCTGCTGGCTGTGCGGGAGCGGGGCAGATGGGCTGTGCAGGCTTGTCCTTTGCATGGATGTTCTTGTGTGTGGAAACCCAGCTCGGAGCCATCTCTTGATGTGTAAGAATTTCGCAGACAAACCTTGAGCTAAGCAATGCATTTTTTCCTAAGAAAATGTTTGTCTTAAGCGATGTAAATATCCTATGTATATCTGCTGGACTCTGGCTTCAGGTCGGTTCCCCCAAAAGGCTCAGAAGCGATTTGAACAAAACAGCATGTTTTCCTCCTAGCTTGTTCTCCTTATCTATGTTAAGGAAATGATATATTTGCCTGCAATACTGCCTTTCTTCAAGATTCATGTCAATCAAGTTTTGGCCCGGGATGACTCACCTGCTGCCAATATTATCTCAATGCATGTCGTGGGGGAGGGGCCTGGTGCCATTCCCTGAAACAGTTCCTTTCTTTCCTTAGCTGACTGCTAGTGCCTGTAGAATATCTGGCTAAAGACCAGCAGGGGGTACTCTTACTACCCCCCCCACCCCGCCTCAAGTCTAAGTCAGCAGCTTTCTCTATCTCTTTAATACTTTAATAACACTTGATGACACAAAAGCTCTGAGCGATCAAATCATATCAAATCTTCATTTCAGATTGAAGATGCATTCCATGGTATTGCCATCTTAAGTCTTTCCATCGTTATGGAATATCTGTCCATGTATTCAGGATAGTTTTCAGCCAGGGTGTATAATTTCCAGTGTGCCAGTCTTGTCATCCTCGTTACATCCATGGCAAAGTGTTTTATTCATGTTGATATTATTGAAAGGGAATTTTTTAAAATTCCTTTTCAGATTATTATCTGCTAATGTATACAGATAAAACTGTGTAATCATTCATTTTTATCAGTTTGGACAGCTTGATAGTTGTCTTTAATTTCTTTACTTTCTGACACTTTAAGATTATCCTGGGACACATATGTAATGCCTCACCCCTAAATTCAGACATGTGTTCAAAGAACTTCTGTCCTTTTATTTATTTATCTATTTATTTATTTATTTATTCTTTAACATTGAAATCGTTTTGACTATGCTGGGTGTTTGTTGCTAGATGGAAGTAGCTAGGACCTCTGGACTGCAGTCTCTCATCTCTTGCTGACCTCTTGTTGACCTCTGCAGAATCCTGGTAGGTGGGAGCTTGTTAGTTCCTTGTTCCTTATCAGAACCTCCTGTGGTAAGTGTTTTTCTCTTCTCTGTTGCCTGGTAAGGGTGGGTGGTCATGGGCATCCCAAAGTTGGCTAGAAGTCAATTATTTAGGCAGGCTTTTGCATAGATATGGGAGAAGGCAATGGCACCCCACTCCTGGAAAATCCCAAGGATGGAGGAGCCTGGTAGGCTGCAGTCCATGGGGTGGCTAAGAGTTGGACACCACTGAGTGACTTCGTTTTCATTTTTCACTTTCATGCATAGGAGGAGGAAATGGCACCCCACTCCAGTGTTCTTGCCTAGAGAACCCCAGAGACTGCGGGGCCTGGTGGGCTGCCATCTATGGCGTGGCACAGGGTCGGCCTCAACTGAACCACTTAGCAGCTGCAGCAGCAGCAGCAGCAGTGCATAGATATCAAAGGGGATGAGAACAGTCAGGTAGGATCACATATGTCATCGTGAAACAATACTTCTCCTCTTAGCCAAAGCTAACGAAAGATTTCTGTTCTAGGTCAACCTAGAAGAGATCACTTAAGAGGTAAAGAAACTTAAACTCCATTAGCAAAGGCAGTTCAACATCTCAAGAAAACTTGTGCTAGGCACAAAACTCTTTTCTGGGGGCCTACTTTCCCTACAACCTCCTTATCCCATTCTGTACCCATTCCTTTGCTTCTCCCCTCCTGAAAATGCCACCTGTAAGACAGAACTACTTCGTTTTCCTTCTTAAAGTGTGATTGCATTCCATACATTCTTGTAATGACAAGTCATACATTTCCCTTCAGCAACCAAGAACTGACTCTTATATTGGCATTTGATAGATTGGTGAGCATACCTATCAGTGATAATAGCGCCCACCCCGCTTCCTGCAAGAACAGAACAAAACAAAACAAAACAAAAAAATTGCTTTCTTACATTTAATATGTTCGGATGGTGCCAGTCACTATTCATGCAGAGTCAAAAATCTCTTTTGTTTCTGTGTAAAAGGGAGGTCCTTTCAAGTCGTGAATGTTTCAGAAGTTTCATTTATTTGGAAGTGACCTAGCTATTCAATACACTGTCGTCACTTAGTTTAGCACCAGGATAGAAACTCAGGTAACCAAAACACCTGGAGGAACGATTGTAAGTTCAGTTCAGTTCAGTTGCTCAGTCGAGTCTGACTCTTTGGGACCCCGTGGCCTGCAGGACGCCAGGCTTCCGTGTCCATCACCAACTCCAGGGCCTTGCTCAAACTCATGTCCATCGAGTCAGTGATGCCATCCAACCATCTTATCCTCTGTCATCCCCTTCTCCTCTGCCTTCAATCAAGACTATGAGAGGCAGATATTTTAGAGTATAATTATTGTTAAGAGTTTATCTAAAAGCTCATATCACATTTACATATTTTACATTGGTTGTTGCTGTTTCCAGGTACTTTCTTGCTGACAAGCTTGTGACACATATAACAATAGAGCAATTTTTACCTCAAAAGAAACCTAGGCACTATGTACATGTTGTGCTTAATGTTGTTGACTCTTAGACATGTCTATAGTGGAGGAGCAAAACCAAAAATACTAGATATTTAATATTGACTAGTTCCCAGTTCACGGGACTCTGACATTCATTTAGGTCAATGTTTTCTTGTATTTCCAGCAGTTTGATTTGGAAGGGCTGCCTTGTCTTGAGACCATTGAAATCAGAACTCAGAACTTGAGCAATATTATCAAAAAACACAAGGCTCACACTGACATATACCTTAATCCAGACAGACAGACAAGACATCTTCCAGTTTTCCGCCTGAGATTTAAAATATTTCTTTGAGCCGTTTTCCTGGGAAGTGGGGGGGGGGGAGTGGGGGTGGCAGCGAGGCAGGCTTGGGTAACAAGCTAATTGTTGGTCATTGCATATGCAAAGAACCAGCTTTCCGGGTTCCAAGGAAAAAAGCTTCCTTGGTACCCAATTTTGTTTGGATCTATAGACTCTCATGGCCCTCCTAGGTCAGGACATCTTTCCTTTCTGTAGTCCTCGTTTGAACCCTAAATCATAGACAGCTTGGATTGTCTCTGTGGGGTGGATGTATTGTCCTCGTGTTTGACCTGGCGGCAGTAGCGAGGTCCGAGAGCCTCTCCTGGAACCGGGCGTGGGGACAGGGCTCACCAGGAGCCCCTGGTGGAAGTGGGCAATGCGCTGGGAGCGCGCCAGGGGCGGGGCGATCCCAGGCGGCGCGGGTCGGGGTTCCGGTTGGGAGGGGGTGGGGGGTGGTAACAGTTGTGCTCTCGGGGGTCCCCACTGCAGCTGGAAATGCGCTGGGAGTGCGGCAGGGGCGGGGTAAACCTGGGCTGCGCGGGTCGAGATTTAGATGGCTGTGGGTGGGGGTTCGGTCCCAGTTGTGCTCTCCGGGGTCGCCACTGCGGCTAGGAACGCCCATTTCCTATGCTAATGTGTCCCCAAGGATCCACATCTAGTGGGTGCAGCGGAGGGCTGCGGGCCACAGGTCAGAGAACTGGGACTGCTTGGAGCAGGGAACCACGTATTCCGCCCTCTGTTGGCACATTCTCGGAGCTCCCCAACCTGGCGGTTGCAGAAAGGCCTCGCCCTTGGTGTCAAGGCCTTTACCGATCCACCCCTTTGCTGAAAAAATCTCAGTCTGCACGGTTTTCCCAAGCAGCCTAGTGTCCCCTGGAAGTCCAAGGGACAGAACCCTGAACTCTGGCCGGCTGGCCCAGCCCTGCTTCTGGCACTTTGTAGGCCAGCGGGCCCTGGAGCACCTGCTAGGATGAGAAAGGGAAGGGTCCGCGAATTGCACCCTAGAAAGTTAGTAGGGTGCATGGATTTCAAACCCTGGTGGCCGCCCAGGCAGCAAAGAAGTGGGGAGGGCACCTTGCTGCCCTTTCATGGCAGAATCTGTGGCTGTCCTGATGCGTGGGCCTTTTCATGGGGACCTTGTGCAATAAAAGTTTGGTGTTTTGGTACTGAATAATTAGAAATTGTAAAAAGTTTAAATTATGTGGTGGTGTAATTAAAAAACAAAACAAAACAAAACCAAGCCCCAAGTGTTTGGCACAGGGAGGTTTAAGTATTGAAGGCCTGTTTTCTTGCACTGTGGCATTCTATCAAGAAGTGTGCAGGATTTTTTTTTTTTTTAAGAAAAGTGTTCGAAGAGCTTGAAACAGGAAACCCAGAGGTGCCCTTGTATTTTGGGGAAGGCCTTAGGAGGTCACTTGGAAATGCTGCTAGCTGTGGGGGAGGGGTCAGATGGGCTGTGCAGGCTTCTCCTTTGCATTCATGTTCTTGTGTGTAGAAACCCAGCTCGGAGCCATCTACTGATGTGTAAGAATTTCGCAGACAAACCTTGAGCTAAGCAATGCATTTGTTCCTGAGGAAATGTTTGTCTTAAGCGATGTAAATATCCTATGTATATCTGCTGGACTCTGGCTTCAGGTCGGTTCCCCCAATAGGCTCAGAAGCGACTTGAACAAAACAGTATGTTTTCCTCGTACCTTGTTCTCCTAATCTATGTTAAGGAAATGATATATTTGCCTGGAATACTGCCTTTCTTCAAGATTCATGTCAATCAGTTTTTGGCCCAGGATGACTCACCTGCTGCCAATGTGACCTCAAGGCATGTCGTGGGGGAGGGGCCTGGTGCCATTCCCTGAGACAGTGCCTTTCTTTCCTTAGCTGACTGCTAGTGCCTGTAGAATATCTGGCTAGAGACCAGCAGGGCGTACACCCCGCCTCAAGCCTAAGTCAGCAGCTTTCTCTATCTCATTTATACTTTAATAACAATTGATGACACAAAAGCTCTGAGCGATCAAATCATATCAAATCTTCATTTCAGATTGAAGATGCATTCCATGGTATTGCCATCTTAAGTCTTTCCATTGTTATGGAATATCTGTCCATGTATTCAGGATAGTTTTCAGCCAGGGTGTATAATTTCCAGTGTGCCAGTCTTGTCATCCTCGTTACATCCATGGCAAAGTGTTGTATTCATGTTGACATTATTGAAAGGGAATTTTTTTAAATTCCTTTTCAGATTATTATCTGCTAATATATACAGAAAAAACTGTGTAATCTTTCGTTTTTATCAGTTCGGACAGCTTGATAGTTGTCTTTAAATTCTTTCCTTTCTCATACTTTAAGATTTTCCGGGCACCGTACATGTACTGCCTCACCCCTAATCTCAGTCATGTGTTCAAAGGACTTCTGTCCTTTATTTGTTTACTTATTTTTTGCAACATTGAATTCGTTTTGACTATGCTGGGTCTCTGCTGCAAGATGGAAGTTGCTAGGACCTCTGGACTGCAGTCTTCCATCTCTTACTGACCTCTTGTTGACCTCTGCAGAATCCTGGTTGGCGGGAGCTTGTTAGTTCCTTGTTCCTTACCAGGACCTCCTGTGGTAAGTGTTTTTCTCTTCTCTGTTGCCTGGTAAGGGTGGATGGTCATTGGCATCCCAAAGCTAGCTAGAAGTCAATTATTTAGGCAGGCTTGTGCATAGATATGGGAGAAGGCAATGGCACCCCACTCCAGTACTCTTGCGTGGAAAATCCCATGGATGGAGGAGCCTGGTAGGCTGCAGTCCATGGGGTGGTTAAGAGTCGGACACCACTGAGCGACTTCACGTTCACTTTTCACTTTCATGCATGGGAGGAGGAAATGGCAACCCACTCCAGTGTTCTTGCCTAGAGAACCCCAGGGACTGCGGGGCCTGGTGGGCTGCCGTCTATGGGGTCGCACAGAGTCAGACACGACTGAAACGACTTAGCAGCAGCGGCGGCGGCAGCAGCAGCAGAAGCAAGGCATCGATATCAAAAGGGCTGCAAACAGTCAGGAAGGATCACATATGTCACCGTGAAACACTACTTCTCCACTTAGCCAAAGCTAACCAAAGATTTCTGTTCTAGGTCAACCTAGAAGAGATCACTTAAGAGGTAAAGAAACTTAAACTCCATTAGCAAAGGCAGTTCGACATCTCAAGAAAACTTGTGCTAGGCACAGAACTCTTTTCTGGGGGTCCACTTTCCCTACAACCTCCTTATCCCATTCTGTACCCATTCCTTTGCTTCTCCCATCCTGAAACTGCCACCTGTAAGACAGAACTACTTCGTTTTCCTTCCTCAAGTGCCATTGCATTCCACATACTTTCTTGATATAACAAGTCATACATTTCCCTTCAGCAACCAAGAACTGACTTTTATATTGGCATTGGCTATAGCCCGCCCCCCTCCCCCCACCCCCAAGAACAGAACAAAACAAAACAAAACAATTGCTTTCTTACATTTAACATGTCAGGATGGTGCCAGACACTATTCATGGAGAGTCAAAAATCTCTTTTGTTTCTGTGTAAAAGGGAGGACCTTTCAAGTCGTAAATGTTTCAGAACTTTCATTTATTTGGAAATGACCTAGCTATTCAATACACTGTCGTCACAAGGATAGAAACTCGGGTAACCAAAACACCTGGAGAAACGTTTGTTAGTTCAGTTCAGTTCAGTTGCTCAGTCGTGTCTGACTCTTTGGGACCCCGTGGCCTGAAGGACGCTAGGCTTCCGTGTCCGTCACCAACTCCAGGGGCTTGCTCAAACTCATGTCCATCGAGTCAGTGATGCCATACAACCATCGTATCCTCTGTCATCCCCTTCTCCTCTGCCTTCAATCAAGACTATGAGAGGCAGATATTTTAGAGTATAATTATTGTAAAGAGTTTGTCTAAAAGCTCATATCACATTTACATTTTTTACTTTTGTTGTTGTCGTTTCCAGGTAGTTTCTTGCTGAAGAGCTTGTGACAGATATAACAATAGAGCAATTTTTACCTCAAAAGAAACCTAGGCACTATGAACATGTTGTGCTTAATGTTGTTGACTCTTAGACATGTCTATAATGGAGGAGCAAAACCAAAAATACTAGATATTTAATATTGACTAGTTCCCAGTTCACGGGACTCTGACATTCATTTAGGTCAATGTTTTCTTGTATTTCCAGCAGTTTGATTTGGAAGGGCTGCCTTGTCTTGAGACCATTGAAATCAGAACACAGAACTTGAGCAATATTATCAAAAAACACAAGGCTCACACTGACACATACCTTAATCTAAACAGACAGACAAGACATCTTCCAGGTTTCCGCCTGAGATTTAAAATATTCCTTTGAGCCAGTCTTCTGGGGAGTGGGGGGATGGGGGTGGCAGTAAGGCAGGCTTGGGTAACAAGCTAATTGTTGGTCATTGCATATGCAAAGAACCAGCTTTCCGGGTTCCAAGGAAAAAAGTTTCCTTGGTAACCAACTTTGTCTGGTTCTATAGAATATCATGGCCCTCCTAGGTCAGGTCATCTTGCCTTTCTGTAGTCCTCGTTTTATCCCTAAATCATAGACAGCTTGGATTGTCTCTGTGGGGTGTATGTATTGTCCTCATGTTTGACCTGGCAGCAGCAGCGAGGTCCGAGAGCCTCTCCTGGAACCGGGCGTGGGGACGGGGCTCACCGAGAGCCGCTGGTGAAGGTGGGCAGCGCCCCTGGAGCGCGGCAGGGGCGGGGCGAACCCGGGCGGCACAGGGCGGGTGTCGGCTCCTGGCGGGGGTAGGGGAGGGCTTCCCAGTTGTGCTCTCAGAGATGGCCACTGTGGCTGGAAACACGCCGGGAGCGCAGCCAATGTGGGGTAAACCTGGGCTGCACAGGTCGAGATTCCGCTCGCTGTGGGTGGGGGGTCGGTCCCTGATGTGCTCCCGGGGGTCGCCAATGTGGCTGGGAACCCGCCGGGAGCCCAGCAGGGCCGGGGCAAAAGCTGGCGGCGCGGGGCGGGGTGGGGGTCCGTTCGCAGCGGGGGTCGGCTCCTGGCGGGGGTGGGGGAGGGCTTTCCAGATGTGCTGTTGGGGGTCGCCATTGCGGCTGGGAATGCCCATTTCGTGAACTCCTGGATCCCCAAGGATCGGCATCCATCGGCCACAGCGGAGGGGTGCGGAACACAGGTAAGGGAACGGGGACTGCGTGGAGCAGGGAACCATGTATTCCGCCCTGTGTTGGCACAGTCTCAGAGCTCCCCAACCTGGCGGTCGCAGGAAGGCCTCGTCTTTGGGGTCAAGGCCTTTACCACTCCACCCCTCTGCTGAAAAACCTCAGAGTCTGCGCGGTTTTCCCAAGCAGCCTAGTGTCCGCTGGAAGTCCAAGGGACAGAACCCTGAATTCTGGCCGGCTGGCCCAGCCCTGCTTCTGGCACTTTGTAGGCCAGCGGGCCCTGGAGCACCTGCTAGGATGGGAAAGGGAAGGGTATGCGAATTGCACCCTGGTGGCCGCCGAGGCAGCAAAGAAGTGGGGAGGGCACCTTACTGCCCTTTAATGGCAGACAGAATCTGTGGCTGTCCTGCTGCGTGGGCCTTTTCATGGGGACCTTGTGCAATAAAAGTTTACCGGTGACCTTAGGGAACTTCCCAGTGTGCTTCTGACAGATGAGGGATGCTGTGGAGTTGGAGGGGCCTCTCAGGACTACGCTGGGTTTGGCGCAATGGAAGAGGGCCTCATCTCCAGGGAAGGCAGGAACCTCAGGCTTCCTCTCCGTTTCGGACTCCGACCGCAGGGTCCCTGCAGAGTTGGGACAGGAGAGTCAGGAATCGTCTTGTCTGAGGAAGGGAACTCCGCTTGCCTGTCGAGGTGTTCAGGGGGTCTCAGGCCCCTTGTTCAGCTGTGTGTGGAACCTGCGGGTGTTTCCGGAGGATGCACGACGGTGACAGTGCCCCTTCGTGTTGTGCCTTCACCCACTGGGTTGCCTTCGAAGAGGTGTCCGGGCCTCGGGTTCTTTTCAAGAGCGGACAGGGAAATCGGGGTCTTTCGGCATGTGGGACCACCCACGGGGCTAGTCTCAAATTTCCTAGTGAGGCCGGCTACATCCTGAGGTATGCCGGGAAGGCCGGGGAGCCTTCCAGACAACGCAGGGGGATCGACTCTCCTGTCGCCATCAGGAGGGGAGAAGGGGCTCAGATGAAGTGGGGCCAGAACCCTCGGTGTTACCCTCGAGGGAACCCGGCGTGTCGAGGAACTTTTGGGGGTCGCAGGAAGGCTGTCAGGGACCGTTTCGCCCTTCAGGGCGGAACAGGGGACTTCCCTTGAGACGCCGTCACGGGCAAGGGCCTCATCTTGCCAAGAGGTGGGAACCACGTGGTTTTTCTCGAGTTGCGGCGGGATTCTCGAGTTACGACGGGGATCTCAGGCTTCCTCTTGGGTTGGCCCTGGGAAGCCCAATCTTCCCCTCGAATTGCGAGGGAAAGCTGGGGGTTGCGCTCGGGTCACTGCAGGGCCGAATAGACCTCACCTAGGCGTGTGTCCGGGACCTAATATTCCTCTCCAGGGAAGGCAGGGATCTCGGGGTTGCATTCCAGGCTCCCCCGGGGAGTCAGGCCTCGTCTCGAGGGGAAACCAAGGACTCCGCTCTCCTCTCGAGACGCGACGCGGGTCTCTTGGAACCCTCTGAGTGGCCTCAAGGGAGTCCAGCCTCCTCTTCCGTTTTGAGAGAGGACCCGGGATTGCTCTCCAGGCCATGCAGGAAAAGAAGGCCCTCAGCTCGCGAGGACGGGGGCGTCTCAGGGGTTTCCTCGAGCTGCGGCGCCCGTGGGGGTTTTCTCCCGAGGCACGACGAGGATCTCAGGGAGCCTCTCGTGCGGCGCCAGGGAAGTCAGGTCTCCATGCGCGTGGCGAGGGGGAGCGCGTCCTGGCTCTCGAGTCACGGGAGGGGACTAGGGCCTCGAGACGCATTGAAGAAGGACTCTCGAGGTCTTTCTCGGGGGGCGGCGGGAAACCCTCGTTTCCCTCGCCTTCTGCCAGGGACATTAGGGAACTTGCCAGGGTGCCTCTGAGAGGCGAGGGATCCTGTGGAGGTGGCGGGGCCCCTCGGCACTCTGCTGGGTCTGGCGCAACGGAAGAGGGCCTCACCTCGAGGGGAGGCAGGAACCTCAGGCTTCCTCTCCGTTTCGGACTCCGACCGCAGGGTCCCTGCAGAGTTGGGACAGGAGAGTCAGGCCTCGTCTTGTCTGAGGAAGGGAACCCCGCTGGCCTCTCGAGTTGCTCAGGGGGTCTCAGGCCCCTCGTCGAGCTGTGTGTGGAACCCGCGGGTCTTTGCGGACGATGCACGGGGGTGGCAGTGCCCCTTCATGCTGTGCCTTCACCCACAGGGTTGCCTTCGAAGAGGGGTCCGGGCCTCGGGTCCTTCTCAAGAGCGGACCCGGGAATCGGGGGCATTCTGCATGTGGCACCACCCACGTGGCTCATCTCGAATTTCCTCGTGAGGCCAGCCTCATCCTGAGGTGCGCCTGGAAGGACGGGAACCCCTTCCAGACCACGCAGGGGAATCGCCTCTCCTGTCGCGATCCGGAGGGGAGAAGGGGCTCAGATGAAGCGGTGCCGGGACCCTCGGTGTTCCCCTCGAGGGAACCCGGCGTGTCTGGGGACTTTGGGGGTCGCAGGAAGGCTGTCAGCGACCGTTTCACCCTTCAGGGCGGAACAGGGGACTTCCCTTGAGACGCCGTGGCGGGCAAGGGCCTCATCTTGCCAAGAGGTGGGAACCACGTGGTTTTTCTCGAGTTGCGGCGGGAATCTCGAGTTACGACGGGGATCTCAGGCTTCCTCTTGGGTTGGCCCTGGGAAGGCCAATCTTCGCCTCGAGTTGCGAGGGAAAGCTGGGGGTTGCGCTCGAGTCACTGCAGGGCCGAAGAGACCTCACCTAGGCGTGTGTCCGGGACCTAATATTCCTCTCCAGGGAAGGCAGGGATCTCGGGGTTGCATTCCAGGCTCCCCCGGGGAGTCAGGCCTCGTCTCGAGGGAAAGCCAAGAATTCCGCTCTCCTCTCGAGTCGCGACGCGGGTCTCTTGGAGCCCCCTGAGCGGCCTCAATTGACCAGACTCTTCTTCCGTTTGGAGAGAGGACCCGGGATTGCTCTCCAGGCCATGCAGGAAAAGAAGGCCCTCAACTCGCGAGTACGGGGCCGTCTCAGGGGTTTCCTCGAGCTGCGTCGCCCCTGGGGGTTTTCTCCCGAGGCACGATGAGAATCTCAGGGAGCCTCTCGTGCGGCACCAGGGAAGTCAGCTCTCCATGCGCGTGGCGAGGGCGAGCGCGTCATGGCTCTCGAGTCGCGGGAGGGGACTAGGGCCTCGAGACGCGTTGAAGAAGGACTCTCGAAGTCTTTGTCGGAGGGCGGCGGGAAACCCTCGTTTCCCTCGCCTTCTGCCGGGAACTTTAGGGAACTTCCCAGGGTGCCTCTGAGAGGCGAGGGATCCTGTGGTGTTGGCGGTGACCCTCGGGACTCCGCTGGGTCTGGCGCAATGGAAGAGGGCCTCAGCTCGAGGGGAGGCAGGAACCTCAGGCTTCCTCTCCGTTTTGGACTCCGACCGCAGGGTCCCTGCAGAGTTGGGACAGGAGAGTCAGGCCTCGTCTTGTCTGAAGAAGGGAACCCCGCTTGCCTCTCGAGTTGCTCAGGGGGTCTCAGGCCCCTCGTCGAGCTGTGTGTGGAACCAGCGGGTCTTTGCGGACGGTGCACGGGGTTGGCAGTACCCCTTCCTGTTGTGCCTTCACCCACAGGGTTGCCTTCGAAGAGTGGTCCGGGCCTCGGGTCCTTCTCAAGAGCGGACCGGGGAATCGGGGGCCTTGGGCATGTGGCACCACCCACGTGGCTCGTCTCCAATTTCCTCGTGAGGCCGGCCTCATCCTGAGGTGCGCCGGGAAGCCCGGGAACCCCTTCCAGACCACGCAGGGGAATCGACTCTCCTGTCGCGATCAGGAGGGGAGAAGGGGCTCAGAGGAAGCGGTGCCGGGACCCTCGGTGTTCCCCTCGAGGGAACCCGGCGTGTCGGGGAACTTTTGGGGGTCGCATGAAGGCGGACAGGATGCTTTCCGCCCTTCAGGGCAGAAGAGGGGACTTCCCTTGAGACGCCGTCGCTGGCAAGGGTCTCATCTTGCCAAGAGTTTGGAACCACGTGGTTTTTCTCGAGTTGCGGCGGGATTCTCGAGTTACAATGGGGATCTCAGCCTTCCTCTTGGGTTGGCCCTGGGAAGCCCAATCTTGCCCTCGAGTTGCAAGGGAAATCTGGGGGTTGCGCTCGAGTCATTGCAGGGGCCAAGAGACCTCACCTAGGCGTGTGTCCAGGACCTACTATTCCTCTCCAGGGAAAGCAGGCATCTCGGGGTTGCATTCCAGGCTCCCCCGGGGAGTCAGACCTCATCTCGAGGGGAAGCCAAGGACTCCGCTCTCCTCTTGAGTCGCGACAAGGATCTGTTGGAGCCCCCTGAGCGGCCTCAACGGAGTCCAGCCTGCTCTTCAGTTTGGAGAGAGGACTCGTGATTGGTCTCCAGGCCATGCAGGAATATAAGGCCCTCATCTCGCAATGACCGGGGTGTCTCATGTGTTTCCTCGAGCTGCCGCGGCAGTGTGGGTTTCCTCACGAGGTACGATGAGGATCTCAGGGAGCCTCTCGTGCAGTGCCAGGTTAGTCAAGTCTCCATGCGCGTGAAGAGGGGGCGCGTGTCATGGCTCTCGAGTCATGGTAGGGGAATCGCGACTCAACACATTTTGAAGCACTCTCGAGGTCTTTCTCGAGTCATGGCAGAAAACCCAGGGTTCCCTCGACTTGTGCCTGTGACCTCAGGGAGCTTCTCATTGTGTCTCTGAGAACTCAGGGATACTGTGGAGTTGGTAGGGGGCTCTCGGGACTCCACTGGGTGTAGTGCAATGGAAGAGGGCCTCATCTCGAGTGGACGCAGGAACCTCAGGCTTCCTCTCCGTTTCTGACTCGGATCCCATGGTCCCTGCAGAGTAGGGACAAGAGAGTCACACCTAGTCTTCTGTTGAGGAATGGACCTTCGTTTGCCTTTCGAGTTGTTTACAAGGTGACAGGCCACTTGTCGAAATGTCTGTGGGACCTGCGGGTTTTTCTGGACGATGCACGCGGGTGTCAGTGCCCCTTCGTGTTGTGCCTTCATCCACAGGTTTTCCTTCAAAGAGGTGTGCTGGCATCGGGTTCTTTTCAAGAGTGGACCGTGAAATTGGGGTCTTTCGGCATGTGGCACCACCCACGAGGCTACGTCTCGAACTTCCTCATGAGACCGGCCTCATCGTGAGGTGCGCCCGGAAGGTCGGGAACCCCTTGCAGACAGAGAAGGGGAGTCGACCCTCCTGTCGCAATCAGGAGAGGAGAAGGGGTCAGATGAAGTGGTGCCGGGAACCTCAGTGTTCCCCTTGAGTGAGTCTGGTATGTCGCGGAACTTTTGGGGTCGCATCAAGGGTGCCAAGTACCGTTTCGCACTTCAGGATGGAACGTGGGACTTCTCTTGAGATGCTGTAGCGGACAAAGTGCCTCATCTTGCGATGACGAGGGAAGCACGTGGATTTTCTCGAGTTTCGGTGGGATTCTCGAGTTACGACGGGGAATTCAGGCTTCCTCTTGTGTTGGCCCAGGAAGTCTAATCTTCCATTCGAGTTGCCAGGGAGAGCTGTGGATTGGGCTCCATTCACTGAAGGGCAAACTAGACCTCTTCTAGGCTTGTATCCAGGACTTAATGTTCCTCTCCATAGGCGACAGGGATTTGGGGTTGCATTCCATACTCACCCGGGGAGTCAGGCCTCATCTCGAGGGGAAGCAAAGGACTCCACTCTCTTCTCGAGCCGCGACAGGTATCTCTTGGAGCCCACTGAGTGGTCTTTGCTCTGTAGGAGAGCTCTAGTGTACATAAGCCTGTACATAAGTGAACACAGACATTCTGTGTGCATGTTGCTGCGTACCCAAAATAGGGCCACAAGGAGCCTCATGCTCTCCATGCAGCGCGGAAGCTGTGCAGCCACGCAGCAGCTGAAGAATCCAACCAATTGCTCTTTTCTTACCTCTGACAGAGCTCGCATTGCCGTAGCCCTTGGCAGTTTGGAAACACTGGACCCTAACCCCTCTCAAAGTAGGCCTGGGTTCTAGTTCGAATAGAAAGTCAATAGCGGAGCTGAGGACAGGAACGCGGCAGTCATTTATCACACGCTCCTGCAGCCTGCTAATACAGGGACACTAACGCTAGAAGCTAGGAATGTCTTTGCAAGGTGCGCAAAGGACAAGGGAGAACCTCGACCCTGACTCTAGTATTTCAGCCCCCTGAGCAGATCTGAGGTTCTCCCGCTGTAGAAGCTAACGTATTCCTTTCAAATACAGGCTTCCTAACACAGGGCCAGTTGGCTGCTTGCTCTTCCACGAAGCAGGCTTTCTTAACTTGCAAACTGCGAATTCCGCTTAACAGCCTGGAGGAAAAATCGCTTCTTGGAAGATTTTTTTCAGAGGCTGTATCCCCGGAGCTGGGGCCAAGCTAGGGGACCCATACTGGCAAGGGAAGGCAAAACCACATCCAATGTCTTTGCTCTGGAGGACAGCTTTGGTGAGCCTAAGTCTTTCAGGAATATTTCTGGCTCCAACAGAGTCAAATTCTGTGTGTGAAGCTGCACAGCCAAAATAGGGGAACAGAGAGCCTGATTCTCTCTGTGTAGCTTTGAAGCTGTCATTCAAACAACAGCTTGAGAATCCATACAATGCTCTCCCTTACTGCTAAGAGAATTCTCATTGCTGTCGTCCTTGACAGTTTGTAGAAATCCGCACCCTAACCCTTCTCCAAGTAGGCCTGGGTCCTAGCTCGGAACAACAGGCAACGGCGGAGCTGAGGCCAGTAAGGCACAAGTGAGGTCTCACACACTCTTGCAGCCTGATCGTCCAGGAGCAGTAAGGCCTCTTTTTCCCTGCAGGAGGCTCGCTTGCCTTGCCTCCTGTGAACTGCATTTCCCAGCCTGGGCGCAAAGCTGTTCCTGGAGATTTTTTCTCAGGGGCTGTTTCCCTGGAGCTGGGTCAGACCTCGGGGGCCCAACTCACAGGGGAAGACAAAACCACATGGACAGGTCTATGCTCTGTAGGAGAGCTCTAGTGAACCTCATCTCTCAGGAACATTCTTGGCTTCTACAGAGACACCTCTGTGCATGAAGCTACACACCCAACATAGTGGCAAAGGGAGTCTGATTCTCTCCGTGGGTGCTGATGCTTTGTGGCAAAGCACCTGCTAAGAATCCATCCGCATAGGCTTCCCTCACCTTGACAGAGGTCTCATTGCTGTAGTCCTTGGCAGTTTGGAAAGAAGCTGACCCTTACCCTTCACCAAGTAGGCCCTTGTCCTTGTTTGAATGGAAAGGCAGTAGCTGAGCTGAGGCCAGTAAGGCGCCAGTCAAGTCTGACATATTCCCGATGCCTGCTCCTTCATGGAAAATAACGTTAGAATCTGGGAATGTCTTTGCAAGGCTGGCAAAGGGCAGTCAGGAACCTCGACCCTGCCTCTGGAATTTCTATCTTCTCAGCACATCTGGCGGTCTCGGTCAGGAGAAACTAACCCATTCCTTGCAAATATAGGCTTCCAAACACAGGCCGGTTGGCTGTCTCTTCTTGCCGAAGGAAGCTTGCTTATCCCACCTCCTGCGAACTCCGCTTCCCAGCCTGGGGGATAAGAGGTTCTTGGAGATCTTTTCCAAGAGGCTGTTTCCACGGAGCAGGGGCCGATCCCGGAGGCCCACACGCACAGGGGAAGGGAAAACCGCATGGATAAGTCTTTGCTCTCTAGGAGTGCTCTAGTGAACCTCAGTCTGTGGGGAATGTTCTTGGCTCCAACGGGGACATCTCTGTGTGGGAAGCTGCATTGCCAACATAGAGACACAGAGACCTGATTCTCTCTGTGCAGCTTTGACGCTGTCGTTCAAACAACAAATTGAGAATCCACACAATGCTCTCCCTTACCACTGAGAGAGGTATCATTGCTGTAGCCCTTCGCAGTTTCTGGAAATCGGCACACAAACACTTCTCCAAGTAGGCCTGGGTTCAAGTTCAGATGAACATGCAATAGCGGAGCTGAGGCCAGTAAGGCACCAGTCAGGTGTCACACACTCTGGCAGCCTGCTCCTCCAGGGACAGTAAGGCCTCTATTTCCCTTCAGGAGGCTCGCTTGCCTTACTTCCTGTGAACAGCGTTTCCCAGCCTGGGCGGAAAGCAGTTCCTGGAGATCTTTTCTCAGGGGCTGTTTCCCAGGAGTTGGGGCGGACCTCGGGGACCCAAATCACAGGGGAAGGCAAAACCAAATGGACAGGTCTATGCTCTGTAGGAGATCTCTAGTGAACTGCCGGGGTCCAGCCCCAGCTGATCCAGGGTATTCGAAGCAGAGACGGCGTAGGCGAGGGTCAGGGAACAACTGCTTAATTAAACGTTAATTAAGGATATAAAGAGTAATAAAATGAGGATAGCTCAGTAGGAAAATTCAGTGGAGAAAAGAGGCTGAGTAGCTTGGTTTACGCGGGGGACCAATAAAACTTCAAGACAAGAAGCTTGCACCACTTACGTAGGCCGCAGGCGTCCTTCCGTTCTCCCGAAGGAGAGGAGACACTGAGGCCTCCCCGGTCGGATCTTAGAAGCCCAGGCAAAATTAGTAAGCTTGGTGGGTTCCGCGCTCCAGATGGAGACTCAACCAGAGTGAGAGAGAGAGAGAGAGACATGGGGAGACCAGTATTTCGAGAAACTGATCCCAATTCTTTATTTCCCATGGTCTACTTTTATACACTGAGATGTTATGCAAAAGTCACGTGGGGTCAGCAGTCCTGACTTTTATCAAAGTCAGGTGCTTCATACAAAAGTATACAGAGGTCTTAGGGGTGTTACATCATCTTCTGGCCGGGGGGCCTGCTGACAATTTACGACCGTCTCCTTGTGACAGCGGTCAGTCAACCAGGACACTTATTTCTCCAGGGGTGATTATTCTTAAAACAGACGCCACCCAAATAAAGTTACATTCCTATAGGGTGAGGGTGTAGTGGGTTTTAGTTAAGGAAAGAATTTACTTAGCCTAAGGTCTAACGTGATTTATATCAAAGGTTAATACTTATTTCTTCTATATATTCATTAATGTGTATAAGGGCAGGGGATGTGGAGACTTAGCAGTAAACATCAGCTCAACAAATGAAAAACCCTTCACCAATATGATTTCTAATCAGCCCATTATACTTATACTAATAATTTTCTAACTTTTCTAAGGAACCTGTTTTTAGAAGGTTTAAAGCATCTCGTGCCTCTCATGGTTGGGAGGCTGTGAGCAATCACATGTGGCCGGACAAGCCTGTCAGGCAGGCTAGAGAACCTTCAGAGGAGTTTGTAGGTTAAAACACTCTTGTCACACCCAGGGGTTTTTATCAACTGGAGCTCTAGTTTAACTCCTTCTCCGAAAGAGGTGGTGGGGGACAGCCCCCCGTAAAGTCAGAGGTGTAGGTGAGAGCACAAAGTAGTAAGGTAGGCAGGCTCTGGTTATGGGGGTAGATGCTCGAGGATTTCCAGGGGGACTCCTGAGGCTCGATCCCGCCTTTGCGTATGTCGAGCCTCCTTCCTCATGACCTTTGCCATGGGCGGAGTGCCTCACTCTGGCCCCCAACAGTGAACCTCCTCTCTCAGGAACATTTTTGGCTCCTATCGAGACACCTCTGTGTGTGTAGCTACACACGCAACGTAGGGGCAAAGGGAGCCAGATTCTTTCCATGGGGTGCTGATGCTTTGTGGCAAAGCACCTGCTTGAGAATCTATCAGCTTACGCTTCCCTCGCCTTGACAGAGGTCTCATTGCTGTAGCCCTTGGCAGTTTGGAAAGAAGAGGACCCTTACCTCTCATAAAGTGGGCCCTTGTCCTAGTTTGAAAGGAAAGGCAAGAGCTGAGCTGAGGCCAATAAGGCGCCAGTCAAGTCTGACATATTCCCGAAGCCTGCTCCTTCATGGAAAATAACGCTGGAATCTAGGAATGTCTCTGCAAGGCTGGCAAAGGGCAGTCAGGAGCCTGCACCCTGCCTCTGGAATTACCGATTTCTAAGCAGATCTGGAGGTCTCCTTTAGGAGAATCTAACTCATTCCTTCCATATTGAGACTTCCAAAAACAGGCCGGTCGGCTGCCTCTTCGTGCCCGAAGGAGGCTTGCTTTTCCTGCCTCCTATGAACCCAGCTTCCCAGGCTCTGGGAAAAGCGGATATTGAAGATCTTTTCTCAGGGGTTTTTTCCATGGAGCTGGGGCCGAGACCAGAGACCCAATTGCACAGGGGAAGGAAAACCACATGGACAAGTCTTTGTTCTCCAGGAGACCTCTAAGTGAAACTTACTCTGTCAGGAACGTTCTTGACTCCTATGGAGACACCCCTGTGTGTGAAGCTGCGTACCCAACAAGGGGGCACAGAGAGACTGATTCTCTCTTTGCAGCTTTGAAGCTGTCATTCAAACAACAGCTTGTGAATCCATACAATGCTCTCCCTTACCTCTGAGAGAGTTCTCATTGCTGTAGCCCTTGGCAGTTTTTAGAAATCCGCACCCAAACCCTTCTCCAAGTAGGCCTGGGTCCTGGTTTGTATGGCCATGCAATGGCGGAGCTGAGGTCAGTAAGGCACCAGTCAGGTGTCACACATTCTGGTAGCCTGCTCCTCCAGGGACAGTAAGGCCTCTTTTTCCCTGCAGGAGTCTCGCTTGCCTTGCCTCCTGTGAACTGCGTTTCCCAGCCTGGGCGAAAAGCGGTTCCTTGAGATCTTTTCTAAGGAGTTGTTTCCCCGGAGCTGGGGTGGACCTCGGGGACCAAACTCACAGGGGAAGGCAAAACTACACGGACAAGTCTATGCTCTGTAGGAGACCTTAGTGAATCTCAAGTCTTAGGAACATTCTTGGCTCGTACAGAGACACCTCTGTGTGTAAAGCTACACACCGAACATAGGGGCACAGGGAGCCTGATTCTCTCCGTGGGGTGCTGATGCTTTGTGGCAAAGCACCTGTTTGAGAATCCATCCGCTTACGCTTCCCTCGCCTTGACAGAGGTCTCATTGCTGTGTCCCTTGGCAGTTTGGAAAGAAGCAGACCCTTACCCTTTACCAAGTAGGCCCTGATCCTAGTTTGAAAGGAAAGGCAATAGCTGAGCTGAGGCCAGTAAGGCACCCGTCAACTCTGACATATTCCCGATGCCTGCTCCTTCATGGAAAATAGCGCTAGAATCTAGGAATGTCTTTGCAAGGCTGGCAAAGGGCAGTCAGGAACCTCGACCCTGCCTCTGGAATATCTATCTTCTGAGCAGATCTGGAGGTCTCCTTCTGGAGAAGCTAACCCATTCCTTGCAAATAGAGGCTTCCAACACAGGCTAGTTGGCTGCCTCTTCTTGCCCGAAGGAGGCTTGCTTTTCCTGCCTCCTATGATCCCTGGTTCCCAGCATGGGGGAAAAGCAGATCTTGGAGATCTTTGCTCAGGGGTTGTTTCCACGGAGCTGAGGTTATGCCCGGAGACCCACACATACAGAGGAAAGCAAAACTACATGAACAAGTCTTTGCTCTCTAAGAGAGCTCTAGTGAACCTCAGTCTTTGACGAACGTTCTTGGTTCCTACAGGGACAACTTATGGGGTCAGAGAGC
Source organism: Bubalus kerabau (assembly GCF_029407905.1). Taxonomy (NCBI): domain Eukaryota; kingdom Metazoa; phylum Chordata; class Mammalia; order Artiodactyla; family Bovidae; genus Bubalus; species Bubalus kerabau. The sequence continues at coordinate 1,619,596 of NW_026577903.1, forward strand.
CTGATTCCCTCTGTGAAGGTTTAACACTGTCGTTCAGAAAACAGCTTGAGAATCCATACAATTCTCTCCCTTATCTCTGAGAGAGTTCTCATTGCTGTAGCCCTTGGCAGTTTTTTAGAAATCCGCACCCAAACCCTTCTCCTAGTAGGCCTGGGTCCTAGTTCAGAGGAACATGCAATGGCGGAGCTGAGGCCAGTAAGGCACCAGTCAGGTCTCACACACTCTTGCAGCCTGCTCCTCCAGGGGCAGTAAGGCCTCTTTTTCTCTGCAGGAGGCTCGCTTGCCTTGCCTTCTGTGAACTGCATTTCCCAGTCTGGACGAAAAGCAGTTCCTGGAGGTGTTTTCTCAGGGGTTTCTTCCTCGGAGCTGGGGCGAACATCGGGAACCCAACTCACAGGGGAAGGCAAAACCATATGGACAGGTGTATGCTCTGTAGCAGAGCTCTAGTGAACCTCATCTCCCAGGAACATTCTGGGCTCCTATAGAAACACCTCTGTGTTTGAAGCTACACACCCAACATAGGGGCAAATGCAGCCTGATTCTCTCCGTGGGGTACAGATACTTTGTGGCAAAGCACCTGTTTGAGAATCCATCCGCTTCCACTTCCCTCTCTTTGACAGAGGTCTCTTTGCTGTAGCCTTTGGCAGTTTGGAAAGAAGCAGACCCTTACCCTTCACCAAGTAGGCCCTTGTCCTAGTTTGAACGGAAAGGCGATAGCTGAGCTGAGGCCAGTAAGGCGCCAGTCAAGTCTGACATATTCCTGAAGCCTGCTCCTTCATGGAAAATAACGCTAGAATCTAGAAATGTCTTTGCAAGGCTGGTAAAGGACAGTCAGGAACCTCGACCCTGCCTCTGGAATTTCCATCTTCTGAGCAGATCTGGAGGTCTTCTTTTGGAGAAGCTAACCATTCCTTCCAAATAGAGGCTTCCAAACACAGGCTAGTTGGCTGCCTCTACTTGCCCGAAGGAGGCTTGCTTGTTCCGCTTCCTGTGAACTCCGCTTCCCGCCTGGGGGAAAAGTGGTTCTTGGAGATCTTTTTTCAGGGGCTATTTCAACGGAGTTGGAGCCGAGCCCGGAGACCCACACGCACAGAGGAAGGCAAAACCACATGGACAAGTCTTTGCTCTGTAGGAGAACTCTAGTTAACCTCAGTATGTGAGGAAAGTCTTGGATTCCACGGGGATACCTCTGTGTGTGGAGCTGCGTACCCAACAAGGGGGCACACAGGGCCTGATTCTCTCTTTGCAGCTTTGAAGCTGTCATTCAAACAACAGCTTAAGAATCCATACAATGCTCTCCCTTACCTCTGAGAGACTTCTCATTGCTGTAACCCTTGGCAGTTTTTACAAATCCGCACCCAAACCCTTCTCCAAGTAGGCCTGGGTCCTGGTTTGGATGGCCATGCAATGGCGGAGCTGAGGTCAGTAAGGCACCAGTCAGGTGTCACACACTCTGGCAGCGTGCTCCTCCAGGGACAGTAAGGCCTATTTTTCCCTGCAGGAGGCTCGCTTGCCTGGCCTCCTGTGAACTGAGTTTCCCAGCCTGGGCAAACAGCGGTTCCTGGAGATCTTTTCTCAGGGGCTCTATCCCCAGAGCTGGGGTGGACCTCGGGGACCCATCTCAGAGGGGAAGGAAAAACCACATGGACAGGTCTATGCTCTGTAGGAGACGTTAGTGTGTCTCATCTCTTAGGAACATTCTTGGCTCGTACAGAGACACCTCTGTGTGTAAAGCTACACACCGAACATAGGGGCACAGGGAGCCTGATTCTCTCCATGGGGTGCTGATGCTTTGTGGCAAAGCACCTGTTTGAGAATCCATCCGCTTACGCTTCCCTCGCCTTGACAGAGGTCTCATTGCTGTGTCTCTTGGCAGTTTGGAAAGAAGCAGACCCTTACCCTTCACCAAGTAGGCCCTGATCCTAGTTTGAAAGGAAAGGCAATAGCTGAGCTGAGGCCAGTGAGGCACCCGTCAACTGTGACATATTCCCGATGCCTGCTCCTTCATGGAAAATATTGCTAGAATCTAGGAATGTCTTTGCAAGGCTGGCAAAGGGCAGTCAGGAACCTCGACCCTGCCTCTGGAATATCTATCTTCTGAGCAGATCTGGAGGTCTCCTTCTGGAGAAGCTAACCCATTCCTTGCAAATAGAGGCTTCCAAACACAGGCCGGTTGGCTGCCTCCTCTTGCCTGAAGGAGGCTTGCTTTTCCTGCCTCCTATGATCCCTGGTTTCCAGCATGGGGGAAAAGCAGATCTTGGAGATCTTTGCTCAGGGGTTGTTTCCACGGAGCTGGGGTTATGCCCAGAGACCCACACATACAGGGGAAGGCAAAACCACATGAACAAGTCTTTGCTCTCTAAGAGAGCTCTAGTGAACCTCAGTCTTTGACGAACGTTCTTGGCTCCTATGCGGACACCTCTGTGTGTGAAACTGCGTACCCAACATGGCGGCAGAGAGCCTGATTCTCTCTGTGCAGGTTTAATGCTGTCGTTCAGAAAACAGCTTGAGAATCCATACAATTCTCGCCCTTACCTCTGAGAGAGTTCTCATTGCAGTAGCCCTTGGAAGTTTGTAGAAATCTGCACCTAAACCCTTCTCCAAGTAGGCCTGAGTCCCAGTTCGGAGGAACAAGCAATGGCGGAGCTAAGACCATTATGGCACCAGTCAGTTTTCACACACTCTGGCAGCCTGCTCCTCCAGGGACAGTAAGGCTTCTTTTTCTCTGCAGGAGGCTCACTTGCCTTACTTCCTGTGAACAGCTTTTCCCAGCCTGGGCGAAAAGCGGTTCCTGGAGATCTTTTCTCAGAGGCTGTTTTCTCGGAGCTGGGGCGGACCTCGGGGACCCAACTCACAGGGGAAGGCGAAACCACATGTACAGGTGAGCACTCTGTAGGATAGCTCTTGTGAGCCTCATCTCTCAGGAACATTCTTGGCTCCTGTAGAGACACCACTGTGTGTGAATCTACACACCCCACATAGGGGCAAAGGGAGCCTGATTCTCTCCGTGGGGTCCTGATGCTTGGTGGCAAAGAACCTTCCTGATAATCCATCCGCTTATGCTTCCCTCGCATTTACGGAGGTCTCATTGCTGTAGCCCTCGGCAGTTTGGAAAGAAGAAGACCCTTACCCTTCATAAAGTAGGCCTTTGTCCTACTTTGAATGGAAAGGCAATAGCTGAGCTGAGGCCAATAAGGCGCCAGTCAAGTCCGACATATTCCCAAAGCCTGCTTCTTCAGGAAGATAACTGTAGAATCTAGGAATGTCTTTGCAAGGTTGGCAAAGGGCAGTCAGGACCCTGCACACTGCCTCTGGAATTACCGACTTCTGAACAGATCTGGAGGTCTCCCTTAGGGGAAGCTAACCCATTCTTCCAAGTAGAGGCTTCCAAACGCAGGCCGCTTGGCTGCCTCTTGCTCTCTGAAGGAGGCCTGCTTTTCCCGCCTCCTATGAACCCCACATTCCAGCCTCTGGGAAAAGCGGATCTTGAAGATCTTTTCTCAGGGGTTGTTTCCACGGAGCTGGGGCCGAGCCTGGAGCCCCAATCGCACAGGGGAAGAAAAACCACATGGACAAGTCTTTGCTCTCTAGGAGAGCTCTAGTGAACCTCACTCTGTCAGGAACATTCTTGTTTCCTATGGAGACACCCCTGTCTGTGAAGCTGTGTACCGAACATGGAGACACAGAGTCTGATTCTCTCTGTGCAGCTTTGAAGCTGTCGTTCAAACAACAGCTTGAAAATCCATACAATGCTCTTCCTTACCCGTGACACAGTTCTCATTGCTATACCCCTTGGCAGTATTTAGAAATCCATACCCAAACCCTTCTCCTAGTAGGCCTGGGTCCTAGATCGGAGGAACATGCAATGGCGGAGCTGAGGCCAGTAAGGCACCAGTCAGGTCTCACACACTCTGGCAGCCTGATCGTCCAGGGACACTAAGACCTGTTGTGCCTTGCAGGAGGCTCGCTTGTGTTACCTCCTGTGAACTGCGTTTGCCAGCCTGGGGGAATAGTGGTCCCTGGAGATCTTTTCTCAGGGGCTCCTTCCCTGAGCTGGGGCGGACCTCGGGGACCCAACTCACAGGGCAAGGCAAAACCATATGGACAGGTCTATGCTCTGTAGGAGAGGTTTAGTGAACCTAATCTCTCAGGAACATTCTTGGCTCCTATAGAGACAACTCTGTGTGCGAAGCTACACTCCCAACATTGGTGCACAGGGAGCTTGATTCTCTTCGTGGCGTGCTGATGCTTTGTGGCAAAGCACCTGCTTGAGAATCCATCCTCTTAGACTTCCCTCACCTTGACAGAGGTCTCATTGCTGTAGCCCTTGGCAGTTTGCAAAGAAGAAGACCCTTACCCTTCATAAAGTAGGGCCTTGCCCTAGTTTGAATGGAAAGGCAATAGCTGAGCTGAGGTCAATAAGGAGCCAGTCTCGTCTGACACATTCCCGAAGCCTGCTCCTTCATGGAAAATAACTCTAGAATCTAGGAATATCTTTGCAAGGCTAGCAAAGGGCAGTCAGGAACCAGTACCCTGCCTCTGGAATTACCGACTTCTGAGCAGATCTGGAGGTCTCCTTTAGGAGAAGCTAACCCATTCCTTCCAAATAGAGGCTTCAAAACACAGGCAGGTGGACTGCCTTTTCGTTCCCGATGGAGGCGTGCTTTTCTCTCCTCCTACGAACCCCAGTTCCCAGACACTGGGAAAAGTGGATCTTGAAGATATTTTCTCAGGGGTTGTTTCCACGGAGCTGGGGCCGAGCCTGGAGATCCAAAGGCACAGGGGAAGGCAAGACCACATGGACAAGCCTTTGCTCTTTAGTATAGCTCTAATGAACCTCACTCTGTCAGGATCTTTCTTGATTCCTACGGAGACACACCTGTGTGTGAAGCTGCGGGCACAGAGAGCCTGATTACCCCTGTGCAGCGCTGAGTCTGGGCGGCTAAACAACAGCTTGGGAATGCAGCCTGGGGCGCTTCCCTTCCCTCTGACAGAGCTCTCCTTCGGTCCCTAAGCCCTCTGCAAGGAGGCATGGATCATAGGTGCAAAGGGAAAGGAAGAGCGGAGCTGAGGCCAGTAAGGCGCCCGCCAGTCACGTCTCCCCCACTTCCGCAGTCTGTTCCTTCCCCTGCGCGAAAGCTAGAAGCTGGGAAGGGCTTGGCGAGGCTCGCCCAGGCAGAGCAGCCTCTAGGCCGGGGCTCTGCGATATCGCGCCTGGGTGCAGATCTGGAGCTCCACCGAAGTGGAAGATCATTCGGTCCTTCCCAATACAGGCTTGCAAGCACCCGACGGCGGCCTGACTCTATTCTCCCGCGTGCTGGGAGTGGGCTTCCAATCCAGAGCACAGAGCACTGCCTGGAGCTCTCTGCTCAGGGGCTGGTTCCCCTACGCTGGGGCTGTGCTAGGGAGCCCAAACGCACATGTCAAGGCCCCAAAACACATCCACACGTCTCTGCTCTGCAACAGAGCTCCGGGGAAGCCCAGTCTGGCAGGCGCTTTCTGGGCACAAAGGGAGGAACACTCTGGCTGTGGAGCTTCCTCCCCAAGACAGGGGCACTAGGACCCTGATTCCCTCCGTTTACCGCTGAGTCTGCATTGCCAAGCAACAGCTTGGGAACGCAGCCTGGGGCGCTTCCCTTCCCTCGGACAGAGCTCTCCTTGCTGTAGGCCTTGGTAGTTTGCATACAATGGGGCCCTAAGCCCTCTGCAAGTTGGCCTGGCTCCTAGGTCCAAAGGGCAGGCCAGAGCGGAGCTGAGGCTGTCAGGCTCCAGACACATCTCCCATACTCCTACATCCTGCTCCTACCCGGGCGTGAACGCTAGAAGCTGGGAAGGTACCTGGACCGTGCAGGGGCGGGGCAAACGCGGGCGGCATGGGGCGGGAGTCGGCTTCTGGCGGGGGTGGGGGCGGGCTTCCCAGTTGTGCTCTCGGAGGTGGACACTGAGGCTGAAAACGCGCCGGGAGCGCGGCAGGGGCGGGGCTAACCCTGGCGGCGCGGGGCGGGGGTCGGCTCATGGGGGGGATGGGGAGGGGTTCCCAGTTGCGCTCTCGGGGGTTGCAACTGCGGCTGGGAACTCCCATTTCGTCCGCTCCTGGGTCCCCAAGGATCGCCATCCCATGGGTGCAGCGGAGGGCTGCGGACCACAGGTAAGGGAACTGGGACTGCGTGGAGCAGGGAACCAAGTATTCCGCCGTCTGTTGGCACATTCTCGGAGCTCCCCAAACTTGCGGTCGCAGAAAGGCCTTGCCTTTGGGGTCAAGGCCTTTACCGCTCCACCCCTCTGCTGAAAAATCTCAGAGTCTGCGCGGTTCTTCCAAGCAGCCTAGTGTCCGCTGGAAGTCCAAGGGACAGAACACTGAATTCTGGCCGGCTGGCCCAGCCCTGCTTCTGGCACTTTGTAAGCCAGCGGGCCCTTGAGCACCTGCTGGGATAGGAAAGGGAAGGGTCCACGAATTGCACCCTAGAAACTTAGTAGGGTGCATGGATTTCAAACCCTGGTGGCCGCCCAGGCAGCAAAGAAGTGGGGAGGGCACCTTGCTGCCCTTTCATGGCAGAATCTGTGGCTGTCCTGATGCGTGGGCCTTTTCATGGGGACCTTGTGCAATAAAAGTTTGGTGTTTTGGTACTGAATAATTAGAAATTGTAAAAAGTTTAAATTATGTGGTGGTGTAATTAAAAAACAAAACAAAACAAAACCAAGCCCCAAGTGTTTGGCACAGGGAGGTTTAAGTATTGAAGGCCTGTTTTCCTTGCACTGTGGCATTCTATCAAGAAGTGTGCAGGATTTTTTTTTTTTTAAGAAAAGTGTTCGAAGAGCTTGAAACAGGAAACCCAGAGGTGCCCCTGTATTTTGGGGAAGGCCTTAGGAGGTCACTTGGAAATGCTGCTGGCTGTGGGGAAGGGGGGCAGATGGGCTGTGCAGTCTTGTCCTTTGCATTCATGTTCTTGTGTGTAGAAACCCAGCTCGGAGCCATCTCCTGATGTGTAAGAATTTCGCAGACAAACCTTGAGCTAAGCAATGCATTTGTTCCTGAGGAAATGTTTGTCTTAAGCGATGTAAATATCCTATGTATATCCGCTGGACTCTGGCTTCAGGTCGGTTCCCCCAATAGGCTCAGAAGCGACTTGAACAAAACTGTATGTTTTCCTCGTACCTTGTTCTCCTAATCTATGTTAAGGAAATGATATATTTGCCTGGAATACTGCCTTTCTTCAAGATTCATGTCAATCAGTTTTTGGCCCAGGATGACTCACCTGCTGCCAATGTGACCTCAAGGCATGTCGTGGGGGAGGGGCCTGGTGCCATTCCCTGAGACAGTGCCTTTCTTTCCTTAGCTGACTGCTAGTGCCTGTAGAATATCTGGCTAGAGACCAGCAGGGCGTACACCCCGCCTCAAGTCTAAGTCAGCAGCTTTCTCTATCTCATTTATACTTTAATAACAATTGATGACACAAAAGCTCTGAGCGATCAAATCATATCAAATCTTCATTTCAGATTGAAGATGCATTCCATGGTATTGCCATCTTAAGTCTTTCCATTGTTATGGAATATCTGTCCATGTATTCAGGATAGTTTTCAGCCAGGGTGTATAATTTCCAGTGTACCAGTCTTGTCATCCTCGTTACATCCATGGCAAAGTGTTGTATTCATGTTGACATTATTGAAAGGGAATTTTTTTTAATTCCTTTTCAGATTATTATCTGCTAATATATACAGAAAAAACCGTGTAATCTTTCGTTTTTATCAGTTCGGACAGCTTGATAGTTGTCTTTAATTTCTTTCCTTTCTCATACTTTAAGATTTTCCGGGCACCGTACATGTACTGCCTCACCCCTAATCTCAGTCATGTGTTCAAAGAACTTCTGTCCTTTATTTGTTTACTTATTTTTTGCAACATTGAATTCGTTTTGACTATGCTGGGTCTCTGCTGCAAGATGGAAGTTGCTAGGACCTCTGGACTGCAGTCTTCCATCTCTTACTGACCTCTTGTTGACCTCTGCAGAATCCTGGTTGGCGGGAGCTTGTTAGTTCCTCGTTCCTTACCAGGACCTCCTGTGGTAAGTGTTTTTCTCTTCTCTGTTGCCTGGTAAGGGTGGATGGTCATTGGCATCCCAAAGCTAGCTAGAAGTCAATTATTTAGGCAGGCTTGTGCATAGATATGGGAGAAGGCAATGGCACCCCACTCCAGTACTCTTGCGTGGAAAATCCCATGGATGGAGGAGCCTGGTAGGCTGCAGTCCATGGGGTGGTTAAGAGTCGGACACCACTGAGCGACTTCACCTTCACTTTTCACTTTCATGCATGGGAGGAGGAAATGGCAACCCACTCCAGTGTTCTTGCCTAGAGAACCCCAGGGACTGCGGGGCCTGGTGGGCTGCCGTCTATGGAGTCGCACAGAGACGGACACGACTGAAACGACTTAGCAGCAGCGGCGGCGGCAGCAGCAGCAGAAGCAAGGCATCGATATCAAAAGGGCTGCAAACAGTCAGGAAGGATCACATATGTCGCCGTGAAACACTACTTCTCCACTTAGCCAAAGCTAACCAAAGATTTCTGTTCTAGGTCAACCTAGAAGAGACCACTTAAGAGGTAAAGAAACTTAAACTCCATTAGCAAAGGCAGTTCGACATCTCAAGAAAACTTGTGCTAGGCACAGAACTCTTTTCTGGGGGTCCACTTTCCCTACAACCTCCTTATCCCATTCTGTACCCATTCCTTTGCTTCTCCCATCCTGAAACTGCCACCTGTAAGACAGAACTACTTCGTTTTCCTTCCTCAAGTGCCATTGCATTCCACATACTTTCTTGATATAACAAGTCATACATTTCCCTTCAGCAACCAAGAACTGACTTTTATATTGGCATTGGCTATAGCCCGCCCCCCTCCCCCCACCCCCAAGAACAGAACAAAACAAAACAAAACAATTGCTTTCTTACATTTAACATGTCAGGATGGTGCCAGACACTATTCATGGAGAGTCAAAAATCTCTTTTGTTTCTGTGTAAAAGGGAGGTCCTTTCAAGTCGTGAATGTTTCAGAACTTTCATTTATTTGGAAATGACCTAGCTATTCAATACACTGTCGTCACAAGGATAGAAACTCGGGTAACCAAAACACCTGGAGAAACGTTTGTTAGTTCAGTTCAGTTCAGTTGCTCAGTCGTGTCTGACTCTTTGGGACCCCGTGGCCTGAAGGACGCTAGGCTTCCGTGTCCGTCACCAACTCCAGGGGCTTGCTCAAACTCATGTCCATCGAGTCAGTGATGCCATACAACCATCGTATCCTCTGTCATCCCCTTCTCCTCTGCCTTCAATCAAGACTATGAGAGGCAGATATTTTAGAGTATAATTATTGTAAAGAGTTTGTCTAAAAGCTCATATCACATTTACATTTTTTACTTTTGTTGTTGTCGTTTCCAGGTAGTTTCTTGCTGACAAGCTTGTGAAAGATATAACAATAGAGCAATTTTTACCTCAAAAGAAACCTAGGCACTATGAACATGTTGTGCTTAATGTTGTTGACTCTTAGACATGTCTATAATGGAGGAGCAAAACCAAAAATACTAGATATTTAATATTGACTAGTTCCCAGTTCACGGGACTCTGACATTCATTTAGGTCAATGTTTTCTTGTATTTCCAGCAGTTTGATTTGGAAGGGCTGCCTTGTCTTGAGACCATTGAAATCAGAACACAGAACTTGAGCAATATTATCAAAAAACACAAGGCTCACACTGACACATACCTTAATCCAAACAGACAGACAAGACATCTTCCAGGTTTCCGCCTGAGATTTAAAATATTTCTTTGAGCCATTCTTCTGGGGAGTAGGGGGATGGGGGTGGCAGTAAGGCAGGCTTGGGTAACAAGCTAATTGTTGGTCATTGCATATGCAAAGAACCAGCTTTCCGGGTTCCAAGGAAAAAAGTTTCCTTGGTAACCAACTTTGTCTGGTTCTATAGAATATCATGGCCCTCCTAGGTCAGGTCATCTTGCCTTTCTGTAGTCCTCGTTTTATCCCTAAATCATAGACAGCTTGGATTGTCTCTGTGGGGTGTATGTATTGTCCTCATGTTTGACCTGGCAGCAGCAGCGAGGTCCGAGAGCCTCTCCTGGAACCGGGCGTGGGGACGGGGCTCACCGAGAGCCGCTGGTGAAGGTGGGCAGCGCCCCTGGAGCGCGGCAGGGGCGGGGCGAACCCGGGCGGCACAGGGCGGGTGTCGGCTCCTGGCGGGGGTAGGGGAGGGCTTCCCAGTTGTGCTCTCGGAGATGGCCACTGCGGCTGGAAACACGCCGGGAGCGCAGCCAGGGTGGGGTAAACCTGGGCTGCACAGGTCGAGATTCCGCTCGCTGTGGGTGGGGGGTCGGTCCCTGTTGTGCTCCCGGGGGTCGCCAATGTGGCTGGGAACCCGCCGGGAGCCCAGCAGGGCCGGGGCAAAAGCTGGCGGCGCGGGGCGGGGTGGGGGGTCCGTTCGCAGCGGGGGTCGGCTCCTGGCGGGGGTGGGGGAGGGCTTTCCAGATGTGCTGTTGGGGGTCGCCATTGCGGCTGGGAATGCCCATTTCGTGAACTCCTGGATCCCCAAGGATCGGCATCCATCGGCCACAGCGGAGGGGTGCGGAACACAGGTAAGGGAACGGGGACTGCGTGGAGCAGGGAACCATGTATTCCGCCCTGTGTTGGCACAGTCTCAGAGCTCCCCAACCTGGCGGTCGCAGGAAGGCCTCGTCTTTGGGGTCAAGGCCTTTACCACTCCACCCCTCTGCTGAAAAACCTCAGAGTCTGCGCGGTTTTCCCAAGCAGCCTAGTGTCCGCTGGAAGTCCAAGGGACAGAACCCTGAATTCTGGCCGGCTGGCCCAGCCCTGCTTCTGGCACTTTGTAGGCCAGCGGGCCCTGGAGCACCTGCTAGGATGGGAAAGATAAGGGTACGCGAATTGCACCCTGGTGGCCACCGAGGCAGCAAAGAAGGGGGGAGGGCACCTTACTGCCCTTTAATGGCAGACAGAATCTGTGGCTGTCCTGCTGCGTGGGCCTTTTCATGTGGACCTTGTGCAATAAAAGTTTACCGGTGACCTTAGAGAACTTCCCAGTGTGCTTCTGACAGATGAGGGATGCTGTGGAGTTGGCGGGGCCTCTCAGGACTCCGCTGGGTTTGGCGCAATGGAAGAGGGCCTCATCTCCAGGGAAGGCAGGAACCTCAGGCTTCCTCTCCGTTTCGGACTCCGACCGCAGGGTCCCTGCAGAGTTGGGACAGGAGAGTCAGGAATCGTCTTGTCTGAGGAAGGGAACTCCGCTTGCCTGTCGAGGTGTTCAGGGGGTCTCAGGCCCCTTGTTCAGCTGTGTGTGGAACCTGCGGGTCTTTCCGGACGATGCACGACGGTGACAGTGCCCCTTCGTGTTGTGCCTTCACCCACTGGGTTGCCTTCGAAGAGGTGTCCGGGCCTCGGGTTCTTTTCAAGAGCGGACAGGGAAATCGGGGTCTTTCGGCATGTGGGACCACCCACGGGGCTAGTCTCAAATTTCCTAGTGAGGCCGGCTACATCCTGAGGTATGCCGGGAAGGCCGGGGAGCCTTCCAGACAACGCAGGGGGATCGACTCTCCTGTCGCCATCAGGAGGGGAGAAGGGGCTCAGATGAAGTGGGGCCAGAACCCTCGGTGTTACCCTCGAGGGAACCCGGCGTGTCGAGGAACTTTTGGGGGTCGCAGGAAGGCTGTCAGGGACCGTTTCGCCCTTCAGGGGGGAACAGGGGACTTCCCTTGAGACGCCGTCGCGGGAAAGGGCCTCATCTTCCCAAGAGGTGGGAACCACGTGGTTTGTCTCGAGTTGCGGCGGGATTTTCGAGTTACGACGGGGATCTCAGCCTTCCCCTTGGGTTGGCCCTGGGAAGCCCAATCTTCCCCTCGGGTTGCGAGGGAAAGCTGGGGGTTGCGCTCGAGTCACTGCAGGGCCGAAGAGACCTCACATAGGCGTGTGTCCGGGACCTAATATTCCTCTCCAGGGAAGGCAGGGATCTCGGGGTTGCATTCCAGGCTCCCCCGGGGAGTCAGGCCTCGTCTCGAGGGGAAGCCAAGGACTCCGCTCTCCTCTCGAGTCGCGACGCGGGTCTCTTGGAGCCCCCTGAGCGGCCTCAATGGAGTCCAGCCTCCTCTTCCGTTTGGAGAGAGGACCCGGGATTGCTCTCCAGGCCATGCAGGAAAAGAAGGCCCTCAGCTCGCGAGGACGGGGGCGTCTCAGGGCTTTCCTCGAGCTGCGGCGCCCGTGGGGGTTTTCTCCCGAGGCACGACGAGGATCTCAGGGAGCCTCTCGTGCGGCGCCAGGGAAGTCAGGTCTCCATGCGCGTGGCGAGGGGGAGCGCGTCCTGGCTCTCGAGTCACGGGAGGGGACTAGGGCCTCGAGACGCGTTGAAGAAGGATTCTCGAGGTCTTTCTCTGGGGGCGGCGGGAAACCCTCGTGTCCCTCGCCTTCTGCCGGGGACCTTAGGGAACTTCCCAGGGTGCCTCTGAGAGGCGAGGGATCCTGTGGAGGTGGCGGGGCCCCTCAGGACTCCGCTGGGTCTGGCGCAACGGAAGAGGGCCTCACCTCGAGGGGAGGCAGGAACCTCAGGCTTCCTCTCCGTTTCGGACTCCGACCGCAGGGTCCCTGCAGAGTTGGGACAGGAGAGTCAGGCCTCGTCTTGTCTGAGGAAGGGAACCCCGCTGGCCTCTCGAGTTGCTAAGGGGGACTCAGGACCCTCGTCGAGCTGTGTGTGGAACCCGCGGGTCTTTGCGGACGATGCCCGGGGTTGGCAGTGCCCCTTCGTGTTGTGCCTTCACCCACAGGGTTGCCTTCGAAGAGGGGTCCGGGCCTCGGGTCCTTCTCAAGAGCGGACAGGGGAATCGGGGGCGTTTGGAATGTGGCCCCACCCACGTGGCTCGTCTCGAATTTCCTCGTGAGACCGGCCTCATCCTGAGGTGCGCCGGGAAGGCCGGGAACCCCTTCCAGGCCACGCAGGGGATTCGCCTCTCCTGTCGCGATCAGGAGGGGAGAAGGGGCTCAGAGGAAGCGGTGCCGGGACCCTCGGTGTTCCCCTCGGGGGACCCCGGCGTGTCAGGGGACTTTTGGGGGTCGCAGGAAGGCTGTCAGGGACCGTTTCGCCCTTCAGGGCGGAACAGGGGACTTCCCTTGAGACGCCGTCGCGGGCAAGGGCCTCATCTTGCCAAGAGGTGGGAACCACGTGGTTTTTCTCGAGTTGCGGCCGCATTCTCGAGATACCACGGGGATCTCAGCCTCCCCCTTGGTTTGGCCCTGGGAAGCCCAATCCTGCCCCCGGGTTGCGAGGGAAAGCTGGGGGTTGCGCTCGAGTCACTGCAGGGCCGAAGAGACCTCACCTAGGCGTGTGTCCGGGACCTAATATTCCTCTCCAGTGAAGGCAGGGATCTCGGGGTTGCATTCCAGGCTCCCCCGGGGAGTCAGGCCTCGTCTCGAGGGCAAGCCAAGGACTCCGCTCTCCTCTCGAGTCGCGACGCGGGTCTCTTGGAGCCCCCTGAGCGGCCTCAAGGGAGTCCAGCCTCCTCTTCCGTTTGGAGAGAGGACCCGGGATTGCTCTCCAGGCCATGCAGGAAAAGAAGGCCCTCAGCTCGCGAGGACGGGGGCGTCTCAGGGGTTTCCTCGAGCTGCGGCGCCCGTGGGGGTTTTCTCCCGAGGCACGACGAGGATCTCAGGAAGCCTCTCGTGCGGCGCCAGGGAAGTCAGGTCTCCATGCGCGTGGCGAGGGGGAGCGCGTCCTCGCTCTCGAGTCACGGGAGGGGACTAGGGCCTCGAGACGCGTTGAAGAAGGACTCTCGAGGTCTTTCTCGGGGGGCGGCGGGAAACCCTCGTTTCCCTCGCCTTCTTCCCGGGACCTTAGGGAACTTGCCAGGGTGCCTCTGAGAGACGAGGGATCCTGTGGAGGTGGCGGGGCCCCTCGGGACTCCGCTGAGTCTGGTGCAACGGAAGAGGGCCTCACCTCGAGGGGAGGCAGGAACCTCAGGCTTCCTCTCCGTTTCGGACTCCGACCGCAGGGTCCCTGCAGAGTTGGGACAGGAGAGTCAGGCCTCGTCTTGTCTGAGGAAGGGAACCCCGCTGGCCTCTCGAGTTGCTCAGGGGGTCTCAGGCCCTCGTCGAGCTGTGTGTGGAACCCGCGGGTCTTTGCGGACGATGCCCGGGGGTGGCAGTGCCCCTTCGTGTTGTGCCTTCACCCACAGGGTTGCCTTCGAAGAGGGGTCGGGGCCTCGGGTCATTCTCAAGAGCGGACCGGGGAATCGGGGGCGTTCGGCAAGTGGCCCCACCCACGTGGCTCGTCTCGAATTTCCTCGTGAGACCGGCCTCATCCTGAGGTGCGCCGGGAAAGCCGGGAACCCCTTCCAGACCACGCAGGGGAATCGCCTCTCCTGGCGCGATCAGGAGGGGAGAAGGGGCTCAGAGGATGCGGTGCCGGGACCCTCGGTGTTCCCCTCGGGGGAACCCGGCGTTTCGGGGGACTTTTGGGGGTCGCAGGAAGGCTCTCAGGGACCTTTTCGCCCTTCAGAGCGGAACAGAGGACTTCCTTTGAGACATCGTCGCGGGCAAGGGCCTCATCTTGCCAAGAGGTGGGAACCACGTGGTTTTTCTCGAGTTGCGGCGGCATTCTCGAGTTACGACGGGGATCTCAGCCTTCCCCTTGGGTTGGCCCTGGGAAGCCCAATCTTCCCCTCGGGTTGCGAGGGAAAGCTGGGGGTTGCGCTCGAGTCACTGCAGGGCCGAAGAGACCTCACCTAGGCGTGTGTCCGGGACCTAATATTCCTCTCCAGGGAAGGCAGGGATCTCGGGGTTGCATTCCAGGCTCCCCCGGGGAGTCAGGCCTCGTCTCGAGGGGAAGCCAAGGTCTCCGCTCTACTCTCGAGTCGCGACGCGGGTCTCTTGGAGCCCCCTGAGCGGCCTCAAGGGAGTCCAGCCTCCTCTTCCGTTTGGAGAGAGGACCCGGGATTGCTCTCCAGGCCATGCAGGAAAAGAAGGCCCTCAGCTCGCGAGGACGGGGGCGTCTCCGGGGTTTCCTCGAGCTGCGGCGCCCGTGGGGGTTTTCTCCCGAGGCACGACGAGGATCTCAGGGAGCCTCTCGTGCGGCGCCAGGGAAGTCAGGTCTCCATGCGCATGGCGAGGGGGAGCACGTCCTGGCTCTCGAGTCACGGGAGGGGACTAGGGCCTCGAGACGCGTTGAAGAAGGACTCTCGAGGTCTTTCTCGGGGGGCGGCGGGAAACCCTCGTTTCCCTCGCCTTCTGCCGGGGACCTTAGGGAACTTGCCAGGGTGCCTCTGAGAGGCGAGGGATCCTGTGGAGGTGGCGGGGCCCCTCGGGACTCCGCTGGGTCTGGCGCAACGGAAGAGGGCCTCACCTCGAGGGGAGGCAGGAACCTCAGGCTTCCTCTCCGTTTCGGACTCCGACCGCAGGGTCCCTGCAGAGTTGGGACAGGAGAGTCAGGCCTCGTCTTGTCTGAGGAAGGGAACCCCGCTGGCCTCTCGAGTTGCTCAGGGGGTCTCAGGCCCCTCGTCGAGCTGTGTGTGGAACCCGCGTGTCTTTGCGGACGATGCACGGTGGTGGCAGTGCCACTTCGTGTTGTGCCTTCAACCACAGGGTTGCCTTCGAAGAGGGGTCCGGGCCTCGGGTCCTTCTCAAGAGCGGACCGGGGAATCGGGGGCGTTCGGCATGTGGCGCCACCCACGTGGCTCGTCTCGAATTTCCTCGTGAGACCGGCCTCACCCTGAGTTGCGCCGGGAAGGCCGGGAACCCCTTCCAGACCACGCAGGGGAATCGCCTCTCCTGTCGTGATCAGGAGGGGAGAAGGTGCTCAGAGGAAGCGGTGCCGGGACCCTCGGTGTTCTCCTCGGGGTCCCCGGCATGTCGGGGAACTTTTGGGGGTCGCAGGTAGGCTGTCAAGGACCGTTTCACCCTTCAGGGCGGAACAGGGGACTTCCCTTGAGACGCCGTCCCGGGCAAGGGCCTCATCTTGCCAAGAGGTGGGAACCACGTGGTATTTCTCGAGTTGCGGCGGGATTCTCGATTTACGATGGGGATCTCAGCCTTCCTCTTGGGTTGGCCCTGGGAAGCCCAATCTTCCCCTCGAGTTGCGAGGGAAAGCTGGGGGTTGCGCTCGAGTCATTGCAGGGGCCAAGAGACCTCACCTAGGCGTGTCTCCGGGACCTTATATTCCTCTGCAGGGAAGGCGGGGATCTCGGGGTTGCATTCCAGGCTCCCCCGGGGAGTCAGGCCTCGTCTCGAGGGGAAGCCAAGGACTCCGCTCTCCTCTCGAGTCGCGACGCGGATCTCTTGGAGCCCCCTGAGCGGCTTCAAGGGAGTCCAGCCTCCTCTTCAGTTTGGAGAGAGGACTCGTGATTGGTCTCCAGGCCATGCAGGAAAATAAGGCCCTCATCTCGCGATGACCGGGGTGTCTCATGTGTTTCCTCGATCTGCCGCGCCAGTGTGGGTTTCCTCACGAGGTACGATGAGGAACTCATGGAGCCTCTCGTGCAGTGCCAGGTTAGTCAGGTCTCCATGCGCTTGGCGAGGGGAAGCGTGTCATTGCTCTCGAGTCATGGTAGGGGAATCGCGACTCAACACATTTTGAAGCACTCTCGAGGTCTTTCTCGAGTCACGGCAGAAAACCCAGGGGTCCCTCGACTTGCGCCTGTGACCTCAGGGATCTTCTTTTTGTGCCTCTGAGAACTCAGGGATACTTTTGAGTTGGTAGGGGCCTCTCGGGACTCCACTGGGTGTGGTGCAATGGAAGAGGGCCTCATCTCGAGTGGACGCAGGAACCTCAGGCTTCCTCTCCGTTTCTGACTCGGATCCCATGGTCCCTGCAGAATAGGGACAAGAGAGTCACACCTAGTCTTCTGTTGAGGAATGGACCTTCGTTTGCCTTTCGAGTTGTTTACAGGGTGACAGGCCACTTGTCGAAATGTCTGTGGGACCTGCGGGTTTTTCTGGACGATGCACGCGGGTGTCAGTGCCCCTTCGTGTTGTGCCTTCATCCACAGGTTTTCCTTCAAAGAGGTGTGCTGGCATCGGGGTCTTTTCAAGAGTGGACCGTGAAATTGGGGTCTTTCGACATGTGGCACCACCCACGAGGCTATGTCTCGAACTTCCTCATGAGACCGGCCTCATCCTGAGGTGCGCCCGGAAGGTCGGGAACCCCTTGCAGACAGAGAAGGGGAGTCGACCCTGCTGTCGCAATCAGGAGAGGAGAAGGGGCTCAGATGAAGTGGTGCAGGGAACCTCGGTGTTCCCCTTGAGTGAGTCTGGTATGTCGCGGAACTTTTGGGGTCGCATCAAGGGTGCCAAGTACCGTTTCGCACTTCAGGATGGAACGTGGGACTTCTCTTGAGATGCTGTAGCGGACAAAGGGCCTCATCTTGCGATGACGAGGGAAGCACGTGGTTTTTCTCGAGTTGCGGTGGGATTCTCGAGTTACGACGGGGAATTCAGGCTTCCTCTTGTGTTGGCCCAGGAAGTCTAATCTTCCATTCGAGTTGCCAGGGAGAGCTGGGGATTGGGCTCCATTCACTGAAGGGCAAACTAGACCTCATCTAGGCTTGTATCCAGGACTTAATGTTCCTCTCCATAGGCGACAGGGATTTGGGGTTGCATTCCATACTCACCCGGGGAGTCAGGCCTCATCTCGAGGGGAAGCAAAGGACTCCACTCTCTTCTCGAGTCGCGACAGGTATCTCTTGGAGCCCACTGAGTGGTCTTTGCTCTGTAGGAGAGCTCTAGTGTTCATAAGCCTGTACATAAGTGAACACAGACATTCTGTGTGCATGTTGCTGCATACCCAAAATAGGGCCACAAGGAGCCTCATGCTCTCCATGCGGCGCGGAAGCTGTGCAGCCACGCAGCAGCTGAAGAATCCAACCAATTGCTCTTTTCTTACCTCTGACAGAGCTCGCATTGCCGTAGCCCTTGGCAGTTTGAAAACACTGGACCCTAACCCCTCTCAAAGTAGGCCTGGGTTCTAGTTCGAGTAGAAAGTCAATAGCGGAGCTGAGGACAGGAACGCGGCAGTCATTTATCACACGCTCCTGCAGCCTGCTACTACAGGGACACTAACGCTAGAAGCTAGGAATGTCTTTGCAAGGTGCGCAAAGGACAAGGGAGAACCTCGACCCTGACTCTAGTATTTCAGTCCCCTGAGCAGATCTGAGGTTCTCCCGCTGTAGAAGCTAACCCATTCCTTTCAAATACAGGCTTCCTAACACAGGGCCAGTTGGCTGCTTGCTCTTCCACGAAGCAGGCTTCCTTAACTTGCAAACTGCGAATTCCGCTTAACAGCCTGGAGGAAAATCGCTTCTTGGAAGATTTTTTTCAGAGGCTGTATCCCCGGAGCTGGGGCCAAGCTAGGGGACCCATACTGACAAGGGAAGGCAAAACCACATCCAATGTCTTTGCTCTGGAGGACAGCTTTGGTGAGCCTAAGTCTTTCAGGAATATTTCTGGCTCCAACAGAGTCAAATTCTGTGTGTGAAGCTGCACAGCCAAAATAGGGGAACAGAGAGCCTGATTCTCTCTGTGTAGCTTTGAAGCTGTCATTCAAACAACAGCTTGAGAATCCATACAATGCTCTCCCTTACTGCTAAGAGAATTCTCATTGCTGTCGTCCTTGACAGTTTGTAGAAATCCGCACCCTAACCCTTCTCCAAGTAGGCCTGGGTCCTAGCTCGGAACAACAGGCAACGGCGGAGCTGAGGCCAGTAAGGCACAAGTGAGGTCTCACACACTCTTGCAGCCTGATCGTCCAGGAACAGTAAGGCCTCTTTTTCCCTGTAGGAGGCTCGCTTGCCTTGCCTCCTGTGAACTGCATTTCCCAGCCTGGGCGCAAAGCTGTTCCTGGAGATTTTTTCTCAGGGGCTGTTTCCCTGGAGCTGGGTCGGACCTCGGGGGCCCAACTCACAGGGGAAGACAAAACCACATGGACAGGTCTATGCTCTGTAGGAGAGCTCTAGTGAACCTCATCTCTCAGGAACATTCTTGGCTTCTACAGAGACACCTCTGTGCATGAAGCTACACACCCAACATAGTGGCAAAGGGAGTCTGATTCTCTCCGTGGGTGCTGATGCTTTGTGGCAAAGCACCTGCTAAGAATCCATCCGCATAGGCTTCCCTCACCTTGACAGAGGTCTCATTGCTGTAGTCCTTGGCAGTTTGGAAAGAAGCAGACCCTTACCCTTCACCAAGTAGGCCCTTGTCCTTGTTTGAATGGAAAGGCAGTAGCTGAGCTGAGGCCAGTAAGGCGCCAGTCAAGTCTGACATATTCCCGATGCCTGCTCCTTCATGGAAAATAACGTTAGAATCTGGGAATGTCTTTGCAAGGCTGGCAAAGGGCAGTCAGGAACCTCGACCCTGCCTCTGGAATTTCTATCTTCTCAGCACATCTGGCGGTCTCGGTCAGGAGAAACTAACCCATTCCTTGCAAATATAGGCTTCCAAACACAGGCCGGTTGGCTGTCTCTTCTTGCCGAAGGAAGCTTGCTTATCCCACCTCCTGTGAACTCCACTTCCCAGCCTGGGTGATAAGAGGTTCTTGGAGATCTTTTCTCAGAGGCTGTTTCCAAGGAGCAGGGGCTGATCCCAGAGACCCACACGCACAGGGGAAGGGAAAACCGCATGGATAAGTCTTTGCTCTCTAGGAGTGCTCTAGTGAACCTCAGTCTGTGGGGAATGTTCTTGGCTCCAACGGGGACATCTCTGTGTGGGAAGCTGCATTGCCAACATAGAGACACAGAGACCTGATTCTCTCTGTGCAGCTTTGACGCTGTCGTTCAAACAACAAATTGAGAATCCACACAATGCTCTCCCTTACCACTGAGAGAGTTATCATTGCTGTAGCCCTTCGCAGTTTCTGGAAATCGGCACACAAACACTTCTCCAAGTAGGCCTGGGTTCAAGTTCAGATGAACATGCAATAGCGGAGCTGAGGCCAGTAAGGCACCAGTCAGGTGTCACACACTCTGGCAGCCTGCTCCTCCAGGGACAGTAAGGCCTCTATTTCCCTTCAGGAGGCTCGCTTGCCTTACTTCCTGTGAACAGCGTTTCCCAGCCTGGGCGGAAAGCAGTTCCTGGAGATCTTTTCTCAGGGGCTGTTTCCCCGGAGTTGGGGCGGACCTCGGGGACCCAACTCACAGGGGAAGGCAAAACCAAATGGACAGGTCTATGCTCTGTAGGAGATCTCTAGTGAACTGCCGGGGTCCAGCCCCAGCTGATCCAGGGTATTCGAAGCAGAGACGGCGTAGGCGAGGGTCAGGGAACAACTGCTTAATTAAACGTTAATTAAGGATATAAAGAGTAATAAAATGAGGATAGCTCAGTAGGAAAATTCAGTGGAGAAAAGAGGCTGAGTAGCTTGGTTTACGCGGGGGACCAATAAATCTTCAAGACAAGAAGCTTGCACCACTTACGTAGACCGCAGGCGTCCTTCCGTTCTCCCGAAGGAGAGGAGACACTGAGGCCTCCCCGGTCGGATCTTAGAAGCCCAGGCAAAATTAGTAAGCTTGGTGGGTTCCGCGCTCCAGATGGAGACTCAACCAGAGTGAGAGAGAGAGAGAGAGACATGGGGAGACCAGTATTTCGAGAAACTGATCCCAATTCTTTATTTTCCATGGTCTACTTTTATACACTGAGATGTTATGCAAAAGTCACGTGGGGTCAGCAGTCCTGACTTTTATCAAAGTCAGGTGCTTCATACAAAAGTATACAGAGATCTTAGGGGTGTTACATCATCTTCTGGCCGGGGGGCCTGCTGACAATTTACGACCCTCTCCTTGTGACAGCGGTCAGTCAACCAGGACACTTATTTCTCCAGGGGTGATTATTCTTAAAACAGACGCCACCCAAATAAAGTTACATTCCTATAGGGTGAGGGTGTAGTGGGTTTTAGTTAAGGAAAGAATTTACTTAGCCTAAGGTCTAACGTGATTTATATCAAAGGTTAATACTTATTTCTTCTATATATTCATTAATGTGTATAAGGGCAGGGGATGTGGAGACTTAGCAGTAAACATCAGCTCAACAAATGAAAAACCCTTCACCAATATGATTTCTAATCAGCCCATTATACTTATACTAATAATTTTCTAACTTTTCTAAGGAACCTGTTTTTAGAAGGTTTAAAGCATCTCGTGCCTCTCATGGTTGGGAGGCTGTGAGCAATCACATGTGGCCGGACAAGCCTGTCAGGCAGGCTAGAGAACCTTCAGAGGAGTTTGTAGGTTAAAACACTCTTGTCACACCCAGGGGTTTTTATCAACTGGAGCTCTAGGTTAACTCCTTCTCCGAAAGAGGTGGTGGGGGACAGCCCCCCGTAAAGTCAGAGGTGTAGGTGAGAGCACAAAGTAGTAAGGTAGGCAGGCTCTGGTGATGGGGGTAGATGCTCGAGGATTTCCAGGGGGACTCCTGAGGCTCGATCCCACCTTTGCGTATGTCGAGCCTCCTTCCTCATGACCTTTGCCATGGGCGGAGTGCCTCACTCTGGCCCCCAACAGTGAACCTCCTCTCTCAGGAACATTCTTGGCTCCTATCGAGACACCTCTGTGCGTGTAGCTACACACGCAACGTAGGGGCAAAGGGAGCCAGATTCTTTCCGTGGGGTGCTGATGCTTTGTGGCAAAGCACCTGCTTGAGAATCCATCAGCTTACGCTTCCCTCGCCTTGACAGAGGTCTCATTGCTGTAGCCCTTGGCAGTTTGGAAAGAAGAGGACCCTTACCTTTCATAAAGTGGGCCCTTGTCCTAGTTTGAAAGGAAAGGCAAGAGCTGAGCTGAGGCCAATAAGGCGCCAGTCAAGTCTGATATATTCCCGAAGCCTGCTCCTTCATGGAAAATAACGCTGTAACCTAGGAATGTCTCTGCAAGGCTGGCAAAGGGCAGTCAGGAGCCTGCACCCTGCCTCTGGAATTACCGACTTCTGAACAGATCTGGAGGTCTCCCTTAGGGGAAGCTAACCCATTCTTCCAAATAGAGGCTTCCAAACGCAGGCCGCTTGGCTGCCTCTTGCTCTCTGAAGGAGGCCTGCTTTTCCCGCCTCCTATGAACCCCACATCCCAGCCTCTGGGAAAAGCGGATCTTGAAGATCTTTTCTCAGGGGTTGTTTCCACGGAGCTGGGGCCGAGCCTGGAGCCCCAAACGCACAGGGGAAGAAAAACCACATGGACAAGTCTTTGCTCTCTAGGAGAGCTCTAGTGAACTTCACTCTGTCAGGAACGTTCTTGTTTCCTATGGAGACACCCCTGTCTGTGAAGCTGTGTACCGAACATGGAGACACAGAGTCTGATTCTCTCTGTGCAGCTTTGAAGCTGTCGTTCAAACAACAGCTTGAAAATCCATACAATGCTCTTCCTTACCCGTGACACAGTTCTCATTGCTATACCCCTTGGCAGTATTTAGAAATCCATACCCAAACCCTTCTCCTAGTAGGCCTGGGTCCTAGTTCGGAGAAACACGCAATGGCGGAGCTGAGGCCAGTAAGGCACCAGTCAGGTCTCACACACTCTGGCAGCCTGATCGTCCAGGGAGACTAAGGCCTGTTGTGCCTTGCAGGAGGCTCGCTTGTGTTACCTCCTGTGAACTGCGTTTGCCAGCCTGGGGGAATAGCGGTCCCTGGAGATCTTTCCTCAGGGGCTCCTTCCCCTGAGCTGGGGCGGACCTCGGGGACCCAACTCACAGGGCAAGGCAAAACCATATGGACAGGTCTATGCTCTGTAGCAGACTTCTAGTGAACCTCATCTCTCAGGAACATTCTTGGCTCCTATAGAGACACTTCTGTGTGTGAAGCTGCGTACCTAACATAGGGGCACAGAGAGCCTGATTCTCTCAGTTCATTTTGACCCTGTCGTTCAGAAAACAGCTTGAGAATCCATAAAATGCTCTCCCTTACCGCTGAGAGAATTCTCACTGCTGTAGCCCTTGGCACTTTGTAGAAATCCGCACCCAAACTCTTCTCCAAATAGGCCTGGGTCCTAGTTCGGAGGAACAGGCAATGGTGGAACTGAGGCCAGTAAGGCAACAGTCAGGTTTCACACACTCTGGCAGCCTGCTCCTCCAGGGACAGTAAGGCCTCTTTTTCTCTGCAGGAGATTCGCTTGCCTTACTTCCTGTGAACAGCGTTTCCCAGCCTCAGCGAAGCGGTTCCTGGAGATCTTTTCTCAGGGACAGTTTCCCCGCAGGTGTGGCGGACCTCGGGGACCCAACTCACAGGGGAAGGAAAAACCACATGGACAGGTCTATGCTCTGTAGGAGAGGTTTAGTGAACCTAATCTCTCAGGAACATTCTTGGCTCCTATAGAGACAACTCTGTGTGTGAAGCTACACTCCCAACATTGGGGAACAGGGATCTTGGTTCTCTCCGTGGGGTGCTGATGCTTTGTAGTAAAGCACCTGCTTGAGAATCCATCCTCTTAGGCTTCCCTCGCTTTGACAGAGGTCTCATTGCTGTAGCCCTTGGCAGTTTCAAAGAAGACCCTTACCCTTCATAAAGTAGGCCCTGTCCTAATTTGAATGGAAAGGCAATAGCTGAGCTGAGGCCAATAAGGAGCCAGTCCCCTCTGACACATTCCCGAAGCCTGCTCCTTCATGGAATATAACTCTAGAATGTTGGAATGTCTTTGCAAGGCTGGCAAAGGGCAGTCAGGAACCAGCACCCTGCCTCTGGAATTACCGACTTCTGAGCAGATCTGGAGGTCTCCTTTAGGAGAAGCTAACCCATTCCTTCCAAATAGAGGCTTCAAAACACAGGCAGGTTGGCTGCCTTTCGTGCCCGAAGGAGGCTTGCTTTTCTCTCCTCCTATGAACCCCAGTTCCCAGCCTCTGGGAAAAGCGTATCTTGAAGATATTTTCTCAGGGGTTGTTTCCACGGAGCTGGGGCCGAGCCCGGTGCCCAAAGACACAGGGGAAGGCAAGACCACATGGACAGGTCTATGCTCTGTAGCAGACCTCTAGTGAACCTCATCTCTCAGGAGCATTCTTGGCTCCTACAGAGACACCTCTGTGTGTGAAGCTGCGTACCTAACATAGGGGCAGAGAGAGCCTGATTCTCTCTGTTCATTTTGACGCTGTCATTCAGAAAACAGCTTGAGAATCCATAAAATGCTCTCCCTTACCACCGAGAGAATTCTCACTGCTGTAGCCCTTGGCACTTTGTAGAAATCTGCACCCAAACACTTTTCCAAGTAGGCCTGGGTGCTAGCTCGGATGAACAGGCAATGGTGGAGCTGAGGCCAGTAAGGCAACAGTCAGGTTTCACACATTCTGGCAGCCTGCTCCTCCAGGGACTGTAAGGCCTCTTTTACTATGCAGGAGATTCGCTTGCCTTACTTCATGTGAACAGCATTTCCCAGCCTCGGCGAAGCGGTTCCTGGAGATCTTTTCTCAGGGACAGTTTCCCCGGAGGTGTGGCAGACCTCGAGGACCCAACTCACAGGGGAAGGCAAAACCACATGGACAGGTCTATGCTCTGTAGGAGAGGTTTAGTGAACCTAATCTCTCAGGAACATTCTTGGCTCCTATAGAGACAACTCTGTGTGTGAAGCTACACTCCCAACATTGGTGCACAGGGAGCTTGATTCTCTCCGTGGGGTGCTGATGCTTTGTGGCAAAGCACCTGCTTGAGAATCCATCCTCTTAGGCTTCCCTCACCTTGACAGAGGTCTCATTGCTGTAGCCCTTGGCAGTTTGCAAAGAAGAAGACCCTTACCCTTCATAAAGTAGGGCCTTGTTCTAGTTTGAATGGAAAGGCAATAGCTGAGCTGAGGTCAATAAGGAGCCAGTCCCGTCTGACACATTCCCGAAGCCTGCTCCTTCATGGAAAATAACTCTAGAATCTAGGAATATCTTTGCAAGGCTAGCAAAGGGCAGTCAGGAACCAGTACCCTGCCTCTGGAATTACCGACTTCTGAGCAGATCTGGAGGTCTCCTTTAGGAGAAGCTAACCCATTCCTTCCAAATAGAGGCTTCAAAACACAGGCAGGTGGGCTGCCTTTTCGTTCCCTATGGAGGCGTGCTTTTCTCTCCTCCTACGAACCCCGGTTCCCAGACACTGGGAAAAGTGGATCTTGAAGATATTTTCTCAGGTGTTGTTTCCACGGAGCTGGGGCCGAGCCTGGAGACCCAAAGGCACAGGGGAAGGCAAGACCACATGGACAAGCCTTTGCTCTTTATTATAGCTCTAATGAACCTCACTCTGTCAGGATCTTTCTTGATTCCTACGGAGACACACCTGTGTGTGAAGCTGCGGGCACAGAGAGCCTGATTACCCCTGTGCAGCGCTGAGTCTGGGCGGTTAAACAACAGCTTGGGAATGCAGCCTGGGGCGCTTCCCTTCCCTCGGACAGAGCTCTCCTTGCGGTAGGCCTTGGTAGTTTGCATACAATGGGGCCCTAAGCCCTCTGCAAGTTGGCCTGGCTCCTAGGTCCAAAGGGCAGGCCAGAGCGGAGCTGAGGATGTCAGGCTCCAGACACATCTCCCATACTCCTACATCCTGCTCCTACCCGGGCGTGAACGCTAGAAGCTGGGAAGGTACCTGGACCGTGCAGGGGCGGGGTGAACGCGGGCGGTGTGGGGCGGGGGTCGGCTTCTGGCGGGGGTGGGGGCGGGCTTCCCAGTTGTGCTCTCAGAGGTGGACACTGAGGCTGCAAACGCGCCGGGAGTGCACCCGGGACTGGGTAAACCCGGGCTGCGCGGGTCGAGATTCCGATGGCTTTGGGTGGGGGTCGGTCCCAGTTGTGCTCCCGGGGGTCGCCACTGCGGCTGGGAACGCGCCGGGAGCGCGGCAGGGGCGGGGCTAACCCTGGGGGCGCGGGGAGGGGGTCGGCTCATGGGGGGGATGGGGAGGGGTTCCCAGTTGCGCTCTCGGGGGTTGCAACTGCGGCTGGGAACGCCCATTTCGTCCGCTCCTGGGTCCCCAAGGATTGCCATCCCGTGGGTGCAGTGGAGGGCTGCGGACCACAGGTAAGGGAACTGGGACTGCGTGGAGCAGGGAACCAAGTATTCCGCCCTCTGTTGGCACATTCTCGGAGCTCCCCAACCTGGCGGTCGCAGAAAGGCCTTGCCTTTGGGGTCAAGGCCTTTACCGCTCCACCCCTCTGCTGAAAAATCTCCGAGTCTGCGCGGTTCTTCCAAGCAGCCTAGTGTCCGCTGGAAGTCCAAGGGACAGAACACTGAACTCTGGCCGGCTGGCCCAGCCCTGCTTCTGGCACTTTGTAAGCCAGCGGGCCCTTGAGCACCTGCTGGGATGGGAAAGGGAAGGGTCCACGGATTGCACCCTAGAAACTTAGTAGGGTGCATGGATTTCAAACCCTGGTGGCCGCCCAGGCAGCAAAGAAGGGGGGAGGGCACCTTGCTGCCCTTTCATGGCAGAATCTGTGGTTGTCCAGCTGCGTGGGCCTTTTCATGAGGACCCTGTGCAATAAAAGTTTGGTGTTTTGGAACTGAATAATTAGAACGTGTAAAAGCTTTAAATTATGTGGTGGTGTAATTAAAAAACAAAACAAAACAAAACCAAGCTCCAAGTGTTTTGCAAATGGAGGTTTAAATATTGAAGGACTGTATTCCTTGCACTGTGGCATTCTATCAAGAAGTGTGCAGGATTTTTTTTTTTTTTAAGAAAAGTGTTCGAAGTGAGGGAAACAGGAAACCCAGAGGTGCCCCTGTATTTTGGGGAAGGCCTTAGGAGGTCACTTGGAAATGCTGCTGGATGTGCGGGAGGGCGGCAGATGGGCTGTGCAGGCTTGTCCTTTGCATGGATGTTCCTGTGTGTGGAAACCCAGCTCGGAGCCATCTCCTGATGTGTAAGAATTTCGCAGACAAACCTTGAGCTAAGCAATGCATTTTTTCCTAAGAAAATGTTTGTCTTAAGCGATGTAAATATCCTATGTATTTCCGCTAGACTCTGGCTTCAGGTCGGTTCCCCCAAAAGGCTCAGAAGCGATTTGAACAAAACAGCATGTTTTCCTCCTAGCTTGTTCTCCTTATCTATGTTAAGGAAATGATATATTTGCCTGCAATACTGCCTTTCTTCAAGATTCATGTCAATCAAGTTTTGGCCCGGGATGACTCACCTGCTGCCAATATTATCTCAATGCATGTCGTGGGGGAAGGGCCTGGTGCCATTCCCTGAAACAGTTCCTTTCTTTCCTTAGCTGACTGCTAGTGCCTGTAGAATATCTGGCTAAAGACCAGCTGGGGGTACTCTTACTACCCCCCCCCACACCGCCTCAAGTCTAAGTCAGCAGCTTTCTCTATCTCTTTAATACTTTAATAACACTTGATGACACAAAAGCTCTGAGCGATCAAATCATATCAAATCTTCATTTCAGATTGAAGATGTATTCCATGGTATTGCCATCTTAAGTCTTTCCATCGTTATGGAATATCTGTCCATGTATTCAGGATAGTTTTCAGCCAGGGTGTATAATTTCCAGTGTGCCAGTCTTGTCATCCTCGTTACATCCATGGCAAAGTGTTTTATTCATGTTGATATTATTGAAAGGGAATTTTTTAAAATTCCTTTTCAGATTATTATCTGCTAATGTATACAGATAAAACTGTGTAATCATTCATTTTTATCAGTTTGGACAGCTTGATAGTTGTCTTTAATTTCTTTACTTTCTGACACTTTAAGATTATCCTGGGACACATATGTAATGCCTCACCCCTAAATTCAGACATGTGTTCAAAGAACTTCTGTCCTTTTATTTATTTATTTATTTATTCTTTAACATTGAAATCGTTTTGACTATGCTGGGTGTTTGTTGCTAAATGGAAGTAGCTAGGACCTCTGGACTGCAGTCTCTCATCTCTTGCTGACCTCTTGTTGACCTCTGCAGATTCCTGGTAGGTGGGAGCTTGTTAGTTCCTTGTTCCTTATCAGAACCTCCTGTGGTAAGTGTTTTTCTCTTCTCTGTTGCCTGGTAAGGGTGGGTGGTCATGGGCATCCCAAAGTTGGCTAGAAGTCAATTATTTAGGCAGGCTTGTGCATAGATATGGGTGAAGACAATGGCACCCCACTCCTGGAAAATCCCAAGGACGGAGGAGCCTGGTAGGCTGCAGTCCATGGGGTGGCTAAGAGTCGGACACCACTGAGCGACTTCATTTTCACTTTTCACTTTCATGCATAGGAGGAGGAAATGGCAACCCACTCCAGTGTTCTTGCCTAGAGAACCCCAGGGACTGCGGGGCCTGGTGGGCTGCCATCTATGGCGTGGCACAGGGTCGGCCTCACCTGAACCACTTAGCAGCTGCAGGAGCAGCAGCAGCAGTGCATAGATATCAAAGGGGATGAGAACAGTCAGGTAGGATCACATATGTCACCGTGAAACAATACTTCTCCTCTTAGCCAAAGCTAACAAAAGATTTCTGTTGAGGTCAACCTAGAAGAGATCACTTAAGAGGTAAAGAAACTTAAACTCCATTAGCAAAGGCAGTTCAACATCTCAAGAAAACTTGTGCTAGGCACAAAACTCTTTTCTGGGGGCCTACTTTCCCTACAACCTCCTTATCCCATTCTGTACCCATTCCTTTGCTTCTCCCCTCCTGAAAATGCCACCTGTAAGACAGAACTACTTCGTTTTCCTTCTTAAAGTGTGATTGCATTCCATACATTCTTGTAATAACAAGTCATACATTTCCCTTCAGCAACCAAGAACTGACTCTTATATTGGCATTTGATAGATTGGTGAGCATACCTATCAGTGATAATAGCGCCCACCCCGCTTCCTGCAAGAACAGAACAAAACAAAACAAAACAAAAAAATTGCTTTCTTACATTTAATATGTTCGGATGGTGCCAGTCACTATTCATGCAGAGTCAAAAATCTCTTTTGTTTCTGTGTAAAAGGGAGGTCCTTTCAAGTCGTGAATGTTTCAGAAGTTTCATTTATTTGGAAGTGACCTAGCTATTCAATACACTGTCGTCACTTAGTTTAGCACCAGGATAGAAACTCAGGTAACCAAAACACCTGGAGGAACGATTGTAAGTTCAGTTCAGTTCAGTTGCTCAGTCGAGTCTGACTCTTTGGGACCCCGTGGCCTGCAGGACGCCAGGCTTCCGTGTCCATCACCAACTCCAGGGGCTTGCTCAAACTCATGTCCATCGAGTCAGTGATGCCATCCAACCATCTTATCCTCTGTCATCCCCTTCTCCTCTGCCTTCAATCAAGACTATGAGAGGCGGATATTTTAGAGTATAATTATTGTTAAGAGTTTATCTAAAAGCTCATATCACATTTACATATTTTACATTGGTTGTTGCTGTTTCCAGGTACTTTCTTGCTGACAAGCTTGTGACACATATAACAATAGAGCAATTTTTACCTCAAAAGAAACCTAGGCACTATGAACATGTTGTGCTTAATGTTGTTGACTCTTAGACATGTCTATAGTGGAGGAGCAAAACCAAAAATACTAGATATTTAATATTGACTAGCTCCCAGTACACGGGACTCTGACATTCATTTAGGTCAATGTTTTCTTGTATTTCCAGCAGTTTGATTTGGAAGGGCTGCCTTGTCTTGAGACCATTGAAATCAGAACTCAGAACTTGAGCAATATTATCAAAAAACACAAGGCTCACACTGACACATACCTTAATCCAGACAGACAGACAAGACATCTTCCAGTTTTCCGCCTGAGATTTAAAATATTTCTTTGAGCCGTTTTCCTGGGGAGTGGGGGGGGGAGTGGGGGTGGCAGCGAGGCAGGCTTGGGTAACAAGCTAATTGTTGGTCATTGCATATGCAAAGAACCAGCTTTCCGGGTTCCAAGGAAAAAAGTTTCCTTGGTACCCAATTTTGTTTGGATCTATAGACTCTCATGGCCCTCCTAGGTCAGGACATCTTTCCTTTCTGTAGTCCTCGTTTTATCCCTAAATCATAGACAGCTTGGATTGTCTCTGTGGGGTGGATGTATTGTCCTCGTGTTTGACCTGGCGGAAGTAGCGAGGTCCGAGAGCCTCTCCTGGAACCGGGCGTGGGGACGGGGCTCACCAGGAGCCCCTGGTGGAAGTGGGCAACGCCCCGGGAGCGCGCCAGGGGCGGTGCGATCCCGGGCGGCGCGGGTCGGGGTTCTGGTCGGGAGGGGGTGGGGGGTGGTAACAGTTGTGCTCTCGGGGGTCCCCACTGCAGCTGGAAACGCGCTGGGAGTGCGGCAGGGGCGGGGTGAACCCGGGTGGCGCGGGGCGGGGTTCGGCTCCTGGCGGGGGTGGGGGAGGGCTTCCCAGTTGTGCTCTCGGTGGTGGCCACTGTGGCTGGAAACGCGCCGGGAGCGCACCCGGGGCGGGGTAAACCTGGGCTGCGCGGGTCGAGATTTAGATGGCTGTGGGTGGGGGTTCGGTCCCAGTTGTGCTCTCGGGGGTCGCCACTGCGGCTAGGAACGCCCATTTCGTGCGCTCCTGTGTCGCCAAGGATCCACATCTAGTGGGTGCAGCGGAGGGCTGCGGGCCACAGGTCAGGGAACTGGGACTGCTTGGAGCAGGGAACCAAGTATTCCGCCCTCTGTTGGCACATTCTCGGAGCTCCCCAACCTGGCGGTTGCAGAAAGGCCTCACCCTTGGTGTCAAGGCCTTTACCGCTCCACCCCTTTGCTGAAAAATCTCAGTCTGCACGGTTTTCCCAAGCAGCCTAGTGTCCCCTGGAAGTCCAAGGGACAGAACACTGAACTCTGGCCGGCTGGCCCAGCCCTGCTTCTGGCACTTTGTAAGCCAGCGGGCCCTTGAGCACCTGCTGGGATGGGAAAGGGAAGGGTCCACGGATTGCACCCTAGAAACTTAGTAGGGTGCATGGATTTCAAACCCTGGTGGCCGCCCAGGCAGCAAAGAAGTGGGGAGGGCACCTTGCTGCCCTTTCATGGCAGAATCTGTGGCTGTCCTGATGCGTGGGCCTTTTCATGGGGACCTTGTGCAATAAAAGATTGGTGTTTTGGTACTGAATAATTAGAAATTGTAAAAAGTTTAAATTATGTGGTGGTGTAATTAAAAAACAAAACAAAAAAAAACCAAGCCCCAAGTGTTTGGCACAGGGAGGTTTAAGTATTGAAGGCCTGTTTTCCTTGCACTGTGGCATTCTATCAAGAAGTGTGCAGGATTTTTTTTTTTTTAAGAAAAGTGTTCGAAGTGAGGGAAACAGGAAACCCACAGGTGCCCCTGTATTTTGGGGAAGGCCTTAGGAGGTCACTTGGAAATGCTGCTGGCTGTGGGGGAGGGGGGCAGATGGGCTGTGCAGGCTTGTCCTTTGCATTCATGTTCTTGTGTGTAGAAACACAGCTCGGAGCCATCTCCTGATGTGTAAGAATTTCGCAGACAAACCTTGAGCTAAGCAATGCATTTGTTCCTGAGGAAATGTTTGTCTTAAGCGATGTAAATATGCTATGTATATCTGCTGGACTCTGGCTTCAGGTCGGTTCCCCCAATAGGCTCAGAAGCGACTTGAACAAAACAGTATGTTTTCCTCGTACCTTGTTCTCCTAATCTATGTTAAGGAAATGATATATTTGCCTGGAATACTGCTTTTCTTCAAGATTCATGTCAATCAGTTTTTGGCCCAGGATGACTCACCTGCTGCCAATGTGACCTCAAGGCATGTCGTGGGGGAGGGGCCTGGTGCCATTCCCTGAGACAGTGCCTTTCTTTCCTTAGCTGACTGCTAGTGCCTGTAGAATATCTGGCTAGAGACCAGCAGGGCGTACACCCCGCCTCAAGTCTAAGTCAGCAGCTTTCTCTATCTCATTTATACTTTAATAACAATTGATGACACAAAAGCTCTGAGCGATCAAATCATATCAAATCTTCATTTCAGATTGAAGATGCATTCAATGGTATTGCCATCTTAAGTCTTTCCATTGTTATGGAATACCTGTCCATGTATTCAGGATAGTTTTCAGCCAGGGTGTATAAGTTCCAGTGTGCCAGTCTTGTCATCCTCGTTACATCCATGGCAAAGTGTTGTATTCATGTTGACATTATTGAAAGGGAATTTTTTTTAATTCCTTTTCAGATTATTATGTGGTAATATATACAGAAAAAACTGTGTAATCTTTCGTTTTTATCAGTTTGGACAGCTTGATAGTTGTCTTTAATTTCTTTCCTTTCTCATACTTTAAGATTTTCCGGGCACCGTACATGTACTGCCTCACCCCTAATCTCAGTCATGTGTTCAAAGAACTTCTGTCCTTTATTTGTTTACTTATTTTTTGCAACATTGAATTCGTTTTGACTATGCTGGGTGTCTGCTGCAAGATGGAAGGTGCTAGGACCTCTGGACTGCAGTCTTCCATCTCTTACTGACCTCTTGTTGACCTCTGCAGAATCCTGGTTGGCGGGAGCTTGTTAGTTCCTCGTTCCTTACCAGGACCTCCTGTGGTAAGTGTTTTTCTCTTCTCTGTTGCCTGGTAAGGGTGGATGGTCATTGGCATCCCAAAGCTAGCTAGAAGTCAATTATTTAGGCAGGCTTGTGCATAGATATGGGAGAAGGCAATGGCACCCCACTCCAGTACTCTTGCGTGGAAAATCCCATGGATGGAGGAGCCTGGTAGGCTGCAGTCCATGGGGTCGCTAAGAGTTGGACACCACTGAGCGACTTCACGTTCACTTTTCACTTTCATGCATGGGAGGAGGAAATGGCAACCCACTCCAGTGTTCTTGCCTAGAGAACCCCAGGGACTGCGGGGCCTCGTGGGCTGCCGTCTATGGGGTCGCACAGAGTCGGACACGACTGAAACGACTTAGCAGCAGCAGCGGCGGCAGCAGCAGCAGAAGCAGTGCATCGATATCAAAAGGGCTGCAAACAGTCAGGAAGGATCACATATGTCACCGTGAAACACTACTTCTCTACTTAGCCAAAGCTAACAAAAGATTTCTGTTCTAGGTCAACCTAGAAGAGATCACTTAAGAGGTAAAGAAACTTAAACTCCATTAGCAAAGGCAGTTCGACATCTCAAGAAAACTTGTGCTAGGCACAGAACTCTTTTCTGGGGGTCCACGTTCCCTACAACCTCCTTATCCCATTCTGTACCCATTCCTTTGCTTCTCCCATCCTGAAACGGCCACCTGTAAGACAGAACTACTTTGTTTTCCTTCCTCAAGTGCCATTGCATTCCACATACTTTCTTGTAATAACAAGTCATACATTTCCCTTCAGCAACCAAGAACTGATTTTTATATTGGCATTCGCTATAGCCCGCCCCCCTCCCCCCACCCCAAAGAACAGAACAAAACAAAACAAAACAATTGCTTTCTTACATTTAACATGTCAGGATGGTGCCAGACACTATTCATGGAGAGTCAAAAATCTCTTTTGTTTCTGTGTAAAAGGGAGGTCCTTTCAAGTCGTGAATGTTTCAGAACTTTCATTTATTTGGAAATGACCTAGCTATTCAATACACTGTCGTCACAAGGATAGAAACTCGGGTAACCAAAACTCCTGGAGAAACGTTTGTTAGTTCAGTTCAGTTCAGTTGCTCAGTCGTGTCTGACTCTTTGGGACCCCGTGGCCTGAAGGACACCAGGCTTCCGTGTCCATCACCAACTCCAGGGGCTTGCTCAAATTCATGTCCATCGAGTCAGTGATGCCATCCAACCATCTTATCCTCTGTCATCCCCTTCTCCTCTGCCTTCAATCAAGACTATGAGAGGCAGATATTTTAGAGTATAATTATTGTAAAGAGTTTGTCTAAAAGCTCATATCACATTTACATTTTTTACTTTTGTTGTTGTCATTTCCAGGTAGTTTCTTGCTGACAAGCTTGTGACAGATATAACAATAGAGCAATTTTTACCTCAAAAGAAACCTAGGCACTATGAACATGTTGTGCTTAATGTTGTTGACTCTTAGACATGTCTATAATGGAGGAGCAAAATCAAAAATACTAGATATTTAATATTGACCAGTTCCCAGTTCACGGGACTCTGACATTCATTTAGGTCAATGTTTTCTTGTATTTCCAGCAGTTTGATTTGGAAGGGCTGCCTTGTCTTGAGACCATTGAAATCAGAACACAGAACTTGAGCAATATTATCAAAAAACACAGGGCTCACACTGACACATACCTTAATCCAAACAGACAGACAAGACATCTTCCAGGTTTCCGCCTGAGATTTAAAATATTTCTTTGAGCCAGTCTTCTGGGGAGTGGGGGGATGGGGGTGGCAGTGAGGCAGGCTTGGGTAACAAGCTAATTGTTGGTCATTGCATATGCAAAGAACCAGCTTTCCGGGTTCCAAGGAAAAAAGTTTCCTTGGTAACCAACTTTGTCTGGTTCTATAGAATATCATGGCCCTCCTAGGTCAGGTCATCTTGCCTTTCTGTAGTCCTCGTTTTATCCCTAAATCATAGACAGCTTGGATTGTCTCTGTGGGGTGTATGTATTGTCCTCATGTTTGACCTGGCGGAAGCAGCGAGGTCCGAGAGCCTCTCCTGGAAACGGGCGTGGGGACGGGGCTCACCGAGAGCCACTGGTGAAGGTGGGCAGCGCCCCTGGAGCGCGGCAGGGGCGGGGCGAACCCGGCGGCGCAGGGCGGGTGTCGGCTCCTGGCGGGGGTAGGGGAGGGCTTCCCAGTTGTGCTCTCGGAGATGGCCACTGCAGCTGGAAACGCGCCGGGAGTGCAGCCAGGGTGGGGTAAACCTGGGCTGCACAGGTCGTGATTCCGCTCGCTGTGGGTGGGTGGTCGGTCCCTGTTGTGCTCCCGGGGGTCGCCAATATGGCTGGGAACCCGCCGGGAGCCCGGCAGGGCCGGGGCGAAACCTGGCGGCGCGGGGCGGGGTGGGGTTCCGTTCGCAGTGGGGGTCGGCTCCTGGCGGGGGTGGGGGAGGGCTTTCCAGATGTGCTGTTGGGGGTCGCCATTGCGGCTGGGAATGCCCATTTCGTGAACTCCTGGATCCCCAAGGATCGGCATCCATTGGCCACAGCGGAGGGGTGCGGAACACAGGTAAGGGAACGGGGACTCCCTGGAGCAGGGAACCATGTATTCCGCCCTGTGTTGGCACAGTCTCAGAGCTCCCCAACCTGGCGGTCGCAGAAAGGCCTCGTCTTTGGGGTCAAGGCCTTTACCGCTCCACCCCTCTGCTGAAAAACCTCAGAGTCTGCGCGGTTTTCCCAAGCAGCCTAGGGTCCGCTGGAAGTCCAAGGGACATAACCCTGAATTCTGGCCGGCTGGCCCAGCCCTGCTTCTGGCACTTTGTAGGTCAGCGGGCCCTGGAGCACCTGCTAGGATGGGAAAGGGAAGGGTACGCGAATTGCACCCTGGTGGCCGCCGAGGCAGCAAAGAAGTGGGGAGGGCACCTTACTGCCCTTTAATGGCAGACAGAATCTGTGGCTGTCCTGCTGCGTGGGCCTTTTCATGGGGACCTTGTGCAATAAAAGTTTACCGGTGACCTTAGGGAACTTCCCAGTGTGCTTCTGACAGATGAGGGATGCTGTGGAGTTGGCGGGGCCTCTCAGGACTCCGCTGGGTTTGGCGCAATGGAAGAGGGCCTCATCTCCAGGGAAGGCAGGAACCTCAGGCCTCCTCTCCGTTTCGGACTCCGACCGCAGGGTCCCTGCAGAGTTGGGACAGGAGAGTCAGGAATCGTCTTGTCTGAGGAAGGGAACTCCGCTTGCCTCTCGAGGTGCTCAGGGGGTCTCAAGCCCCTTGTTGAGCTGTGTGTGGAACCTGCGGGTGTTTCCGGAAATGCACGACGGTGACAGTGCCCCTTCGTGTTGTGCCTTCACCCACTGGGTTGCCTTCGAAGAGGTGTCCGGGCCTCGGGTTCTTTTCAAGAGCGGACAGGGAAATTGGGGTCTTTCGGCATGTGGGACCACCCACGGGGCTAGTCTCAAATTTCCTAGTGAGGCCGGCTTCATCCTGAGGTGTGCTGGGAAGGCCGGGGACCCTTCCAGACAATGCAGGGGGATCGACTCTCCTGTCGCCATCAGGAGGGTAGAAGGGGCTCAGATGAAGTAGAGACGGAACCCTCGGTGTTACCCTCGAGGGAAACCGGCGTGTGGGGGACTTTTGGGGGTTGCATGAAAGGAGTCAGGTACCGTTTCGCACTTCAGGACAGAACCTGGGACTTCCCTTGAGACGCCGTAGCGGGCAAGGGCCTCATCTTGCGAAGACGTTGGGACCATGTGGATTTTCTTGAGTTGCGGCGGGATTCTAGAGTTACGACGGGGATTTCAGGCTTCCTCTTGTGTTGGCCCCGGGAAGCCTAATCTTCCATTCGAGTTGCGAGGGAAAGCTAAGGGTTGCACTCCAGTCACTGCAGGGCCAAAGAGACCTCATCTAGGCCTGTGTCCGGGACTTAACGTTCCTCTCAAGGGAAGACAGGGATCTCAGGGTGGCGTTCCAGACTCCCCCGGGGAGTCAGGCCTCGCCTCTAGGGCAAGCCAAGGATGCCGCTCTCCTCTCAAGTCGCGACGCAGATCTCTTGGAGCCCACTGAGTGGCCTCAAGGGAGTCGGGCCTTCTCTTCAGTTTGGAGAGAGGACTCGGGATTGCGCTCTGGGTCAGGCAGGAAAAGAAGGCCCTCACCTTGCGAGGATGGGGGCTTCTCAGGGGTTTCCTCGAGCTGCGGCGCCCGTGGGGGTTTTCTCCCGAGGAACGACGAGGATCTCAGGGAGCCTCTCGTGCGGCGCCAGGGAAGTCAGGTCTCCATGCGCGTGGCGAGGGGGAGCGCGTCATGGCACTCGAGTCACTGGAGGGGACTAGGGCCTCGAGACGCATTGAAGAAGGACTCTCGAGGTCTTTCTCGGGTGGCGGCGGGAAACCCTCGTTTCCCTCACCTTCTGCCGGGGATCTTAGGGAACTTCCCAGGGTGCCTCTGAGAGGCGAGGGATCCTGTGGAGTAGGCGGGGCCTCTCGGGACTCCGCTGGGTCTGGCGCAACGGAAGAGGGCCTCACCTCGAGGGGAGGCAGGAACCTCAGGCTTCCTCCCCGTTTCCGCTCCGACCACAGGGTCCCTGCAGAGTTGGGACAGGAGAGTCATGCCTCGTCTTGTCTGAGGAAGGGAACCC
Organism: Bubalus kerabau; assembly: GCF_029407905.1. NCBI lineage: Eukaryota > Metazoa > Chordata > Mammalia > Artiodactyla > Bovidae > Bubalus > Bubalus kerabau. Next base: position 1,656,616 of record NW_026577903.1, read on the forward strand.
CGCTTGCCTCTCGAGTTGTCAGGGGTTTTCAGGCCCCTGGTCGAGCTCTGTGTGGAACCCGCGGGTCTTTCCGGATGATGCACGGGGGTGTCAGTGTCCCTTCGTGTTGTGCCTTCACCCACAGGGTTGCCTTCAAAGAGGGGTCCGGGCCTCGGGTCCTTCTCAAGAGCGGACCGGGGAATCGGGGGCATTTGGCATGTGGCACCACCCACGTGGCTCGTCTCGAATTTCCCTGTGAGACCGGCCTCATCCTGAGGTGCACCGGGAAGGCCGGGAACCCCTTCTGAACCACGCAGGGGAATCGACTCTCCTTTCGTGATCAGGAGGGGAGAACGGGCTCAGATGTAGCTGTGCCGGGACTCTCGGTGTTCCCTCGAGGGTACCCGGCGTTTCGGGGAGCTTTTGGATGTCGCATGAAGGGTGTCAGGTACCGTGTCTCACTTCACGACGGAACATGGGACTTCTCTTGAGACGCCGTACCGGGCAAGGGCCTCATCTTGCGAAGACGTGAAACCACGTGGTTTTTCTAGAGTTGCGGCAGGATTCTCGAGTGACGATGGGGATTACAGGCTTCCTCCTCTGTTGGCCCTGGGAAGCCCAGTCTTCCATTGGATTGGCGAGGGAAAGCTGGGGGTTGCGCTCGAGTCACTGCAGGGCCAAAGAGACCTCATCTAGGCTTGTGTCCAGGACCTAATGTTCCTCTCCAGGGAAGGCAGGGATCTCGGGGTTGCATTCCAGGATCCCCCTGGGTGTCAGGCCTCGTCTCGAGGGGAAGCAAAGGACTCCGCTGTCCTCCCGAGTCACGAAGCGGATCTCTTGGAGCCCCCTAGTGGCGTCAATGGAGTCAAGCCTCCTCTTCATTTTGGAGAGAGGGCTCGGGATTGTTCTCCAGGCCATGCAGGAAAAGAAGGCCCTTCACCTCGCGAGGACGGGGGCGTCTCAGGGGTTTCCTCGAGCTGCGGCGCCCGTGGGGGTTTTCTCTTGAGGCACGGCGAGGATCATAGAGCCTCTCGTGCGGCGCCAGGGAAGTCAGGTCTCCCTGCGCGTAGCGAGGAGGAGCGCGTTGTGGCTCTCGAGTAATGGGAGGGGACTAGGGCCTCAAGACGCGTTGAAGAGGGACTCTCGAGGTCTTTCTCGGGTTGTGGCGGGAAAAAGTCGTTTCCCTCGACTTCTGCCGGGGACCTTAGGGAACTTCCCAGGGTGTCTCTGAGAGTTGAGGGATACTGTGGAGTTGGCGGTGCCTCTCGGGACTCCGCTGGGTTTGTCGCAATGGAAGAGGGGCTCATCTCGAGGGGAGGCAGGAACCTCAGACTTCCTCTCTGTTTCGGACTCTGACATCAGGGTCCCTGCAGAGTTGGGACAGGAGAGTCAGGCTACGTCTTTTCTGAGGAATGGAACTCCGCTTGCCTCTCGAGTTGTTCATGGGTTTCAGGCCCCTTGTCAAACTGTGTGTGGAATCTGCAGGTTTTTCCAGACGATGCACGGGGGTGTCAGTGACCCTTCGTTTTGTGTCTTCATCCACAGGGTTGCCTTCGAAGAGGTGTCCGGGCATCAGGTTCTTATGAAGAGCGGACCGGGATATCGGGGTCGTTCAGCATTTGGCACCACCCACGTGGGTTGTCTCGAATTTCCTCATGAAACCGGCCTCATCCTGAAGTGTGCCGCGAAGGTCATGAAACTCTTCCAGACAAAGCAGAGGAATCGACCCTCCTGTGGCGATCAGGAGGGGAGAAGTGGCTCAGATGAAGTGCTGCTGGGAACCTCGGTGTTTCCCTCAAGTGAGACAGGTATGTCGGGTAACTTTTGGGGTCGCATAAAGCGTTCCAAGTACCGTTTCGCTCTTCAAAATGGAACGTTGGACTTCTCTTGGGGTGCTCTAGCGGGCATGGGCCTCATCTTGGAATGACTGCGGAACCACTTGGTTTTTCTCGAGTTGCGGTGGGATATTTGAGTTACCACAGGGAATTCATGCTTCCTCTTGTGTTGGCCCACAAAAGTCTTATCTTCCATTCGAGATTCGAGGAAGAGCTGGAGGTGCGCTCTAGTCACTGAAGGCAAAAGAGACCCCACCAAGGCTTGTGTGCAGGACCTAATGTTCATGTCAAGGGGCGACAGAAATCTCGGGGTTGCATTCCAGACTCACCTTGGAGGCAGGCCTCGTCTCGAGGGGAAGCAAAGGACTCTGCTCTCCTCTCGAGTCGGATGGGTATGTCTTGGAGCCCACTGAGTGGCTTAAAGGGAGTCAAACCTCCTCTGGTGTTTGGAGGGAGGACACGGGATTGCTCTCCAGGGAATGCATGAAATGAAGGCCCTCATCTCCCAATGACTGGGGCGTCTCGTAGGTTTTCTCGAGCTGTGGCGCTAGTGTGGGGTTTCTCACGAAGTAAGACTGGGAGCTCAGTGAGCCTCTCACGTGGTGCCAGGGCAGTCAGGTCTCTATGCACGTGGTGAGAGGGAGCCTGTCATTGTTCTCGAGTCATGGTAGGGGAATTGGGCCTGAAGACGTGTTAAAGAAGGACTCTCGAGGTCTTTCCTGGGTTGCAGCAGGAAACCCTGGGTTCCATCGACTTGTGCCAGTGACCTCAGGAAGCTTCTCAGCGTGCCTCTGAGAAGTCAGGGTCACTGTGGAGTTGGGAGGGGCCTCTCGGAACTCCACTGGGTTTGGTGCAATGGAAGAGGGCCTCATGACAAGTTGAGGCAGGAACCTCAGGGTTCCTCTCCTGGCTTCGAATGCGCCGGATCTGACTCGGATCGCAGAGTCCCTGCAGAGTTGTGACAGGAGAGTCAGGCCTCGTCTTATGTGGAGGAATGGAACTCCGCTTGACTCTCGCGTTGTTCATGGGGTGACAGGCCACTTGTCGATTTGTATGTGGAACTTGCGGGTTTTTCTGGACGATGCACCGGGGTGTCACTGCCCCTTCGTGTTGTGCCTTGATCCACAGGATTGCCTTCGAGTTGGGTTCTGCCATCGGGTTCTTATCAAGAGCGGACCAGGGAATTGGGGTCTTTTGGCATGCCGCACCACCCACGAGGCTATGTCTCAAATTTCCTCGTGAGACTGGCCTCATCTTGATGTGCGCCAGGAAGGTCGGGAATGCCTTCCAGACAAAGCAGGGGAATCGAACCTCCTGTCGTGATCAAGAGGGGAGAAGAGTCTCAGATGAAGTGGTGCCGGGAACCTCGGTGTTCTCCTCAAGTGAGAATGGTATGTCGGGGAACTTTTGGAGTCGCATCAAGGGTTCCAAGTAACTTTTCGCTCTTCAATACGGAACGTGGGACTTCTCTTGAGACGCTGTAGCGGGCAAGGGCCTCATCTTTCGATGACGGGAGAACCACGTGGTTTTTCTTGAGTTGCAGCGGGATTCTCGAGTTACGACGGGGAATTCAGGCTTCCTGTTCAACTGGCCCAGGGAAGTCCAGTTTTCATTTGAATTGCGAGTTAGAACTGGGGATTGCTCTCGAGACACTGCAGGGCCAAATAGACCTCATCTAGGCTTGTGTCCAGGACCTAATGTTCCTCTGCTGGGGCGACAGCGATCTCGGCATTGCATTCTCGACTCACCCGGGGAATCAGGCCTCGTCTCGAGGGGAAGCCAAGGACACCGCTCTCCTGTCAAGTCGCGACGGGTATATCTTGGAGCTCACTGTGTGGCCTAAAATGAGGCAAGCCTCCTGTGGAGTTTGGAGAGAGGACTCAGGATTGCTCTCCAGGCCATACAGCAAAAGAAGGCCCTCATCTCGTGAGGACTGGGGCGTCTCGTGGGTATTCTCGAGCTGCGGCTCCAGTGTGGTGTTGCTCACGAGGTATAATGGGGAGCTCAGGGAGCCTCTCCTGTGGCGCCAGGGAAGTCAGGTTTCTATGCGCGTGGCTAGGGGGAGCGCGTCATTGCTCTCGAGTCATGGTAGGGGAATCGCACCTCAAGACGCGTTGAAGAAGGACTCTCGAGGTCTTTTACGGGTTGGAGCAGGAAACCCTTGGTTCCCTCGACTTGTGCCGGTGATCTCAGGAAGGTCTAAGGGTGCCTCTGAGAAGTCAGGGATACTGTGCAGTTGGGAGGGGCCTCTCGGGACTCCACTGGGTTCGGTGCAATGGAAGAGGGCCTCATCTCGAGTGGAGACAGGAAACTTATGTTTCTTCTCCTGACTTACCCTGGGCCAGATCTGACTCGGATCGCAGTTTCGCTGCAGAGTTCGAACAGGAGAGTCAGGCCTCGTCTTGTGTGGAGGAATGGAACTCTGCTTGCCTCTCCAGTTGTTCACGGGGTGACAGGTCACTTCTCGAGCTGTGTGTGGTACCTGCGGGTTTCTCCGGACGATACCCGGGGGTGTCAGTGCCCCTTCGTGTTGTGCCTTCATCAAAAGGGTTATCTTCAAAGAGGTGTCCGGGCATTGGGATCTTATCAAGAGCGAACTGGGAAATCGGGGTCATTCTGCATGTGGCACCACCCACGTGGCTCATCTCGAATTTCCTCGTGAGACCAGCATCATCCTGAGGTGCGCCGGGAAGGCCGGGAACACCTTCCACACAAAGTAGGGGAATCGATTCTCCTGTCGCGATCAGGAGGGGAGATGGGGCTCAGATGAAGTGGTGCCAGGACCCTCGCTGTTCCACTCGAGGGAACCCGGCGTTTCAGGGAACTTTAGGGGTGGCACCAAGGGAGCCAAGTACCGTTTCCCACTTCAGGACGGAACATGGGACTTCCCTGGAGACGCTGTATCGGGCAAGGGCCTCATCCTGTGAAGACCTTGGAACCACGTCGTTTTTCTCGAGTTGCATTGGGATTCTCGAAAACGACAGGAATTTCAGGCTTCCTCTTGGGTTGGCCCTGGGAAGACCAATCTTCAATTCGAGTTGCGATGGAAAGCTGGGGGTTCTGCTCGAGTCACTACAGGGCCAAAGAGACCTCATCAAGGCGTGTGTCCAGGACCTAATATTCCTCTCAAGGGAAGACAGGGATCACGGGTTTCCATTCCAGACTCCCCCGGGGGGTCAGGACTCGCCTGGAGGGGAAGCAAAGGACTCCGCTTTCCTCTCAAGTCGCGACACGGATCTCTTGGAGCCCACTGAGTGGACTCAAGGGTGTCGAGCCTCCTCTTCAGTTTGGAGAGAGGACTAGGGATTGCTCTCCAGGCCAGGCAGGAAAAGAAGGCCCTCATCTCGCGATGAAGGGGGCGTCTCATGGGTTTCCTCAGGCTGCTGCGCCCATGGGGGTTTTCTCACGAGGCACGACGAGGACCTCAGGGAGCCTCTCGTGCGGCGCCAGGGAAGTCAGGTCTCCATGCGCATGGCGAGGGGGAGCTGGTCATCACTCTCGAGTCATGGGAAACGGCTAGGTCCTCAAGCGGCGTTGAAGAAGGACTCTCGAGGTCTTTCTCGGGTTGCGGCGGGAAACCCTTGTTTCACTCGACTTCTGCAGGGGACCTTAGGGAACTTCCCACGGTGCCTCTGAGAGGCGAGGGATGCTGTGTAGTTGGCAGGGCCTCTCGGGACTCTGCTGGGTTCGGTGCAATGGAAGAGGGCCTCATCTCGAGGGGAGGCAGGAACCTCAGGCTTCCTCTTGGTTTCAGACTCCGACTGCACGGTCCCTGCAGTGTTGGGACAGGAGAGTCATGCCTCGTCTTGTCTGAGGAATGGAATTCTGGTTGCCTCTCAAGTTGTTCCAGGAGTCTCAGGCCCATTGTCGAGCTGTGTGTAGACCCTGCGGGTTTTTCCGGATGATGCACGGGGGTGTCAGTGCCCCTTCGTGTTGTGCCTTCACCCACAGGGTTGCCTTCGAAGAGGTGTCCGGGCATCGGGTTCTTATCAAGAGAGGACCGGAAAATCGGAGTCGTTCGGCACGTGGCACCTCACACGTGGCTAGTCTCGAATTTCCTCCTGAGACCGGCCTCATCCTGAGGTGCGCCAGGAAGGCCGGGAACCCCTTCCAGACAAAGCAGGGGAATCAACTCTCCTGTCGCGATCAGGAGGGGAGAAGGTGCTCAGATGAAGTGGTGCCGGGACCCTCGGTGTTCCCCTCGAGGGAACCCAGCATGTCGGGAAACTTTTGCGGTCGCATCAAGGGTGTCAAGTACTGTTTCGCCCTTCAGGGCGGAACATGGGACTTCCCTGGAGACACCGGGAACTTCGGTGTTCCCCTGGAGTGAGACCGGTATGTTGGGGAACTTTGGGGTCGCATCAAGGGTGCCAAGTAGCATTTCGAACTTTAAGATGGAACGTGGGACTTCTCTTGAGACTCTAGGTGGCAAGGGCCTCATATTGCGATGAAGGGGGAACCACATGGTTTTTAAGACTTGAGGCTGAATTCTCGAATTACGATGGGAAATTTAGACTTCCTCTTGTGTTGACCGTGGGAAGACCAATCTTCCATTCAAATTGTGAGGGAGAGATGGAGGTTGCTCTCGATCACTGTAGGGCAAAATAGACCTCATCTAGGCTTGTGTCTAGGACATAATGTTCCACTCCAGGGGCGACAGGAATCTCGGGGTTGCATTCCAAACTCACCCGGGGAGTCAGGCCTCGTCTCCAGGGAAGCAAAGGACTCCGCTCTCCTCTCGAGTCGCACCGGGTATTTCTTGGACCCAACTGAGTGGCCTAAAGGGAGTAAATACTCCTGTGAAGTTTGGAGAGAGGACCAGGAATTGCTCTCCAGGTCAGGCAGGAAAAGAAGGCCCCCATCTCTCCTTGATGGGGGCATCTTGTGGTTTTTCTCGAACTGCGGCGCCAGTGTGGGTTTTCTCACGAGGTACGATGGGGTACTCAGGGAGCCTCTTGTATGGTACTAGGGAAGTCAGTTTTCCTGCTTGTGGCGAGGGGAGCGCGTCCTTGCTCTGGAGTCATGGTAGGGGAATCGGGCATCAAGAGACGTTGAAAAAGGACTCTCCAAGTCTTTCTCGGGTTACTTCAGAAAACTCTGGGTTCCCTCGACTTGTGCCAGTGACCTCAGGTAGCTTCTCAGGGAGCCTCTGAGAATTCAGGGATACTGTGGTGTTGGGAGGGGCCTCTCGGGACACCACTGAGTTTGGTTCAATGGAAGAGGGCCTCTTCTCTAGTTGAGGCAGGAACCTCAGGGTTCCTCTCCATTTCTGACTCCAATTGCAGGGTCCCTGAAGAGTTGGGACAGGAGAGTAAGGCCTCGTCTTGTGTGAAGGAATGCAACTTCACTTGCCTCTCGAGTTGTTCACGAGGTGACAGTCCACATTTGGAGCTGTGAGTGGAATCTGCAGGTTTTTCCAGACGATGCATGGGGATGTCAGTGTCCCTTCGTGTTGTGTCTTCATCCACAGGGTTGCCTTCGAAGAGATGTCCGGGCGTCAGGTTCTTATCTAGAGTGGACCGGGAATTCGGGATCTTTCAGCATATGGCACCAACCATGAGGCTACTTTTCGAATTTCCTCATGAGACCGGCCTCATCCGGAGGTTCGCGGGGAACGTCGGGAACCCCTTGCAGACAAAACATGGGAATCGACCCTTCTGTCGCGATCAGGAGGGGTGAAGGGGCTCACAGGAAGTGGTGCCGTGAACTTTGGTGTTTCCCTCGAGTGAGACCGGTATGTCAGGGAACTTTGGGGGTCGCATCCAGGGTGCCAAGTACCGTTTTGTACTTCAGGATGGAACGTGGGTCTTCCCTTGATACGCTGTAGCGGCCAAGGGCCTCATCTTGCGATGACGGGGGAGCCACGTGGTTTTTCTCGAGTTGCGGCGGGATTCTCGAGTTACGACGGGGATTTCAGGCTTCCTCTTGTGTTGGGCCAGGGAAGTCCAATCATCCATTCGAGTTGCGAGGGAGAGCTGGGGGTTGCGCTCGAGTCACTGCAGGGCAAAGGAGACCTCATCTAGGCTTGTGTCCAGGACCTAATGTTCCTCTCCAAGGGCCACAGGGATCTCAGGTTTGCATTCCAGACTCATCCAGGGAGTCAGGCCTCATGTCAAAGGGAAGCAAAGGACTCTGCTCTCCTTTCGAGTCGCGACGGGCACCTCTTGGAGCCCACTTTGTGGCCTAAAGGGAGTCAAGCCTCCTGTGAAGTTTGGAGAGAGGACTTGGGACTGCTCTCCAGGCCATGCAGGAAAAGATGGCCCTCATCTCGCGATGACGGAGGGATCTTGTGGGTTTTCTCGAGCTGCGGCGCCAGTGTGGGGTTTCACACGAGGTACGACGGGGAGCTCAGGGAGCCTCTCGTGTGGCGCCAGGGAAGTCAGGTCTCCATGTGCGTGGCGAGGGGGAGCGCATTATTGCTCTCGAGCTATGGTAGGGGAATCTGACCTCAAGACACATTGAAGAAGGACTCTCGAGGTCTTTCTTCGGTTGTGGCAGGAAACCCTTATTTCCCTCGACTTTTGCCGGTGGCCTCAAGGAGCTTCTCAGAATGCCTATGAGAAGTCAGGGATACTGTGGAGATGGGAGGGGCCTCTCGGGACTCCACTGGGTTTGTTTTAATGGAAGAGGGCCTCATCTCGTGTTGAGGCAGGAACCTCAGGTTTCCTCTCCATTTCTGACTCAGATCGAAGCGTGCCTGCAGAGTTGGGATTGGATACTCAGGCCTCGTCTTGTCTGAGGAAGGGAACTCCGCTTTCCTCTCTCATTGTTTAAGGGGTGACAGGCCAGTTGTGGAGCTGTATGTGGATCCTGCGGGGTTTTCCGGACGATGAACAGGGTTGCCACTGCCCCCTCGTGTAGTGCCTTCATCCACAGGGTTGCCTTAGAAGAGGTGTCCGGGCATCGGGTTCTTATCAAGAGCAAGACCGAGAAATCGGGGTCTTTTGGCACGTGGCACCAACACGAGGCTACGTCTCGAATTTCTTCGTGAGACTGGCCTCATCCTGAGGTGCGCCATGAAGGTCGGGAACCCCTTCTAGACAAAGCAGGGGGATCGACCTTCCTGCCGTGATCAGGAGCGGAGAAGGGGCTCAAATGAAGTGGTGCCAGGAACTTCGGTGTTCCCTTGGAGTGAGACTGGTATATTGGGGAACTTTTGGGGTCGCATCAAGGGTGCCAAGTAGCATTTCGAACTTTATGACGAAACATGGGACTTCTCTTGAGACTCTGTAGCGGGCAAAGGCCTCATATTGCGATGAATGGGGAACCACGTGGTTTTTAAGAGTTGTGGTGGGATTCTCGAGTTACAACGGGAAATTCAGACTTCCTCTTGTGTTGGCCCAATGAAGACCAATCTTCCATTCGAATTGCGAGGGAGAGATGGGTGTTGCTCTCGAGTCACTGTAGGGCAAAATAGACCTCATCTAGGCTTTTGTCCAGGACATAATGTTCCTCTCCAGGGGCAACAGGGATCTCGGGGTTGCATTCCAGACTCACCCGAGGTAAGGCCTCATCTCGAGGGGAAACAAAGTACTCTGCTCTCCTCTCAAGTCGCGACAGGTATCTCTTGGAGCCCATTGAGTGGCCTAAAGGGAGTAAAGCCTCCTGTGAAGTTTGGAGAAAAGACCAGGGATTGCTCTCCAGGTCAGGCAGGAAAAGAAGTCCCCAATCTCGCGATGACGGTGGGTTTTCCCGAGCTGCGGCGCCAGTGTGGGGTTTCTCACGAGGTATGACGGGGAGCTCAGGGAGCCTCTCATGTGGCGCCAGGGAAGTCAGGTGTCCATGCGCATGGCGAGGGGGAGCGTGTCATTGCTCTCGAGTCATGGTAGGGGAATCCGTCCTCAAGACGCGTTGAAGACGGACTCTTGAGGTCTTTCTCGGGTTGCGGCAGGATACCCTGTGTTCCCTCGACTTGTGCCGGTGACCTCAGGGAGTTGCTCAGGGTGCCTCTGAGAAGACACTGATACTGTGGAGTTGGGAGGGGCCTCTCGGGACTCCACTGGGTGTTGTATAATACAAGAGGGCCTCATCTCGTGTTGAGGAAGGAACCTCAGGGTTCCTCTCCATTTCAGACTCCGATCTCAGGATTCCTGCAGAGTTGGGACAGGAGAGTCAGGCCTCGTATTCTGTGGAGAAATGAAACTTAGCTTGCCTCTCGAGTTGTTCACGAGGTAACAGGTCACTTGTCGAGCTGTATGTGGAACCTGCAGAATTTTCCAAAAGATGCACGGGTGTTCAGGGTCCCTCCTTGTTGTGCCTTCATCCTACGGGATGCATTCCAAGACGTGTACGGGCATCGGGTTCTTATTAATAGCTGACCAGGAAATGGGGTCTTTCCGCATGTGGCACCACCCACGAGGCTACATCTCCAATTTCCTCGTGAGACAGGCCTCATCCTGATGTGCGCTGGGAAGATCGGTAACCCCTTCCACACAAAGCAGGAGAAAAGACACTCCTGTTGCAATCAGGAGGGGAGAAGGGGCTCAAATGATGTGGTGCGGGGAACATGGGTGTTACCCTCGAGTGAGGCCTGTATGTTGGGGAACTTTGGGGGTGCCATCATGGGTGCCAAGTACCGTTTTGCACTTCAGTAGGAACGTGGGACTTCTTTTGAGACGCTGTGGGGGGCAAGGGCCTCATGCTGCGAAGACGATGGAACCACGTGGTTTTTTTCGAGTTGCGGCGGGATTCTCGAGTTACGACGGGGATTTCAGGCTTCCTCTTGTGTTAGCCCTGGGAAGCCCAAACTTCCCTTCGAGTTGCGAGGGAAAGCTGGATGTTGTGCTCGAATCACTGCAAGGCCAAAGAGACCTCACCTAGGCGTGTGTCCAGGACCTAATAGTCCTCTCAAGGGAAGACAAGGATCCCGGGATTGCACTCCACACTCCCCCGGGGAGTCAGGCCTCGCCTCGAGGGGAAGCAAAGGATTGCGCTCTCCTCTCGAGCCGCGACGCGGATCTCTTGGAGCCCACTGAATCGCCTCAAGGGAATCCATCCTACTCTTCATTTTGGAGAGAGGACTCGGGATTGCTCTCCAGGCCAGGCAGGAAAAGAAGGCCCTCAGCTAGCGAGGACGGGGGCGTCTCAGGGGTTTCCTCGAGCTGCGGCGCCCGTGGGGGTTTTCTCCCGAGGAACGACGAGGATCTCAGGGAGCCTCTCGTGCGGCGCCAGGGAAATCAGGTCTCCATGCGCGAGGCGAGGGGGAGCACATCATTGCTCTCTAGTCCAGAGAGGGGACAAGGGCCTCAAGACACTTTGAAGAAGGACTATCGAGGTCTTTCTCGAGTGGCGGAGGGAAATCCTCATTTCCCTCGACTTCTGCCGGGGACCTGAGGGAACTTCGCAGGGTGCCTCTGAGAGGCGAGGGATCCTGTGGAGGTGGCGGGGCGCCTCGGGACTCCGCTGGGTCTTGCGCAAGGAAAGAGGGCCTCACCTCGAAGGGAGGCAGGAAGCTCAGGCTTCCTCTACGTTTCGGACTCCGACCGCAGGGTCCCTGCAGAGTTGGGACAGGAGAGTCAGGCCTTGTCTTGTCTGAGGAAGGGAACCCCGCTGGCCTCTCGAGTTGTTCAAGGGGTCTCAGGCCCCTCGTCGAGCTGTGTTTGGTACCCGCGAGTCTTTGCGGACGATGCACGGGGGTGGCAGTGCCCCTTCATGTTGTGCCTTCACCCACAGGGTTGCCTTCGAAGAGGGGTCCGGGCCTCGGGTCCTTCTCAAGGGCGGACCGGGGAATCGGGGGTGTTCGGCATGTGGCCCCACCCACGTGGCTCGCCTTCAATTTCCTCGTGAGACCGGCCTCATCCTGAGGTGCGCCGGGAAGGCCGGGAACCCCTTCCAGACCACGCAGGGGAATCGCCTCTCCTGTCGCGATCAGGAGGGGAGAAGGGGCTCAGAGAAAGCGGTGCCGGGACCCTTGGTGTTCCCCTCGGGGGAACCCGGCCTGTCGGGGTCTCTTGGGGGTCGCAGGAAGGCTGTCAGGGACCGTTTCACCCTTCAGGGCGGAACAGGGGACTTCCCTTGAGACGCGGTCGCGGGCAAGGGCCTCATCTTGCCAAGAGGTGGGAACCACGTGGTTTTTCTCGAGTTGTGGCGGGATTCTCGAGTTACGACGGGGATCTCAGCCTTCCCCTTGGGTTGGCCCTGGGAAGCCCAATCTTCCCCTCGGGTTGCGAGGGAAAGCTGGGGGTTGCGCTCGAGTCACTGCAGGGCCGAAGAGACCTCACCTAGGTGTGTGTCCGGGACCTAATATTCCTCTCCAGTGAAGGCACGGATCTCGGGGTTGCATTCCAGGCTCCCCCGGGGAGTCAGGCCTCGTCTCGAGGGGAAGCCAAGGACTCCGCTCTCCTCTCGAGTCGCGACGCGGTTCTCTTGGAGCCCCCTCAGCGGCCTCAAGGGAGTCCAGCCTCCTCTTCCATTTGGATAGAGGACCCGGGATTGCTCTCCAGGCCATGCAGGAAAAGAAGGCCCTCAGCTCGCGAGGACGGCGGCGTCTCAGGGGTTTCCTCGAGCTGCGGCGCCCGTGGGGATTTTCTCCCGAGGCACGACGAGGATCTCAGGGAGCCTCTCGTGCAGCGCCAGGGAAGTCAGGTCTCCATGCGCGTGGCGAGGGGGAGCGCGTCTTGGCTCTCGAGTCACGGGAGGGGACTAGGGCCTCGAGACGCGTTGAAGAAGGACTCTCGAGGTCTTTCTCGGGGGGCGGCGGGGAACCCTCGTGTCCCTCACCTTCTGCCGGGGACCTTAGGGAACTTCCCAGGGTGCCTCTGAGAGGCGAGGGATCCTGTGGAGGTGGCGGGGCCCCTCGGGACTCCGCTGGGTCTGGCGCAACGGAAGAGGGCCTCACCTCGAGGGGAGGCAGGAACCTCAGGCTTCCTCTCCGTTTCGGACTCCGACCGCAGGGTCCCTGCAGAGTTGGGACAGGAGAGTCAGGCCTCGTCTTGTCTGAGGAAGGGAACCCCGCTGGCCTCTCGAGTTGCTCAGGGGGTCTCAGGCCCCTCGTCGAGCTGTGTGTGGAACCCGCGGGTCTTTGCGGACGATGCACGGGGGTGGCTGTGCCCCTTCGTGTTGTGCCTTCACCCACAGGGTTGCCTTCGAAGAGGGGTCCGGGCCTCGGGTCCTTCTCAAGAGCGGACCGGGGAATCGGGGGCGTTCGGCATGTGGCCCCAACCACGTGGCTCGTCTCCAATTTCCTCGTGAGACCGGCCTCATCCTGAGGTGCGCCGGGAAGGCCGGGAACCCCTTCCAGACCACGCAGGGGAATCGCCTCTCCTGTCGCGATCAGGAGGGGAGAAGGGCTCAGAGGAAGCGGTGCCGGGACCCTCGGTGTTCCCCTCGAGGGAACCCGGCGTGTCGGGGGACTTTTGGGGGTCGCAGGAAGGCTGTCAGGGACCGTTTCGCCCTTCAGGGCGGAACAGGGGACTTCCCTTGAGTCGCCGTGGCGGGCAAGGGCCTCATCTTGCCAAGAGGTGGGAACCACGTGGTTTTTCTCGAGTTGCAGCGGTATTCTCGAGTTACGACGGGGACCTCAGCCTTCTCCTTGGGTTGGCCCTGGGAAGCCCAATCTTCCCCTCGGGTTGCGAGGGAAAGCTGGGGGTTGCGCTCGAGTCACTGCAGGGCCGAAGAGACCTCACCTTGGCTTGTGTCCGGGACCTAATATTCCTCTCCAGGGAAGGCAGGGATCTCGGGGTTGCATTCCAGGCTCCCACGGGGAGTCAGCCCTCGTCTCGAGGGCAAGCCAAGGACTCCGCTCTCCTCTCGAGTCGCGACGCGGGTCTCTTGGAGCCCCCTGAGCGGCCTCAAGGGAGTCCAGCCTCCTCTTCCGTTTGGAGAGAGGACCCGGGATTGCTCTCCAGGCCATGCAGGAAAAGAAGGCCCTCAGCTCGCGAGGACGGGGGCGTCTCCGGGGTTTCCTCAAGCTGCGGCGCCCGTGGGGGTTTTCTCCCGAGGCACGACGAGGATCTCAGGGAGCCTCTCGTGCGGCGCCAGGGAAGTCAGGTCTCCATGCGCGTGGCGAGGGGGAGCGCGTCCTGGCTCTCGAGTCACGGGAGGGGACTAGGGCCTCAAGACGCATTGAAGAAGGACTCTCGAGGTCTTTCTCGGGGGGGCGGCGGGAAACCCTCGTGTCCCTCGCCTTCTGCCGGGGACCTTAGGGAACTTCCCAGGGTGCCTCTGAGAGGCGAGGGATCCTGTGGAGGTGGCGGGGCCCCTCGGGACGCCGCTGGGTCTGGCGCAATGGAAGAGGGCCTCACCTAGAGGGGAGGCAGGAACCTCAGGCTTCCTCTCCGTTTCGGACTCCGACCGCAGGGTCCCTGCAGCGTTGGGACAGGAGAGTCAGGCCTGGTCTTGTCTGAGGAAGGGAACCCCGCTGGCCTCTCGAGTTGCTCGGGGGGTCTCAGGCCCCTCGTCGAGCTGTGTGTGGAACCCGCGGGTCTTTGCGGACGATGCACGGGGGTGGCAGTGCCCCTTCGTGTTGTGCCTTCACCCACAGGGTTGCCTTCGAAGAGGGGTCCGGGCCTCGGGTCCTTCTCAAGGGCGGACCGGGGAATCGGGGGCGTTCGGCATGTGGCCCCACCCACGTGGCTCGTCTCGAATTTCCTCGTGAGACCGGCCTCATCCTGAGGTGCGCCGGGAAGGCCGGGAACCCCTTCCAGACCACGCAGGGGAATCGCCTCTCCTGTCGCGGTCAGGAGGGGAGAAGGGGCGCAGAGGAAGCGGTGCCGGGACCCTCGGTGTTCCCCTCAAGGGAACCCGGCGTGTCGGGGGACTTTTGGGGGTCGCAGGAAGGCTGTCAGGGATCGTTTCGCCCTTCAGGGTGGAACAGGGGACTTCCCTTGAGACGCCGTGGCGGGCAAGGGCCTCATCTTGCCAAGAGGTGGGAACCACGTGGTTTTCTCGAGTTGCGGAGGCATTCTCGAGTTACGACGGGGATCTCAGCCTTCCCCTTGGGTTGGCCCTGGGAAGCCCAATCTTCCCCTCGGGTGGCGAGGGAAAGCTGGGGGTTGCGCTCGAGTCACTGCAGGGCCGAAGAGACCTCACCTAGGCGTGTGTCCGGGACCTAATATTCCTCTCCAGGGAAGGCAGGGATCTCGGGGTTGCATTCCAGGCTCCCCCGGGGAGTCAGGCCTCGTCTCGAGGGCAAGCCAAGGACTCCGCTCTCCTCTCGAGTCGCGACGCGGGTCTCTTGGAGCCCCCTGAGCGGCCTCAAGGGAATCCAGCCTCCTCTTCCGTTTGGAGAGAGGACCCGGGATTGCTCTCCAGGCCATGCAGGAAAAGAAGGCCCTCAGCTCGCGAGGACGGAGGCGTCTCAGGGGTTTCCTCGAGCTGCGGCGCCCGTGGGGGTTTTCTCCCGAGGCACGACGAGGATCTCAGGGAGCCTCTCGTGCGGCGCCAGGGAAGTCAGGTCTCCATGCGCGTCGCGAGGGGGAGCGCGTCCTGGCTCTTGAGTCACGAGAGGGGACTAGGGCCTCGAGACGGATTGAAGAAGGACTCTCGAGGTCTTTCTCGCGGGGGGGGGGCGGCGGGAAACCCTCGTGTCCCTCGCCTTCTGCCGGGGACCTTAGGGAACTTCCCAGGGTGCCTCTGAGAGGCGAGGGATCCTGTGGAGGTGGCGGGGCCCCTCGGGACTCCGCTGGGTCTGGCGCAACGGAAGAGGGCCTCACCTCGAGGGGAGGCAGGAAGCTCAGGCTTCCTCTCCGTTTCGGACTCCGACCGCAGGGTCCCTGCAGAGTTGGGACAGGAGAGTCAGGCCTGGTCTTGTGTGAGGAAGAGAACCCCGCTGGCCTCTCGAGGTGCTCAGGGGGTCTCAGGCCACTCGTCGAGCTGTGTGTGGAACCCGCGGGTCTTTGCGGACGATGCACGGGGGTGGCAGTGCCCCTTCGTGTTGTGCCTTCACCCACAGGGTTGCCTTCGAAGAGGGGTCCGGGCCTCGGGTCCTTCTCAAGGGCGGACCGGGGAATCGGGGGCGTTCGGCATGTGGCCCCACCCACGTGGCTCGTCTCGAATTTCCTCGTGAGACCGGCCTCATCCTGAGGTGCGCCGGGAAGGCCGGGAACCCCTTCCAGACCACTCAGGGGAATCGCCTCTCCTGTCGCGGTCAGGAGGGGAGAAGGGGCTCAGAGGAAGCGGTGCCGGGACCCTCGGTGTTCCCCTCGAGGGAACCCGGCGTGTCGGGGGACTTTTGGGGGTCGCAGGAAGGCTGTCAGGGACCGTTTCGCCCTTCAGGGCGGAACAGGGGACTTCCCTTGAGACGCCGTGGCGGGCAAGGGCCTCATCTTGCCAAGAGGTGGGAACCACGTGGTTTTTCTCGAGTTGCGGCGGGATTCTAGAGTTCCGACGGGTATCTCAGCCTTCCCCTTGGGTTGGCCCTGGGAAGCCCAATCTTCCCCTCGGGTTGCGAGGGAAAGCTGGGGGTTGCGCTCGAGTCACTGCAGGGCCGAAGAGACCTCACCTAGGCGTGTGTCCGGGACCTAATATTCCTCTCCAGGGAAGGCAGGGATCTCGGGGTTGCATTCCAGGCTCCCCCGGGGAGTCAGGCCTCGTCTCGAGGGCAAGCCAAGGACTCCGCTCTCCTCTCGAGTCGCGACGCGGGTCTCTTGGAGCCCCCTGAGCGGCCTCAACGGAGTCCAGCCTCCTCTTCCGTTTGGAGAGAGGACCCGGGATTGCTCTCCAGGCCATGCAGGAAAAGAAGGCCCTCAGCTCGCGAGGACGGGGGCGTCTCCGGGGTTTCCTCGAGCTGCGGCGCCCGTGGGGGTTTTCTCCCGAGGCACGACGAGGATCTCAGGGAGCCTCTCGTGCGGCGCCAGGGAAGTCAGGTCTCCATGCGCGTGGCGAGGGGGAGCGCGTCCTGGCTCTCGAGTCACGGGAGGGGACTAGGGCCTCGAGACGCGTTGAAGGACTCTCGAGGTCTTTCTCGGGGGGGCGGCGGGAAACCCTCGTGTCCCTCGCCTTCTGCCGGGGACCTTAGGGAACTTCCCAGGGTGCCTCTGAGAGGCGAGGGATCCTGTGGAGGTGGCGGGGCCCCTCGGGACTCCGCTGGGTCTGGCGCAACGGAAGAGGGCCTCACCTCGAGGGGAGGCAGGAACCTCAGGCTTCCTCTCCGTTTCGGACTCCGACCGCAGGGTCCCTGCAGAGTTGGGACAGGAGAGTCAGGCCTCGTCTTGTCTGAGGAAGGGAACCCCGCTGGCCTCTCGAGTTGCTCAGGGGGTCTCAGGCCCCTCGTCGAGCTGTGTGTGGAACCCGCGGGTCTTTGCGGACGATGCACGGGGGTGGCAGTGCCCCTTCGTGTTGTTCCTTCACCCACAGGGTTGCCTTCGAAGAGGGATCCGGGCCTCGGGTCCTTCTCAAGGGCGGACCGGGGAATCGGGGGCGTTCGGCATGTGGCCCCACCCACGTGGCTCGTCTCGAATTTCCTCGTGAGACCGGCCTCATCCTGAGGTGCGCCGGGAAGGCCGGGAACCCCTTCCAGACCACGCAGGGGAATCGCCTCTCCTGTCGCTGTCAGGAGGGGAGAAGGGGCTCAGAGGAAGCGGTGCCGGGACCCTCGGTGTTCCTCTCGAGGGAACCCGGCGTGTCGGGGGACTTTTGGGGGTCGCAGGAAGGCTGTCAGGGACCGTTTCGCCCTTCAGGGTGGAACAGGGGACTTCCCTTGAGACGCCTTGGCGGGCAAGGGCCTCATCTTGCCAAGAGGTGGGAACCACGTGGTTTTTCTCGAGTTGCGGCGGGATTCTCGAGTTACGACGGGGATCTCAGCCTTCCCCTTGGGTTGGCCCTGGGAAGCCCAATCTTCCCCTCGGGTTGCGAGGGAAAGCTGGGGGTTGCGCTCGAGTCACTGCAGGGCCGAAGAGACCTCACCTAGGCGTGTGTCCGGGACCTAATATTCCTCTCCAGGGAAGGCAGAGATCTCGGGGTTGCATTCCAGGCTCCCCCGGGGAGTCAGGCCTCGTCTCGAGGGCAAGCCAAGGACTCCGCTCTCCTCTCGAGTCGCGACGCGGGTCTCTTGGAGCCCCCTGAGCGGCCTCAAGGGAGTCCAGCCTCCTCTTCCGTTTGGAGAGAGGACCCGGGATTGCTCTCCAGGCCATGCAGGAAAAGAAGGCCCTCAGCTCGCGAGGACAGGGGCGTCTCAGGGGTTTCCTCGAGCTGCGGCGCCCGTGGGGGTTTTCTCCCGAGGCACGACGAGGATCTCAGGGAGCCTCTCGTGCGGCGCCAGGGAAGTCAGGTCTCCATGCGCGTGGCGAGGGGGAGCGCGTCCTGGCTCTCGAGTCACGGGAGGGGACTAGGGCCTCGAGACACGTTGAAGAAGGACTTTCGAGGTCTTTCTCGGGGGGGCGGCGGGAAACCCTCGTGTCCCTCGCCTTCTGCCGGGGACCTTAGGGAACTTCCCAGGGTGCCTCTGAGAGGCGAGGGATCCTGTGGAGGTGGCGGGGCCCCTCGGGACTCCGCTGGGTCTGGCGCAACGGAAGAGGGCCTCACCTCGAGGGGAGGCAGGAACCTCAGGCTTCCTCTCCGTTTCGGACTGCGACCGCAGGGTCCCTGCAGAGTTGGGACAGGAGAGTGAGGCCTCGTCTTGTCTGAGGAAGGGAACCCCGCTGGCCTCTCGAGTTGCTCAGGGGGTCTCAGGCCCCCCGTCGAGCTGTGTGTGGAACCCGCGGGTCTTTGCGGACGATGCACGGGGGTGGCAGTGCCCCTTCGTGTTGTGCCTTCCCCCACAGGGTTGCCTTCGAAGAGGGGTCCGGGCCTCGGGTCCTTCTCAAGAGCGGACCGGGGAATCGGGGGCGTTCGGCATGTGGCCCCACCCACGTGGCTCGTCTCGAATTTCCTCGTGAGACCGGCCTCATCCTGAGGGGAGCTGGGAAGGCCGGGTACCCCTTCCAGACCACGCAGGGGAATCGCCTCTCCTGTCGCGATCAGGAGGGTAGAAGGGGCTCAGAGGAAGAGGTGCCGGGACCCTCGGTGTTCCCCTCGGGGTCCCCGGCGTGTCGGGGGACTTTTGGGGGTCGCAGGAAGGCTGTCAGGGACCGTTTCGCCCTTCAGGGCGGAACAGGGGACTTCCCTTGAGACGCCGTCGCGGGCAAGGGCCTCATCTTGCCAAGAGGTGGGAACCACGTGGTTTTTCTCGAGTTGCGGCGGCATTCTCGAGTTACGACGTGGATCTCAGCCTTCCCCTTGGGTTGTCCCTGGGAAGCCCAATCTTCCCCTCGGGTTGCGAGGGAAAGCTGGGGGTTGCGCTCGAGTCACTGCAGGGCCGAAGAGACCTCACCTAGGCGTGTGTCCGGGACCTAATATTCCTCTCCAGGGAAGACAGGGATCTCGGGGTTGCATTCCAGGCTCCCCCGGGGAGTCAGGCCTCGTCTCGAGGGGAAGCCAAGGACTCCGCTCTCCTCTCGAGTCGCGACGCGGGTCTCTTGGAGCCCCCTGAGCGGCCTCAAGGGAGTCCAGCCTCCTCTTCCGTTTGGAGAGAGGACCCGGGATTGCTCTCCAGGCCATGCAGGAAAAGAAGGCCCTCAGCTCGCGAGGACGGGGGCGTCTCAGGGGTTTCCTCGAGCTGCGGCGCCTGTGGGGGTTTTCTCCCGAGGCACGACGAGGATCTCAGGGAGCCTCTCGTGCGGCGCAAGGGAAGTCAGGTCTCCATGCGCGTGGCGAGGGGGAGCGCGTCCTGGCTCTCGAGTCACGGGAGGGGACTAGGGCCTCGAGACACGTTTAAGAAGGACTCTCGAGGTCTTTCTCGGGGGGGGGGCGGCGGGAAACCCTCGTGTCCCTCGCCTTCTGCCGGGGACCTTAGGGAACTTCCCAGGGTGCCTCTGAGAGGCGAGGGATCCTGTGGAGGTGGCGGGGCCCCTCGGGACTCCGCTGGGTCTGGCGCAACGGAAGAGGGCCTCACCTCGAGGGGAGGCAGGCACCTCAGGCTTCCTCTGCGTTTCGGACTCCGACCGCAGGGTCCCTGCAGAGTTGGGACAGGAGAGTCAGGCCTCGTCTTGTCTGAGGAAGGGAACCCCGCTGGCCTCTCGAGTTGCTCAGGGGGTCTCAGGCCCCTCGTCGAGCTGTGTGTGGAACCCGCGGGTCTTTGCGGACGATGCACGGGGGTGGCAGTGCCCCTTCGTGTTGTTCCTTCACCCACAGGGTTGCCTTCGAAGAGGGATGCGGGCCTCGGGTCCTTCTCAAGGGCGGACCGGGGAATCGGGGGCGTTCGGGATGTGGCCCCACCCACGTGGCTCGTCTCGAATTTCCTCGTGAGACCGGCCTCCTCCTGAGGTGCGCCGGGAAGGCCGGGAACCCCTTCCTGACCACGCAGGGGAATCGCCTCTCCTGTCGCGATCAGGAGGGGAGAAGGGGTTCAGAGGAAGCGGTGCCGGGACCCTCGGTGTTCCCCTCGAGGGAACCCGGCGTGTCGGGGGACTTTTGGGGGTCGCAGGAAGGCTGTCAGGGACCGTTTCGCCCTTCAGGGCGGAACAGGGGACTTCCCTTGAGACGCCGTGGCGGGCAAGGGCCTGATCTTGCCAAGAGGTGGAACCACGTGGTTTTTCTCGAGTTGCGGCGGGATTCTCGAGTTCCGACGGGGATCTCAGCCTTCCCCTTGGGTTGGCCCTGGGAAGCCCAATCTTCCCCTCGGGTGGCGAGGGAAAGCTGGGGGTTGCGCTCGAGTCACTGCAGGGCCGAAGAGACCTCACCTAGGCGTGTGTCCGGGACCTACTATTCCTCTCCAGGGAAGGCAGGGATCTCGGGGTTGCATTCCAGGCTCCCCCGGGGAGTCAGGCCTCGTCTCGAGGGCAAGCCAAGGACTCCGCTCTCCTCTCGAGTCGCGACGCGGGTCTCTTGGAGCCCCCTGAGCGGCCTCAAGGGAGTCCAGCCTCCTCTTCCGTTTGGAGAGAGGACCCGGGATTGCTCTCCAGGCCATGCAGGAAAAGAAGGCCCTCAGCTCGCGAGGATGGGGGCGTCTCAGGGGTTTCCTCGAGCTGCGGCGCCCGTGGGG
The DNA here is from genome assembly GCF_029407905.1 of Bubalus kerabau. Lineage (NCBI taxonomy): Eukaryota > Metazoa > Chordata > Mammalia > Artiodactyla > Bovidae > Bubalus > Bubalus kerabau. The sequence continues at coordinate 1,677,388 of NW_026577903.1, forward strand.
GTTTTCTCCCGAGGCATGACGAGGATCTCAGAGAGCCTCTCATGCGGCGCCAGGGAAGTCAGGTCTCCATGCGTGTGGCGAGGGGGAGCGCCTCCTGGCTCTCGAGTCATGGGAGGGGACTAGGGCCTCGAGACGCGTTGAAGAAGGACTCTCGAGGTCTTTCTCGGGGGGCGGCGGGAAACCCTCGTTTCCCTCGCCTTCTGACGGGGACCTTAGGGAACTTGCCAGGGTGCCTCTGAGAGGCGACGGATCCTGTGGAGGTGGCGGGGCCCCACGGGCCTCCGCTGGGTCTGGCGCAACGGAAGAGGGCCTCACCTCGAGGGGAGGCAGCAACCTCACGCTTCCTCTCAGTTTCGGACTCTGACCGCAGGGTCCCTGCAGAGTTGGGACAGGAGAGTCAGGCCTCGTCTTGTCTGAGGAAGGGAACCCCGCTGGCCTCTCGAGTTGCTCAGGGGGTCTCAGGCCTCTCGTCGAGCTGTGTGTGGAACCCGCGGGTCTTTGCGGACGATGCACGGGGGTGGCAGTGCCCCTTCGTGTTTTGACTTCACCCACAGGGTTGCCTTCGAAGAGGGGTCCGGGCCTTGGGTCCTTCTCAAGAGCGGACCGGGGAATCGGGGGCGTTCGACATGTGGCCCCACCCACGTGGCTCGTCTCGAATTTCCTCGTGAGACCGTCCTCATCCTGAGGGGCGCCGGGAAGGCCGGGAACCCCTTCCAGACCACGCAGGGGAATCGCCTCTCCTGTCGCGATCAGGAGGGTAGAAGGGGCTCAGAGGAAGAGGTGCCGGGAACCTCGGTGTTCCCCTCGGGGGACCCCGGCGTGTCGGGGGACTTTTGGGGGTCGCAGGAAGGCTGTCAGGGACAGTTTCGCCCTTCAGGGCGGAACAGGGGACTTCCCTTGAGACGCCGTGGCGGGCAAGGGCCTGATCTTGCCAAGAGGTGGGAACCACGTGGTTTTCCTCGAGTTGCGGCGGCATTCTCGAGTTACGACGGGGATCTCAGCCTTCCCCTTGGGTTGGCCCTGGGAAGCCCAATCTTCCCCTCGGGTTGCGAGGGAAAGCTGGGGGTTGCGCTCGAGTCACTGCAGGGCCGAAGAGACCTCACCTAGGCGTGTGTCCGGGACCTAATATTCCTCTCCAGGGAAGGCAGGGATCTCGGGGTTGCATTCCAGGCTCCCCCGGGGAGTCAGGCCTCGTCTCGAGTGGAAGCCAAGGACTGCGCTCTCCTCTCGAGTCGCGACGTGGGTCTCTTGGAGCCCCCTGAGCGGCCTCAAGGGAGTCCAGCCTCCTCTTCCGTTTGGAAAGAGGACCCGGGATTGCTCTCCAGGCCATGCAGGAAAAGAAGGCCCTCAGCTCGCGAGGACGGGGGCGTCTCAGGGGTTTCCTCGAGCTGCGGCACCCGTGGGGGTTTTCTCCCGAGGCACAACGAGGATCTCAGGGAGCCTCTCGTGCGGCGCCAGGGAAGTCAGGTCTCCATGCGCGTGGCGAGGGGGAGCGCGTCGTGGCTCTCGAGTCACGGGAGGGGACTAGGGCCTCGAGACGCGTTGAAGAAGGACTCTCGAGGTCTTTCTCGGGGGGCGGCGGGAAACCCTCGTTTCCCTCGCCTTCTGCCGGGGACCTTAGGGAACTTGCCAGGGTGCCTCTGAGAGGCGAGTGATCCTGTGGAGGTGGCGGGGCCCCTCGGGGCTACGCTGGGTTTGGCGCAACGGAAGAGGGCCTCACCTCGAGGGGAGGCAGCAACCTCACGCTTCCTCTCCGTTTCGGACTCCAACCTCAGGGTCCCTGCAGAGTTGGGACAGGAGAGTGAGGCCTCGTCTTGTCTGAGGAAGGGAACCCCGCTGGCCTCTCGAGTTGCTCAGGGGGTCTCAGGCCCCCCGTCGAGCTGTGTGTGGAACCCGCGGGTCTTTGCGGACGATGCACGGGGGTGGCAGTGCCCCTTCGTGTTTTGACTTCACCCACAGGGTTGCCTTCGAAGAGGGGTCCGGGCCTCTGGTCCTTCTCAAGAGCGGACCGGGGAATCGGGGGCGTTCGGCATGTGGCCCCACCCACGTGGCTCGTCTCGAATTTCCTCGTGGGACCAGCCTCATCCTGAGGGGCGCCGGGAAGGCCGGGAACCCCTTCCAGACCACGCAGGGGAATCGCCTCTCCTGTCGCGATCAGGAGGGGAGAAGGGGCTCAGAGGAAGAGGTGCCGGGACCCTCGGTGTTCCCCTCGAGGGACCCCGGCGTGTCGGGGGACTTTTGGGGGTCGCAGGAAGGCTGTCAGGGACCGTTTCGCCCTTCAGGGCGGAACAGGGGACTTCCCTTGAGACGTCGTCGCGGGCAAGGGCCTCATCTTGCCACGAGGTGGGAACCACGTGGTTTTTCTCGAGTTGCGGCGGCATTCTCGAGTTACGACGGGGATATCAGCCTTCCTTTTGGGTTGGCCCTGGGAAGCCCAATCTTCGCCTCTAGTGCGAGGGAAAGCTGGGGGTTGCACTCGAGTCACTGCAGGGCCCAAGTGACCTCACCTAGGCGTGTGTCCGGGACCTAATATTCCTCTCCAGGGAAGGCAGGGATCTCGGGGTTGCATTCCAGGCTCCCCCGGGGAGTCAGGCCTCGTCTCGAGGGGAAGCCAAGGACTCCGCCCTCCACTCGAGTCGCGACGCGGGTCTTTGGGAGCCCCCTGAGCGGCCTCAAGGGAGTCCAGCCTCCTCTTCAGTTTGGAGAGAGGACCCGGGATTGCTCTCCAGGCCATGCAGGAAAAGAAGGCCCTCAGCTCGCGAGGACGGGGGCGTCTCAGGGGTTTCCTCGAGCTGCGGCGCCCGTGGGGGTTTTCTCCCGAGGCACGACGAGGATCTCAGGGAGCCTCTCGTGCGGCGCCAGGGAAGTCAGGTCTCCATGCGCGTGGCGAGGGGGAGCGCGTCCTGGCTCTCTAGTCACGGGAGGGGACTAGGGCCTCGAGACGCGTTGAAGAAGGACTCTCGAGGTCTTTCTCGGGGGGCGGCGGGAAACCTTCGTTTCCCTCGCCTTCTGCCGGGGACCTTAGGGAACTTCCCAGGGTGCCTCTGAGAGGCGAGGGATCCTGTGGAGGTGGCGGGGCCCCTCGGGACTCCGCTGGGTCTGGCGCAACGGAAGAGGGCCTCACCTCGAGGGGAGGCAGGAACCTCAGGCTTCCTCTCCGTTTCGGACTCCGACCGCAGCGTCCCTGCAGAGTTGGGACACAATCGTCAGGCCTCGTCTTGTCTGAGGAAGGGAACCCCGCTGGCCTCTCCAGTTGCTCAGGGGGTCTCAGCCCCCTCGTAGAGCTGTGTGTGGAACCCGCGGGTCTTTGCGGACGATGCACGGGGGTCGCAGTGCCCCTTCGTGTTGTGCCTTCACCCACAGGGTTGCCTTCGAAGAGGGGTCTGGGCCTCGGGTCCTTCTCAAGAGCGGACCGAGGAATCGGGGGCGTTCGGCATGTGTCACCACCCACGTGGCTGGTCTCGAATTTCCTCGTGAGACCGGCCTCATCCTGAGGTGTGCCGGGAAGCCCGGGAACCCCTTCCAGACCACGCAGTGAAATCGACTCTCCTGTCGCGTTCCGGAGGGGAGAAGGTTCTCAGATGAAACAGTGCCGGGACACTCGGTGTTCGCCTCGAGGGAACACGGCGTGTCGAGGAACTTTTGGGTGTCGCAGGTAGGCTGTCAAGGACCGTTTCACCCTTCAGGGCGGAACAGGGGACTTCCCTTGAGACGCCGTCCCGGGCAAGTGCCTCATCTTGCCAAGAGGTGGGAACCACGTGGTTTTTCTCGAGTTGCGGCGGGATTCTTGAGTTACGACGGGGATCTCAGCCTTCCTCTTGGGTTGGCCCTGGGAAGCCCAATCTTCCCCTCCAGTTGCGAGGGAAAGTCGGGGGTTGCGCTCGAGTCATTGCAGGGGCCAAGAGACCTCACCTAGGCGTGTGTCCGGGACCTAATATTCCTCTCCAGGGAAGGCGGGGATCTCGGGGTTGCATTCCAGGCTCCCCCGGGGAGTCAGGCCTCCTCTCGAGGGGAAGCCAAGGACTCCGCTCTCCTCTCGAGTCGCGACGCGGATCTCTTGGAGCCCCCTGAGCGGCTTCAAGGGAGTCCAGCCTCCTCTTCAGTTTGGAGAGAGGACTCGTGATTGGTCTCCAGGCCATGCAGGAAAAGAAGGCCCTCATCTCGCGATGACCGGAGTGTCTCATGTGTTTCCTCGAGCTGCCGCGCCAGTGTGGGTTTCCTCACGAGGTACGATGAGGAACTCAGGGAGCCTCTCGTGCAGTGCCAGGTTAGTCAGGTCTCCATGCGCGTGGCGAGGGGGAGCGTGTCATGACTCTCGAGTCATGGTAGGGGAATCGCGACTCAACACATTTTGAAGCACTCTCGAGGTCTTTCTCGAGTCACGGCAGAAAACCCAGGGGTCCCTCGACTTGTGCCTGTGACCTCAGGGAGCTTCTTTTTGTGCCTCTGAGAACTCAGGGATACTGTGGAGTTGGTAGGGGCCTCTCGGGACTCCACTGGTTGTGGTGCAATGGAAGAGGGCTTCATCTCGAGTGGACGCAGGAACCTCAGGCTTGCTCTCCGTTTCTGACTCGGAACCCGTGGTCCCTGCAGAATAGGGACAAGAGAGTCACACCTAGTCTTCTTTTGAGGAATGGACCTTCGTTTGCCTTTCGAGTTGTTTACAGGATGACAGGCCACTTGTCGAAATGTCTGTGGGACCTGCGGGTTTTTCTGGACGATGCACGCGGGTGTCAGTGCCCCTTCGTGTTGTGCCTTCATCCACAGGTTTTCCTTCAAAGAGGTGTGCTGGCATCGGGTTCTTTTCAAGAGTGGACCTTGAAATTGGGGTCTTTCGACATGTGGCACCACCCACGAGGCTATGTCTCGAACTTCCTCATGAGACCGGCATCATCCTGAGGTGCGCCCGGAAGGTCGGGAACCCCTTGCAGATAGAGAAGGGGAGTCGACCCTCCTGTCACAATCAGGAGAGGAGAAGGGGCTCAGATGAAGTGGTGCCGGGAACCTCGGTGTTCCCCTTGAGTGAGTCTGGTATGTCGCGGAACTTTTGGGGTCGCATCAAGGGTACCAAGTACCGTTTCGCACTTCAGGATGGAACGTGGGACTTCTGTTGAGATGCTGTAGCGGACAAAGGGCCTCATCTTGCGATGACGAGGGAAGCACGTGGATTTTCTCGAGTTGCGGTAGGATTCTCGAGTTACGACGGGGAATTCAGGCTTCCTCTTGTGTTGGCCCAGGAAGTCTAATCTTCCATTCGAGTTGCCAGGGAGAGCTGGGGATTGGGCTCCATTCACTGAAGGGCAAACTAGACCTCATCTAGGCTTGTATCCAGGACTTAATGTTCCTCTCCATAGGCGACAGGGATTTGGGGTTGCATTCCATACTCACCCGGGGAGTCAGGCCTCATCTCGAGGGGAAGCAAAGGACTCCACTCTCTTCTCGAGCCGCGACAGGTATCTCTTGCAGCCCACTGAGTGGTCTTTGCTCTGTAGGAGAGCTCTAGTGTTCATAAGCCTGTACATAAGTGAACACAGACATTCTGTGTGCATGTTGCTGCATACCCAAAATAGGGCCACAAGGAGCCTCATGCTCTCCATGCGGCGCGGAAGCTGTGCAGACACGCAGCAGCTGAAGAATCCAACCAATTGCTCTTTTCTTACCTCTGACAGAGCTCGCATTGCCGTAGCCCTTGGCAGTTTGAAAACACTGGACCCTAACCCCTCTCAAAGTAGGCCTGGGTTCTAGTTCGAATAGAAAGTCAATAGCGGAGCTGAGGACAGGAACGCGGCAGTCATTTATCACACGCTCCTGCAGCCTGCTACTACAGGGACACTAACGCTAGAAGCTAGGAATGTCTTTGCAAGGTGCGCAAAGGACAAGGGAGAACCTCGACCCTGACTCTAGTATTTCAGTCCCCTGAGCAGATCTGAGGTTCTCCCGCTGTAGAAGCTAACCCATTCCTTTCAAATACAGGCTTCCTAACACAGGGCCAGTTGGCTGCTTGCTCTTCCACGAAGCAGGCTTCCTTAACTTGCAAACTGCGAATTCCGCTTAACAGCCTGGAGGAAAATCGCTTCTTGGAAGATTGTTTTCAGAGGCTGTATCCCCGGAGCTGGGGCCAAGCTAGGGGACCCATACTGACAAGGGAAGGCAAAACCACATCCAATGTCTTTGCTCTGGAGGACAGCTTTGGTGAGCCTAAGTCTTTCAGGAATATTTCTGGCTCCAACAGAGTCAAATTCTGTGTGTGAAGCTGCACAGCCAAAATAGGGGAACAGAGAGCCTGATTCTCTCTGTGTAGCTTTGAAGCTGTCATTCAAACAACAGCTTGAGAATCCATACAATGCTCTCCCTTACTGCTAAGAGAATTCTCATTGCTGTCGTCCTTGACAGTTTGTAGAAATCCGCACCCTAACCCTTCTCCAAGTAGGCCTGGGTCCTAGCTCGGAACAACAGGCAACGGCGGAGCTGAGGCCAGTAAGGCAAAAGTGAGGTCTCACACACTCTTGCAGCCTGATCGTCCAGGAACAGTAAGGCCTCTTTTTCCCTGTAGGAGGCTCGCTTGCCTTGCCTCCTGTGAACTGCATTTCCCAGCCTGGGCGCAAAGCTGTTCCTGGAGATGTTTTCTCAGGGGCTGTTTCCCTGGAGCTGGGTCGGACCTCGGGGGCCCAACTCACAGGGGAAGACAAAACCACATGGACAGGTCTATGCTCTGTAGGAGAGCTCTAGTGAACCTCATCTCTCAGGAACATTCTTGGCTTCTACAGAGACACCTCTGTGCATGAAGCTACACACCCAACATAGTGGCAAAGGGAGTCTGATTCTCTCCGTGGGTGCTGATGCTTTGTGGCAAAGCACCTGCTAAGAATCCATCCGCATAGGCTTCCCTCACCTTGACAGAGGTCTCATTGCTGTAGTCCTTGGCAGTTTGGAAAGAAGCAGACCCTTACCCTTCACCAAGTAGGCCCTTGTCCTTGTTTGAATGGAAAGGCAGTAGCTGAGCTGAGGCCAGTAAGGCGCCAGTCAAGTCTGACATATTCCCGATGCCTGCTCCTTCATGGAAAATAACGTTAGAATCTGGGAATGTCTTTGCAAGGCTGGCAAAGGGCAGTCAGGAACCTCGACCCTGCCTCTGGAATTTCTATCTTCTCAGCACATCTGGCGGTCTCGGTCAGGAGAAACTAACCCATTCCTTGCAAATATAGGCTTCCAAACACAGGCCGGTTGGCTGTCTCTTCTTGCCGAAGGAAGCTTGCTTATCCCACCTCCTGTGAACTCCACTTCCCAGCCTGGGTGATAAGAGGTTCTTGGAGATCTTTTCTCAGAGGCTGTTTCCAAGGAGCAGGGGCTGATCCCAGAGACCCACACGCACAGGGGAAGGGAAAACCGCATGGATAAGTCTTTGCTCTCTAGGAGTGCTCTAGTGAACCTCAGTCTATGGGGAATGTTCTTGGCTCCAATGGGGACATCTCTGTGTGGGAAGCTGCATTGCCAACATAGAGACACAGAGACCTGATTCTCTCTGTGCAGCTTTGACGCTGTCGTTCAAACAACAAATTGAGAATCCACACAATGCTCTCCCTTACCACTGAGAGAGTTATCATTGCTGTAGCCCTTCGCAGTTTCTGGAAATCGGCACACAAACACTTCTCCAAGTAGGCTTGGGTTCAAGTTCAGATGAACATGCAATAGCGGAGCTGAGGCCAGTAAGGCACCAGTCAGGTGTCACACACTCTGGCAGCCTGCTCCTCCAGGGACAGTAAGGCCTCTGTTTCCCTTCAGGAGGCTCGCTTGCCTTACTTCCTGTGAACAGCGTTTCCCAGCCTGGGCGGAAAGCAGTTCCTGGAGATCTTTTCTCAGGGGCTGTTTCCCCGGAGTTGGGGCGGACCTCGGGGACCCAACTCACAGGGGAAGGCAAAACCAAATGGACAGGTCTATGCTCTGTAAGAGATCTCTAGTGAACTGCCGGGGTCCAGCCCCAGCTGATCCAGGGTATTCGAAGCAGAGACGGCGTAGGCGAGGGTCAGGGAACAACTGCTTAATTAAACGTTAATTAAGGATATAAAGAGTAATAAAATGAGGATAGCTCAGTAGGAAAATTCAGTGGAGAAAAGAGGCTGAGTAGCTTGGTTTACGCGGGGGACCAATAAAACTTCAAGACAAGAAGCTTGCACCACTTACGTAGGCCGCAGGCGTCCTTCCGTTCTCCCAAAGGAGAGGAGACACTGAGGCCTCCCCGGTCGGATCTTAGAAGCCCAGGCAAAATTAGTAAGCTTGGTGGGTTCCGCGCTCCAGATGGAGACTCAAGCAGAGTGAGAGAGAGAGAGAGACATGGGGAGACCAGTATTTCGAGAAACTGATCCCAATTCTTTATTTTCCATGGTCTACTTTTATACACTGAGATGTTATGCAAAAGTCACGTGGGGTCAGCAGTCCTGACTTTATCAAAGTCAGGTGCTTCATACAAAAGTATACAGAGGTCTTAGGGGTGTTACATCATCTTCTGGCCGGGGGGCCTGCTGACAATTTACGACCCTCTCCTTGTGACAGCGGTCAGTCAACCAGGACACTTATTTCTCCAGGGGTGATTATTCTTAAAACAGACGCCACCCAAATAAAGTTACATTCCTATAGGGTGAGGGTGTAGTGGGTTTTAGTTAAGGAAAGAATTTACTTAGCCTAAGGTCTAACGTGATTTATATCAAAGGTTAATACTTATTTCTTCTATATATTCATTAATGTGTATAAGGGCAGGGGATGTGGAGACTTAGCAGTAAACATCAGCTCAACAAATGAAAAACCCTTCACCAATATGATTTCTAATCAGCCCATTATACTTATACTAATAATTTTCTAACTTTTCTAAGGAACCTGTTTTTAGAAGGTTTAAAGCATCTCGTGCCTCTCATGGTTGGGAGGCTGTGAGCAATCACATGTGGCCGGACAAGCCTGTCAGGCAGGCTAGAGAACCTTCAGAGGAGTTTGTAGATTAAAACACTCTTGTCACACCCAGGGGTTTTTATCAACTGGAGCTCTAGGTTAACTCCTTCTCCGAAAGAGGTGGTGGGGGACAGCCCCCCGTAAAGTCAGAGGTGTAGGTGAGAACACAAAGTAGTAAGGCAGGCAGGCTCTGGTTATGGGGGTAGATGCTCGAGGATTTCCAGGGGGACTCCTGAGGCTCGATCCCACCTTTGCGTATGTCGAGCCTCCTTCCTCATGACCTTTGCCATGGGCGGAGTGCCTCACTCTGGCCCCCAACAGTGAACCTCCTCTCTCAGGAACATTCTTGGCTCCTATCGAGACACCTCTGTGCGTGTAGCTACACACGCAATGTAGGGGCAAAGGGAGCCAGATTCTTTCCGTGGGGTGCTGATGCTTTGTGGCAAAGCACCTGCTTGAGAATCCATCAGCTTACGCTTCCCTCACCTTGACAGAGGTCTCATTGCTGTAGCCCTTGGCAGTTTGGAAAGAAGAGGACCCTTACCTTTCATAAAGTGGGCCCTTGTCCTAGTTTGAAAGGAAAGGCAAGAGCTGAGCTGAGGCCAATAAGGCGCCAGTCAAGTCTGACATATTCCCGAAGCCTGCTCCTTCATGGAAAATAACGCTGTAATCTAGGAATGTCTCTGCAAGGCTGGCAAAGGGCAGTCAGGAGCCTGCACCCTGCCTCTGGAATTACCGACTTCTGAACAGATCTGGAGGTCTCCCTTAGGGGAAGCTAACCCATTCTTCCAAATAGAGGCTTCCAAACGCAGGCCGCCTGGCTGCCTCTTGCTCTCTGAAGGAGGCCTGCTTTTCCCGCCTCCTATGAACCCCACATCCCAGCCTCTGGGAAAAGCGGATCTTGAAGATCTTTTCTCAGGGGTTGTTTCCACGGAGCTGGGGCCGAGCCTGGAGCCCCAAACGCACAGGGGAAGAAAAACCACATGGACAAGTCTTTGCTCTCTAGGAGAGCTCTAGTGAACCTCACTCTGTCAGGAACGTTCTTGTTTCCTATGGAGACACCCCTGTCTGTGAAGCTGTGTACCGAACATGGAGACACAGAGTCTGATTCTCTCTGTGCAGCTTTGAAGCTGTCGTTCAAACAACAGCTTGAAAATCCATACAATGCTCTTCCTTACCCGTGACACAGTTCTCATTGCTATACCCCTTGGCAGTATTTAGAAATCCATACCCAAACCCTTCTCCTAGTAGGCCTGGGTCCTAGTTCGGAGGAACACGCAATGGCGGAGCTGAGGCCAGTAAGGCACCAGTCAGGTCTCACACACTCTGGCAGCCTGATCGTCCAGGGAGACTAAGGCCTGTTGTGCCTTGCAGGAGGCTCGCTTGTGTTACCTCCTGTGAACTGCGTTTGCCAGCCTGGGGGAATAGCGGTCCCTGGAGATCTTTCCTCAGGGGCTCCTTCCCCTGAGCTGGGGCGGACCTCGGGGACCCAACTCACAGGGCAAGGCAAAACCATATGGACAGGTCTATGCTCTGTAGCAGACTTCTAGTGAACCTCATCTCTCAGGAACATTCTTGGCTCCTATAGAGACACTTCTGTGTGTGAAGCTGCGTACCTAACAGGGGGCACAGAGAGCCTGATTCTCTCAGTTCATTTTGACCCTGTCGTTCAGAAAACAGCTTGAGAATCCATAAAATGCTCTCCCTTACCGCTGAGAGAATTCTCACTGCTGTAGCCCTTGGCACTTTGTAGAAATCCGCACCCAAACGCTTCTCCAAATAGGCCTGGGTCCTAGTTCGGAGGAACAGGCAATGGTGGAACTGAGGCCAGTAAGGCAACAGTCAGGTTTCACACACTCTGGCAGCCTGCTCCTCCAGGGACTGTAAGGCCTCTTTTACTCTGCAGGAGATTCGCTTGCCTTACTTCATGTGAACAGCATTTCCCAGCCTAGGCGAAGCGGTTCCTGGAGATCTTTTCTCAGGGACAGTTTCCCCGGAGGTGTGGCGGACCTCGAGGACCCAACTCACAGGGGAAGGCAAAACCACATGGACAGGTCTATGCTCTGTAGGAGAGGTTTAGTGAACCTAATCTCTCAGGAACATTCTTGGCTCCTATAAAGACAACTCTGTGTGTGAAGCTACACTCCCAACATTGGTGCACAGGGAGCTTGATTCTCTCCGTGGGGTGCTGATGCTTTGTGGCAAAGCACCTGCTTGAGAATCCATCCTCTTAGGCTTCCCTCACCTTGACAGAGGTCTCATTGCTGTAGCCCTTGGCAGTTTGCAAAGAAGAAGACCCTTACCCTTCATAAAGTAGGGCCTTGTCCTAGTTTGAATGGAAAGGCAATAGCTGAGCTGAGGCCAATAAGGAGCCAGTCCCCTCTGACACATTCCCGAAGCCTGCTCCTTCATGGAATATAACTCTAGAATCTTGGAATGTCTTTGCAAGGCTGGCAAAGGGCAGTCAGGAACCAGCACCCTGCCTCTGGAATTACCGACTTCTGAGCAGATCTGGAGGTCTCCTTTAGGAGAAGCTAACCCATTCCTTCCAAATAGAGGCTTCAAAACACAGGCAGGTTGGCTGCCTTTCGTGCCCGAAGGAGGCTTGCTTTTCTCTCCTCCTATGAACCCCAGTTCCCAGCCTCTGGGAAAAGCATATCTTGAAGATATTTTCTCAGGGGTTGTTTCCACTGAGCTGGGGCCGAGCCCGGGGCCCAAAGGCACAGGGGAAGGCAAGACCACATGGACAGGTCTATGCTCTGTAGCAGACCTCTCGTGAACCTCATATCTCAGGAGCATTCTTGGCTCCTACAGAGACACCTCTGTGTGTGAAGCTGCGTACCTAACATAGGGGCAGAGAGAGCCTGATTCTGTTCATTTTGACGCTGTCATTCAGAAAACAGCTTGAGAATCCATAAAATGCTCTCCCTTACCACCGAGAGAATTCTCACTGCTGTAGCCCTTGGCACTTTGTAGAAATCTGCACCCAAACGCTTTTCCAAGTAGGCCTGGGTGCTAGCTCGGATGAACAGGCAATGGTGGAGCTGAGGCCAGTAAGGCAACAGTCAGGTTTCACACATTCTGGCAGCCTGCTCCTCCAGGGACTGTAAGGCCTCTTTTACTCTGCAGGAGATTCGCTTGCCTTACTTCATGTGAACAGCATTTCCCAGCCTAGGCGAAGCGGTTCCTGGAGATCTTTTCTCAGGGACAGTTTCCCCGGAGGTGTGGCGGACCTCGAGGACCCAACTCACAGGGGAAGGCAAAACCACATGGACAGGTCTATGCTCTGTAGGAGAGGTTTAGTGAACCTAATCTCTCAGGAACATTCTTGGCTCCTATAAAGACAACTCTGTGTGTGAAGCTACACTCCCAACATTGGTGCACAGGGAGCTTGATTCTCTCCGTGGGGTGCTGATGCTTTGTGGCAAAGCACCTGCTTGAGAATCCATCCTCTTAGGCTTCCCTCACCTTGACAGAGGTCTCATTGCTGTAGCCCTTGGCAGTTTGCAAAGAAGAAGACCCTTACCCTTCATAAAGTAGGGCCTTGTCCTAGTTTGAATGGAAAGGCAATAGCTGAGCTGAGGTCAATAAGGAGCCAGTCCCGTCTGACACATTCCCGAAGCCTGCTCCTTCATTGAAAATAACTCTAGAATCTAGGAATATCTTTGCAAGGCTAGCAAAGGACAGTCAGGAACCAGTACCCTGCCTCTGGAATTACCGACTTCTGAGCAGATCTGGAGGTCTCCTTTAGGAGAAGCTAACCCATTCCTTCCAAATAGAGGCTTCAAAACACAGGCAGGTGGGCTGCCTTTTCGTTCCCTATGGAGGCGTGCTTTTCTCTCCTCCTACGAACCCCGGTTCCCAGACACTGGGAAAAGTGGATCTTGAAGATATTTTCTCAGGGGTTGTTTCCACGGAGCTGGGGCCAAGCCTGGAGACCCAAAGGCACAGGGGAAGGCAAGACCACATGGACAAGCCTTTGCTCTTTAGTATAGCTCTAATGAACCTCACTCTGTCAGGATCTTTCTTGATTCCTACGGAGACACACCTGTGTGTGAAGCTGCAGGCACAGAGAGCCTGATTACCCCTGTGCAGCGCTGAGTCTGGGCGGCTAAACAACAGCTTGGGAATGCAGCCTGGGGCGCTTCCCTTCCCTCGGACAGAGCTCTCCTTGCGGTAGGCCTTGGTAGTTTGCATACAATGGGGCCCTAAGCCCTCTGCAAGTTGGCCTGGCTCCTAGGTCCAAAGGGCAGGCCAGAGCGGAGCTGAGGCTGTCAGGCTCCAGACACATCTCCCATACTCCTACATCCTGCTCCTACCCGGGCGTGAACGCTAGAAGCTGGGAAGGTACCTGGACCGTGCAGGGGCGGGGCGAACGCGGGCGGTGTGGGGCGGGGGTCGGCTTCTGGCGGGGGTGGGGGCGGGCTTCCCAGTTGTGCTCTCGGGGGTCGCCACTGCGGCTGGGAACGCGCCGGGAGCGCGGCAGGGGCGGGGCTAACCCTGGGGGCGCGGGGCGGGGGTCGGCTCATGGGGGGATGGGGAGGGGTTCCCAGTTGCGCTCTCGGGGGTTGCAACTGCGGCTGGGAATGCCCATTTCGTCCGCTCCTGGGTCCCCAAGGATCGCCATCCCGTGGGTGCAGTGGAGGGCTGCGGACCACAGGTAAGGGAACTGGGACTGCGTGGAGCAGGGAACCAAGTATTCCGCCCTCTGTTGGCACATTCTCGGAGCTCCCCAACCTGGCGGTCGCAGAAAGGCCTTGCATTTGGGATCAAGGCCTTTACCGCTCCACCCCTCTGCTGAAAAATCTCCGAGTCTGCGCGGTTCTTCCAAGCAGCCTAGTGTCCGCTGGAAGTCCAAGGGACAGAACACTGAACTCTGGCCGGCTGGCCCAGCCCTGCTTCTGGCACTTTGTAAGCCAGCAGGCCCTTGAGCACCTGCTGGGATGGGAAAGGGAAGGGTCCACGGATTGCACCCTAGAAACTTAGTAGGGTGCATGGATTTCAAACCCTGGTGGCCGCCCAGGCAGCAAAGAAGGGGGGAGGGCACCTTGCTGCCCTTTCATGGCAGAATCTGTGGTTGTCCAGCTGCGTGGGCCTTTTCATGAGGACCCTGTGCAATAAAAGTTTGGTGTTTTGGAACTGAATAATTAGAACGTGTAAAAGCTTTAAATTATGTGGTGGTGTAATTAAAAAACAAAACAAAACAAAACCAAGCTCCAAGTGTTTTGCAAATGGAGGTTTAAATATTGAAGGACTGTATTCCTTGCACTGTGGCATTCTATCAAGAAGTGTGCAGGATTTTTTTTTTTTTAAGAAAAGTGTTCGAAGTGAGGGAAACAGGAAACCCAGAGGTGCCCCTGTATTTTGGGGAAGGCCTTAGGAGGTCACTTGGAAATGCTGCTGGCTGTGCGGGAGGGGGGCAGATGGGCTGTGCAGGCTTGTCCTTTGCATGGATGTTCTTGTGTGTGGAAACCCAGCTCGGAGCCATCTCCTGATGTGTAAGAATTTCGCAGACAAACCTTGAGTAAGCAATGCATTTTTTCCTAAGAAAATGTTTGTCTTAAGCGATGTAAATATCCTATGTATTTCCGCTAGACTCTGGCTTCAGGTCGGTTCCCCCAAAAGGCTCAGAAGCGATTTGAACAAAACAGCATGTTTTCCTCCTAGCTTGTTCTCCTTATCTATGTTAAGGAAATGATATATTTGCCTGCAATACTGCCTTTCTTCAAGATTCATGTCAATCAAGTTTTGGCCCGGGATGACTCACCTGCTGCCAATATTATCTCAATGCATGTCGTGGGGGAAGGGCCTGGTGCCATTCCCTGAAACAGTTCCTTTCTTTCCTTAGCTGACTGCTAGTGCCTGTAGAATATCTGGCTAAAGACCAGCAGGGGGTACTCTTACTACCCCCCCCACCCCGCCTCAAGTCTAAGTCAGCAGCTTTCTCTATCTCTTTAATACTTTAATAACACTTGATGACACAAAAGCTCTGAGCGATCAAATCATATCAAATCTTCATTTCAGATTGAAGATGCATTCCATGGTATTGCCATCTTAAGTCTTTCCATCGTTATGGAATATCTGTCCATGTATTCAGGATAGTTTTCAGCCAGGGTGTATAATTTCCAGTGTGCCAGTCTTGTCATCCTCGTTACATCCATGGCAAAGTGTTTTATTCATGTTGATATTATTGAAAGGGAATTTTTTAAAATTCCTTTTCAGATTATTATCTGCTAATGTATACAGATAAAACTGTGTAATCATTCATTTTTATCAGTTTGGACAGCTTGATAGTTGTCTTTAATTTCTTTACTTTCTGACACTTTAAGATTATCCTGGGACACATATGTAATGCCTCACCCCTAAATTCAGACATGTGTTCAAAGAACTTCTGTCCTTTTATTTATTTATTTATTTATTCTTTAACATTGAAATCGTTTTGACTATGCTGGGTGTTTGTTGCTAGATGGAAGTAGCTAGGACCTCTGGACTGCAGTCTCTCATCTCTTGCTGACCTCTTGTTGACCTCTGCAGATTCCTGGTAGGTGGGAGCTTGTTAGTTCCTTGTTCCTTATCAGAACCTCCTGTGGTAGGTGTTTTTCTCTTCTCTGTTGCCTGGTAAGGGTGGGTGGTCATGGGCATCCCAAAGTTGGCTAGAAGTCAATTATTTAGGCAGGCTTGTGCATAGATATGGGAGAAGGCAATGGCACCCCACTCCTGGAAAATCCCAAGGACGGAGGAGCCTGGTAGGCTGCAGTCCATGGGGTGGCTAAGAGTCGGACACTACTGAGCGACTTCATTTTCACTTTTCACTTTCATGCATAGGAGGAGGAAATGGCAACCCACTCCAGTGTTCTTGCCTAGAGAACCCCAGGGACTGCGGGGCCTGGTGGGCTGCCATCTATGGCGTGGCACAGGGTCGGCCTCAACTGAACCACTTAGCAGCTGCAGCAGCAGCAGCAGCAGTGCATAGATATCAAAGGGGATGAGAACAGTCAGGTAGGATCACATATGTCACCGTGAAACAATACTTCTCCTCTTAGCCAAAGCTAACAAAAGATTTCTGTTCTAGGTCAACCTAGAAGAGATCACTTAAGAGGTAAAGAAACTTAAACTCCATTAGCAAAGGCAGTTCAACATCTCAAGAAAACTTGTGCTAGGCACAAAACTCTTTTCTGGGGGCCTACTTTCCCTACAACCTCCTTATCCCATTCTGTACCCATTCCTTTGCTTCTCCCGTCCTGAAAATGCCACCTCTAAGACAGAACTACTTCGTTTTCCTTCTTAAAGTGTGATTGCATTCCATACATTCTTGTAATAACAAGTCATACATTTCCCTTCAGCAACCAAGAACTCACTCTTATATTGGCATTTGATAGATTGGTGAGCATACCTATCAGTGATAATAGCGCCCACCCCGCTTCCTGCAAGAACAGAACAAAACAAAACAAAACAAAAAAATTGCTTTCTTACATTTAATATGTTCGGATGGTGCCAGTCACTATTCATGCAGAGTCAAAAATCTCTTTTGTTTCTGTGTAAAAGGGAGGTCCTTTCAAGTCGTGAATGTTTAAGAAGTTTCATTTATTTGGAAGTGACCTAGCTATTCAATACACTGTCGTCACTTAGTTTAGCACCAGGATAGAAACTCAGGTAACCAAAACACCTGGAGGAACGATTGTAAGTTCAGTTCAGTTCAGTTGCTCAGTCGAGTCTGACTCTTTGGGACCCCGTGGCCTGCAGGATGCCAGGCTTCCGTGTCCATCACCAACTCCAGGGGCTTGCTCAAACTCATGTCCATCGAGTCAGTGATGCCATCCAACCATCTTATCCTCTGTCATCCCCTTCTCCTCTGCCTTCAATCAAGACTATGAGAGGCAGATATTTTAGAGTATAATTATTGTTAAGAGTTTATCTAAAAGCTCATATCACATTTACATTTTTTACATTGGTTGTTGCTGTTTCCAGGTACTTTCTTGCTGACAAGCTTGTGACACATATAACAATAGAGCAATTTTTACCTCAAAAGAAACCTAGGCACTATGAACATGTTGTGCTTAATGTTGTTGACTCTTAGACATGTCTATAGTGGAGGAGCAAAACCAAAAATACTAGATATTTAATATTGACTAGTTCCCAGTTCACAGGACTCTGACATTCATTTAGGTCAATGTCTTCTTGTATTTCCAGCAGTTTGATTTGGAAGGGCTGCCTTGTCTTGAGACCATTGAAATCAGAACTCAGAACTTGAGCAATATTATCAAAAAACACAAGGCTCACACTGACACATACCTTAATCCAGACAGTCAGACAAGACATCTTCCAGTTTTCCGCCTGAGATTTAAAATATTTCTTTGAGCCGTTTTCCTGGGGAGTTGGGGGGGGGGAGTGGGGGTGGCAGCGAGGCAGGCTTGGGTAACAAGCTAATTGTTGGTCATTGCATATGCAAAGAACCAGCTTTCCGGGTTCCAAGGAAAAAAGTTTCCTTGGTACCCAATTTTGTTTGGATCTATAGACTCTCATGGCCCTCCTAGGTCAGGACATCTTTCCTTTCTGTAGTCCTCGTTTTATCCCTAAATCATAGACAGCTTGGATTGTCTCTGTGGGGTGGATGTATTGTCCTCATGTTTGACCTGGCGGCAGTAGCGAGGTCCGAGAGCCTCTCCTGGAACCGGGCGTGGGGACGGGGCCCACCAGGAGCCCCTGGTGGAAGTGGGCAACGCGCCGGGAGCGCGCCAGGGGCGGGGCGATACCGGGCGGCGCGGGTCGAGGTTCTGGTCGGGAGGGGGTGGGGGGCGGTAACAGTTGTGCTCTCGGGGGTCCCCACTGCAGCTGGAAACGCGCTGGGAGTGCGGCAGGGGCGGGGTGAACCCGGGTGGCGCGGGGCGGGGTTCGGCTCCTGGCGGGGGTGGGGGAGGGCTTCCCAGTTGTGCTCTCGGTGGTGGCCACTGCGGCTGGAAACGCGCCGGGAGCGCACCCGGGGCGGGGTAAACCTGGGCTGCGCGGGTCGGGATTTAGATGGCTGTGGGTGGGGATTTGGTCCCAGTTGTGCTCTCAGGGGTCGCCACTGCGGCTAGGAATGCCCATTTCCTACGCTCCTGTGTCCCCAAGGATCCACATCTAGTGGGTGCAGCGGAGGGCTGCGGGCCACAGGTCAGGGAACTGGGACTGCTTGGAGCAGGGAACCACGTATTCCGCCCTCTGTTGGCACATTCTCGGAGCTCCCCAACCTGGAGGTTGCAGAAAGGCCTCGCCCTTGGTGTCAAGGCCTTTACCGCTCCACCCCTTTGCTGAAAAATCTCAGTCTGCACGGTTTTCCCAAGCAGCCTAGTGTCCGCTGGAAGTCCAAGGGACAGAACACTGAACTCTGGCCGGCTGGCCCAGCCCTGCTTCTGGCACTTTGTAAGCCAGCGGGCCCTTGAGCACCTGCTGGGATGGGAAAGGGAAGGGTCCACGGATTGCACCCTAGAAACTTAGTAGGGTGCATGGATTTCAAACCCTGGTGGCCGCCCAGGCAGCAAAGAAGGGGGGAGGGCACCTTGCTGCCCTTTCATGGCAGAATCTGTGGCTGTCCTGATGCGTGGGCCTTTTCATGGGGACCTTGTGCCATAAAAGTTTGGTGTTTTGGTACTGAATAATTAGAAATTGTAAAAAGTTTAAATTATGTGGTGGTGTAATTAAAAAACAAAACAAAACAAAACCAAGCCCCAAGTGTTTGGCACAGGGAGGTTTAAGTATTGAAGGCCTGTTTTCCTTGCACTGTGGCATTCTATCAAGAAGTGTGCAGGATTTTTTTTTTTTTTTAAGAAAAGTGTTCGAAGTGAGGGAAACAGGAAACCCAGAGGTGCCCCTGTATTTTGGGGAAGGCCTTAGGAGGTCACTTGGAAATGCTGCTGGCTGTGGGGGAGGGGGGCAGATGGGCTGTGCAGGCTTGTCCTTTGCATTCATGTTCTTGTGTGTAGAAACCCAGCTCGGAGCCATCTCCTGATGTGTAAGAATTTCGCAGACAAACCTTGAGCTAAGCAATGCATTTGTTCCTGAGGAAATGTTTGTCTTAAGCGATGTAAATATGCTATGTATATCTGCTGGACTCTGGCTTCAGGTCGGTTCCCCCAATAGGCTCAGAAGTGACTTGAACAAAACAGTATGTTTTCCTCGTACCTTGTTCTCCTAATTTATGTTAAGGAAATAATATATTTGCCTGGAATACTGCCTTTCTTCAAGATTCATGTCAATCAGTTTTTGGCCCAGGATGACTCACCTGCTGCCAATGTGACCTCAAGGCATGTCGTGGGGGAGGGGCCTGGTGCCATTCCCTGAGACAGTGCCTTTCTTTCCTTAGCTGACTGCTAGTGCCTGTAGAATATCTGGCTAGAGACCAGCAGGGCGTACACCCCGACTCAAGTCTAAGTCAGCAGCTTTCTCTATCTCATTTATACTTTAATAACAATTGATGACACAAAAGGTCTGAGCGATCAAATCATATCAAATCTTCATTTCAGATTGAAGATGCATTCCATGGTATTGCCATCTTAAGTCTTTCCATTGTTATGGAATACCTGTCCATGTATTCAGGATAGTTTTCAGCCAGGGTGTATAAGTTCCAGTGTGCCAGTCTTGTCATCCTCGTTACATCCATGGCAAAGTGTTTTATTCATGTTGACATTATTGAAAGGGAATTTTTTTTAATTCCTTTTCAGATTATTATCTGGTAATATATACAGAAAAAACTGTGTAATCTTTCGTTTTTATCAGTTTCGACAGCTTGATAGTTGTCTTTAATTTCTTTCCTTTCTCATACTTTAAGATTTTCCGGGCACCGTACATGTACTGCCTCACCCCTAATCTCAGTCATGTGTTCAAAGAACTTCTGTCCTTTATTTGTTTACTTATTTTTTGCAACATTGAATTCGTTTTGACTATGCTGGGTCTCTGCTGCAAGATGGAAGTTGCTAGGACCTCTGGACTGCAGTCTTCCATCTCTTACTGACCTCTTGTTGACCTCTGCAGAATCCTGGTTGGCGGGAGCTTGTTAGTTCCTCGTTCCTTACCAGGACCTCCTGTGGTAAGTGTTTTTCTCTTCTCTGTTGCCTTGTAAGGGTGGATGGTCATTGGCATCCCAAAGCTAGCTAGAAGTCAATTATTTAAGCAGGCTTGTGCATAGATATGGGAGAAGGCAATGTCACCCCACTCCAGTACTCTTGCGTGGAAAATCCCATGGATGGAGGAGCCTGGTAGGCTGCAGTCCATGGGGTTGCTAAGAGTCGGACACCACTGAGCGACTTAACGTTCACTTTTCACTTTCAGGCATGGGAGGAGGAAATGGCAACCCACTCCAGTGTTCTTGCCTAGAGAACCCCAGGGACTGCGGGGCCTCGTGGGCTGCCGTCTATGGGGTCGCACAGAGTCGGACACGACTGAAACGACTTAGCAGCAGCAGCGGCGGCAGCAGCAGCAGAAGCAGTGCATCGATATCAAAAGGGCTGCAAACAGTCAGGAAGGATCACATATGTCACCGTGAAACACTACTTCTCCACTTAGCCAAAGCTAACAAAAGATTTCTGTTCTAGGTCAACCTAGAAGAGATCACTTAAGAGGTAAAGAAACTTAAACTCCATTAGCAAAGGCAGTTCGACATCTCAAGAAAACTTGTGCTAGGCACAGAACTCTTTTCTGGGGGTCCACTTTCCCTACAACCTCCTTATCCCATTCTGTACCCATTCCTTTGCTTCTCCCATCCTGAAACGGCCACCTGTAAGACAGAACTACTTTGTTTTCCTTCCTCAAGTGCCATTGCATTCCACATACTTTCTTGTAATAACAAGTCATACATTTCCCTTCAGCAACCAAGAACTGACTTTTATATTGGCATTCGCTATAGCCCGCCCCCCTCCCCCCACCCCCAAGAACAGAACAAAACAAAACAAAACAATTGCTTTCGTACATTTAACATGTCAGGATGGTGCCAGACACTATTCATGGAGAGTCAAAAATCTCTTTTTTTTCTGTGTAAAAGGGAGGTCCTTTCAAGTCGTGAATGTTTCAGAACTTTCATTTATTTGGAAATGACCTAGCTATTCAATACACTGTCGTCACAAGGATAGAAACTAGCGTAACCAAAACACCTGGAGAAACGTTTGTTAGTTCAGTTCAGTTCAGTTGCTCAGTCGTGTCTGGCTCTTTGGGACCCCGTGGCCTGAAGGACGCCAGGCTTCCGTGTCCGTCACCAGCTCCAGGGGCTTGCTCAAACTCATGTCCATCGAGTCAGTGATGCCATCCAACCATCTTATCCTCTGTCATCCCCTTCTCCTCTGCCTTCAATCAAGACTATGAGAGGCAGATATTTTAGAGTATAATTATTGTAAAGAGTTTGTCTAAAAGCTCATATCACATTTACATTTTTTACTTTTGTTGTTGTCGTTTCCAGGTAGTTTCTTGCTGACAAGCTTGTGACACATATAACAATAGAGCAATTTTTACCTCAAAAGAAACCTAGGCACTATGAACATGTTGTGCTTAATGTTGTTGACTCTTAGACATGTCTATAATGGAGGAGCAAAACCAAAAATACTAGATATTTAATATTGACTAGTTCCCAGTTCACGGGACTCTGACATTCATTTAGGTCAATGTTTTCTTGTATTTCCAGCAGTTTGATTTGGAAGGGCTGCCTTGTCTTGAGACCATTGAAATCAGAACACAGAACTTGAGCAATATTATCAAAAAACACAGGGCTCACACTGACACATACCTTAATCCAAACAGACAGACAAGACATCTTCCAGGTTTCCGCCTGAGATTTAAAATATTTCTTTGAGCCAGTCTTCTGGGGAGTTGGGGGATGGGGGTGGCAGTAAGGCAGGCTTGGGTAACAAGCTAATTGTTGGTCATTGCATATGCAAAGAACCAGCTTTCCGGGTTCCAAGGAAAAAAGTTTCCTTGGTAACCAACTTTGTCTGGTTCTATAGAGTATCATGGCCCTCCTAGGTCAGGTCATCTTGCCTTTCTGTAGTCCTCGTTTTATCCCTAAATCATAGACAGCTTGGATTGTCTCTGTGGGGTGTATGTATTGTCCTCATGTTTGACCTGGCGGCAGCAGCGAGGTCCGAGAGCCTCTCCTGGAACCGGGCGTGGGGACGGGGCTCACCGAGAGCCACTGGTGAAGGTGGGCAGCGCCCCTGGAGCGCGGCAGGGGCGGGGCGAACCCGGGCGGCGCAGGGCGGGTGTCGGCTCCTGGCGGGGGTAGGGGAGGGCTTCCCAGTTGTGCTCTCGGAGATGGCCACTGCAGCTGGAAACGCGCCGGGAGCGCAGCCAGGGTGGGGTAAACCTGGGCTGCACAGGTCGAGATTCCGCTCGCTGTGGGTGGGGGGTCGGTCCCTGTTGTGCTCCCGGGGGTCGCCAATATGGCTGGGAACCCGCCGGGAGCCCGGCAGGGCCGGGGCGAAACCTGGCGGCGCGGGGCGGGGTGGGGTTCCGTTCGCAGTGGGGGTCGGCTCCTGGCGGGTGTGGGGGAGGGCTTTCCAGATGTGCTGTTGGGGGTCGCCATTGCGGCTGGGAATGCCCATTTCGTGAACTCCTGGATCCCCAAGGATCGGCATCCATTGGCCACAGCGGAGGGGTGCGGAACACAGGTAAGGGAACGGGGACTGCGTGGAGCAGGGAACCATGTATTCCGCCCTGTGTTGGCACAGTCTCAGAGCTCCCCAACCTGGCGGTCGCAGAAAGGCCTCGTCTTTGGGGTCAAGGCCTTTACCGCTCCACCCCTCTGCTGAAAAACCTCAGAGTCTGCGCGGTTTTCCCAAGCAGCCTAGTGTCCGCTGGAAGTCCAAGGGACAGAACCCTGAATTCTGGCCGGCTGGCCCAGCCCTGCTTCTGGCACTTTGTAGGCCAGCGGGCCCTGGAGCACCTGCTAGGATGGGAAAGGGAAGGGTACGCGAATTGCACCCTGGTGCCCGCCGAGGCAGCAAAGAAGGGGGGAGGGCACCTTACTGCCCTTTAATGGCAGACAGAATCTGTGGCTGTCCTGCTGCATGGGCCTTTTCATGGGGACCTTGTGCAATAAAAGTTTACTGGTGACCTTAGGGAACTTCCCAGTGTGCTTCTGACAGATGAGGGATGCTGTGGAGTTGGCGGGGCCTCTCAGGACTCCGCTGGGTTTGGCGCAATGGAAGAGGGCCTCACCTCCAGGGAAGGAAGGAACCTCAGGCTTCCTCTCCGTTTCGGACTCCGACCGCAGGGTCCCTGCAGAGTTGGGACAGGAGAGTCAGGAATCGTCTTGTCTGAGGAAGGGAACTCCGCTTGCCTCTCGAGGTGCTCAGGGGGTCTCAGGCCCCTTGTTGAGCTGTGTGTGGAACCTGCGGGTGTTTCCAGAAATGCACGACGGTGACAGTGCCCCTTCGTGTTGTGCCTTCACCCACTGGGTTGCCTTCGAAGAGGTGTCCGGGCCTCGGGTTCTTTTCAAGAGCGGGCAGGGAAATCGGGGTCTTTCGGCATGTGGGACCACCCACGGGACTAGTCTCAAATTTCCTAGTGAGGCCGGCTTCATCCTGAGGTGTGCTGGGAAGGCCGGGGACCCTTCCAGACAACGCAGGGGGATCGACTCTCCTGTCGCCATCAGGAGGGGAGAAGGGGCTCAGATGAAGTGGGGACAGAACCCTCGGTGTTACCCTCGAGGGAAACCGGCGTGTGGGGGACTTTTGGGGGTTGCATGAAAGGAGTCAGGTACCGTTTCGCACTTCAGGACAGAACCTGGGACTTCCCTTGAGACGCCGTAGCGGGCAAGGGCCTCATCTTGCGAAGACGTTGGGAACATGTGGATTTTCTCGAGTTGCGGCGGGATTCTAGAGTTACGACGGGGATTTCAGGCTTCCTCTTGTGTTGGCCCCGGGAAGCCTAATCTTCCATTTGAGTTGCGAGGGAAAGCTGAGGGTTACACTCGAGTCACTGCAGGGCCAAAGAGACCTCATCTAGGCCTTTGTCCGGGACTTAACGTTCCTCTCAAGGGAAGACAGGGATCTCAGGGTGGCGTTCCAGACTCCCCCGGGGAGTCAGGCCTCGCCTCGAGGGCAAGCCAAGGATGCCGCTCTCCTCTCAAGTGGCGACGCAGATCTCTTGGAGCCCACTGAGTGGCCTCAAGGGAGTCAGGCCTTCTCTTCAGTTTGGAGAGAGGACTCGGGATTGTGCTCTGGGTCAGGCAGGAAAAGAAGGCCCTCACCTCGCGAGGATGGGGGCTTCTCAGGGGTTTCCTCGAGCTGCGGCGCCCGTGGGGGTTTTCTCACGAGGCAAGACGAGGATCTCAGGGAGCCTCTCGTGCGGTGCCAGGGAAGTCAGGTCTCTGTGCACGTGGCGAGGGGGAGCGCGTCATGGCTCTCCAGTCATGGGAGAGGACTAGGGTCTCCAGACGCGTTGAAGAAGGACACTCGAGGTCTTTCTGTGGTTGCGGCGGGAAAGCCTCGTTTCCCTCGACTTCTGCCGGGGACCTGAGGGAACTTCCCATGGTGCCTCTGATAGGTGAGGGATGCTGTGGAGTTGGCGGGGCCTCTCGGGACTCCGCTGGGCTTGGCGCAATGGAAGAGGGCCTCATCTCGAGGGGAGACAGGAAACTTAGGCTTCCTCTCCTTTTCGGACTCCAGCCACAGGGTCCCTGCAGAGTTGGGACAGGAGAGTCAGGCCTCGTCTTGTCTGAGGAAGGGAACTCCGCTTGCCTCTCGAATTGCTCAGGGTGTCTCACGCACCTCGTCGAGCTGTGTGTGGAAACCGCGGGTTTTTCCGGACGACGCATGGGGGTGTCAGTGCCCCTTCGAATGGTAACTTCACCCACAGGGTTGCCTTCAAAGAGGTGTCTGGGCATCGGGTTCTTATCCAGAGCGGACTGGGAAATCGGGGTCGTTCAGCATGTGGCACAACCCACGGGGCTCGTCTCGAATTTCCTCGGGAGGCCGGCCTCATCCTGAGGTGTGCCGGGAAAGCCGGGAACCCCTTCCAGAATACGCAGGGGAATCGACTCTCCTGTCGTGATGAGGAGGGGAGAAGGGGCTCAGATGAAGGGGTGCCAGGACCCTCGGTGTTCCCCTCGAGGGAACCCGGCGTGTCTGGGAAATTTTGGAGGTCACATGAAGGGTGTCAGGTACCGTTTCGCAACTCAGGACGGAACGTGAGACTTCCCTTGAGACGCCGTAGTGGGCAAGGGCCCCATCTTACGAAGACGTTGGGACCACGTGCTTTTTCTCGAGTTGCGGCGGGATTCTCGAGTTACGACGGGGATTTCAGGCTTCCTCTTGGGTTGGCCCTGGGAAGCCCCATCTTCCATTCGAGTTGCGAGGGAAAGCTGGGGGTTGCGCTCGAGTCACTGCAGGGCCCAAGAGACCTCATCTAGGCGTGTGTCCAGGACCTAGTAGTACTCTCAAGGGAAGAGAGGGATCCCGGGGTTGCACTCCAGAGTCCCCCGTGGAGTCAGGCCTCGCCTCGAGGGGAAGCAAAGGACTCCGCTCTTCTCTTGAGCCACGACGCGGATCTCTTGGAGCCCTCTGACTGGCCTCAAGGGAGTCAAGCCTAATCTTCAGTTTGGAGAGAGGACTCGGGATTGCTCTCCAGGAAAGGCAGGAAAAGAAGGCCCTCACCTCGCGAGGACGGGGGCTTCTCAGGGGTTTCCTCGAGCTGCGGCGTCCGTGGGGCTTTTCTCACGAGGCACGACAAGGTTCTCAGGGAGCCTCTCGTGCGGCGCCAGGGAAGTCAGGTCTCCATGAGCGTGGCGAGGGGGAGCGCGTCATTCTTCTCGAGTCCTGGGAGGGGAGTAGGGCTTCAAGGCGTGTAGAAGAAGGACTCTCGAGGTCTTTCTCGGCTTGCGGCGGGAAACCCTCGTTTCCCTCGACTTCTCCCGGTGACCTGAGGGAACTTCCCAGGGTTCCTCTTAGAGGTGAGGGATGCTGTGGAGTTGGTGGGCCATCTCGGGACTCCTCTGGGTTTGGCGCAATCGAAGAGGGCCTCATCTCGAGGGGAGACAGGACCTCAGGCTTCCTCTCCGTTTCGTACTCCGACAGCAGTGTCCCTGCAGCGTTGGGGCAGGAGAGTCAGGCCTCGTCTTGTCTGAGGAAGGGAACTCCGCTTGCCTCTCGAGTTGCTCAGGGAGGTTCAGTCCCCTCGTGGAGCTGTGTGTGGAAACCGCGGGTGTTTTCGGACGATGCACGGGAGTGTCAGTGCCCCTTCGGGTTGTTCCTTCACTCACAGGGTGGCCTTCGAAGAGGTGTCCGGGCATCGGGTTCTCCTCAACTGCGGACCGGGAAATCAGGGTCGTTCAACATGGGGCACCAGCCACGGGGCTTGTCTCGAATTTCCTCGCGAGGCCGGCCTCATCCTGAGGGGCGCCGTGCAGGCCGGGAACCCCTTCCAGACCACGCAGGGGAATCAACTCTCCTGTCGCGAACAGGAGAGGAGTAGGAGCTCAGAGGAAGTGGTTCCGGGTCGCTCGGTGTTCCCCTCAAGGGAACCCGGCATGTCGGGGAACTTTTCGATGTCGCATGAAGGGTGTCAGGTACCGTGTCTCACTTCACGACGGAACATGGGACTTCCCTTGAGACGCTGTACCGGGCAAGGGCCTCATCTTGCGAAGACGTTGAAACCACTTGGTTTTTCTCGAGTTGTGGCAGGATTCTCGAGTTTCGACGAGGATTTCAGGCTTCCTCTTGGGTTGGCCTTGGGAAGCCCCATCTCCCATTCAAGTAGCGAGGGAAATCTGGGGGTAGCACTCGAGTCACTGCAGGGCCCAAGAGACCTCACCTAGGCGTGTGTCCGGGACCTAATATTCCTCTCCAGGGAAGGCAGGGATCTCGGGGTTGCATTCCAGGCTCCCCCGGGGAGTCAGGCCTCGTCTCGAGGGGAAGCCAAGGACTCCGCTCTCCTCTCGAGTCGCGACGCGGGTCTCTTGGAGCCCCCTGAGCGGCCTCAAGGGAGTCCAGCCTCCTCTTCCGTTTGGAGAGAGGACCCGGGATTGCTCTCCAGGCCATGCAGAAAAGAAGGCCCTCAGCTCGCGAGGACGGGGGCGTCTCAGGGGTTTCCTCGAGCTGCGGCGCCCGTGGGGGTTTTCTCCCGAGGCACGACGAGGATCTCAGGGAGCCTCTCGTGCGGCGCCAGGGAAGTCAGGTCTCCATGCGCGTGGTGAGGGGGAGCGCGTCATGGCTCTCGAGTCACGGGAGGGGACTAGGGCCTCGAGACGCGTTGAAGAAGGACTCTCGAGGTCTTTCTCGGGGGGCGGCGGGAAACCCTCGTTTCCCTCGCCTTCTGCCGGGGACCTTAGGGAACTTGCCAGGGTTCCTCTGAGAGGCGAGGGATCCTGTGGAGGTGGCGGGGCCCCTCGGGACTCCGCTGGGTCTGGCGCAACAGAAGAGGGCCTCACCTCGAGGGGAGGCAGGAACCTCAGGCTTCCTCTCCGTTTCGGACTCCGACCGCAGGGTCCCTGCAGAGTTGGGACAGGAGAGTCAGGCCTCGTCTTGTCTGAGGAAGGGAACCCCGCTGGCCTCTCGAGTTGCTCATGGGGTCTCAGGCCCCTCGTCGAGCTGTGTGTGGAATCTGCAGGTTTTTCCAGACGATGCATGGGGGTGTCAGTGACCCTTCGTTTTGTGTCTTCATCCACAGGGTTGCATTCGAAGAGGTGTCCGGGCATCGTGTTCTTATGAAGAGCGGACTGGGAAATCGGGGTCGTCCAGCATTTGGCACCACCCACGTGGCTAGTCTCGAATTTCCTCATGAAACCGGCCTCATCCTGAGGTGTGCCGTGAAGGTCATGAAACCCTTCCAGACAAAGCAGAGGAATCGACCCTCCTGTGGCGATCAGGAGGGGAGAAGTGGCTCAGATAAAGTGCTGCTGGGAACCTCGTTGTTTCCCTCAAGTGAGACAGGTATGTCGGGTAACTTTTGGGGTCGCATAACGCGTTCCAAGTACCGTTTCGCTCTTCAAATTGGAACGTGGGACTTCTCTTGGGGTGCTCCAGCGGGCAAGGGCCTCATCTTGGAATGACTGGGGAACCACTTGGTTTTTCTCTAGTTGCGGTGGGATATTTGAGTTACCACAGGGAATTCATGCTTCCTCTTGTGTTGGCCCACAAAAGTCTTATCTTCCATTCGAGATTCGAGGAAGAGCTGGAGGTGTGCTCTAGTCACTGAAGGCAAAAGAGACCCCACCAAGGCTTGTGTGCAGGACCTAATGTTCATGTCAAGGGGCGACAGGAATCTCGGGGTTGCATTCCAGACTCACCCTGGAGTCAGGCCTCGTCTCGAGGGGAAGCAAAGGACTCTGCTCTCCTCTCGAGTCGGACGGGTATGTCTTGGAGCCCACTGAGTGGCTTAAAGGGAGTCAAACCTCCTCTGGTGTTTGGAGGGAGGACACGGGATTGCTCTCCAGGCAATGCAGGAAATGAAGGCCCTCATCTCCCGATGACTGGGGCGTCTCGTAGGTTTTCTCGAGCTGTGGCGCTAGTGTGGGGTTTCTCACGAAGTAAGACTGGGAGCTCAGTGAGCCTCTCATGTCGTGCCAGGGCAGTCAGGTCTCTATGCACGTGGTGAGAGGGAGCCCGTCATTGTTCTCGAGTCATAGTAGGGGAATTGGGCCTGAAAACGTGTTAAAGAAGGACTCTCGAGGTCTTTCTTGGGTTGCAGCAGGAAACCCTGGGTTCCATCGACTTGTGCCAGTGACCTCAGGAAGCTTCTCAGCGTGCCTCTGAGAAGTCAGGGTCACTGTGTAGTTGGGAGGGGCCTCTCGGAACTCCACTGGGTTTGGTGCAATGGAAGAGGGCCTCATGACAAGTTGAGGCAGGAACCACAGGGTTCCTCTCCTGGCTTCGAATGCGCCGGATCTGACTCGGATCGCAGAGTCCCTGCAGAGTTGGGACAGGAGAGTCAGGCCTCGTCTTGTGTGGAGGAATGGAACTCCGCTTGAATCTCGCCTTGTGCATGGGGTGACAGGCCACTTGCGGGAACTTGTATGTGGAGCTGTGGCTCCAGGGTGGTGTTGCTCACGAGGTATAATGGGGAGCTCAGGGAGCCTCTCCTGTGGCGCCAGGGAAGTCAGGTTTCTATGCGCGTGGCTAGGGGGAGCGCGTCATTGCTCTCGAGTCATGGTAGGGGAATCGCACCTCAAGACGCGTTGAAGAAGGACTCTCGAGGTCTTTCTTGGGTTGCAGCAGGAAACCCTTGGTTCCCTCGACTTGTGCCGGTGATCTCAGGAAGGTCTAAGGATGCCTCTGAGAAGTCAGGGATACTGTGCAGTTGGGAGGGGCCTCTCGGGACTCCACTGGGTTCGGTGTAATGGAAGAGGGCCTCATCTCGAGTGGAGGCAGGAAACTCATGTTTCCTCTCCTGACTTCCCCTGGGCCAGATCTGACTCGGATCGCAGTTTCGCTGCAGAGTTCGAACAGGAGAGTCAGGCCTCGTCTTGTGTGGAGGAATGGAACTCTGCTTGCCTCTCCAGTTGTTCACGGGGTGACAGGTCACTTCTCGAGCTGTGTGTGGTACCTGCGGGGTTCTCCGGACGATACCCAGGGGTGTCAGTGCCCCTAAGTGTTGTGCCTTCATCAAAAGGGTTATCTTCAAAGAGGTGTCCAGGCATCAGGATCTTATCAAGAGCGGACCGGGAAATCGGGGTCTTTCGGCATGTGTCACCATCCACGTGGCTATGTCTCGAATATCCTCGTGAGACCGGCCTCATCCTGAGATGCACCTGGAAAGGTGGGAACCCCTTCAAGACAAAACAGGGGAATCGACCCTCCTGTCGCGATCAGGAGGGGAGAAGGGGCCCAGATGTAGTGGTGCCGGGAACCTCGGTGTTCTCCTCGAGTCAGACTGGTGTGTCGAGGAACATTTGAGGGCGCATCAAGGGTGCCAATACCGTTTCGCACTTCAAGACGGAACGTGGGACTTTTCTTGAGACGCTGTAGGGGGCAAGGGCCTCATCTTGGGATGACGGGGGAACCACGTGGCGTTTCTCGAGTTGTGGCGGGATTCTCGAGTTTCGACGGGGAATACAGTCTTCCTCATGTGTTGGGCCAGGGAAGTCCTATCTTCCATTCGAGTTTAAAGGGAGAGCTGGGGATTGCTCTCGAGTCACTGCAGGGCAAAATAGACCTCATCTAGGCTTGTGTCCAGGACTTAATGCTCGTCCCTAGGGGAGACAGTGATCTTGGGGTTGCATACCAGACTCACCCGGGGAATCAGGCCTCGTCTTGAGGGGAAGCAAAGAACTCCGCTGTCCTTTTGAGTCGCGATGGGTATCTCTTGGGGCCAATTTGTGCCCTAAAGGGAGTCAAGCCTCCTGTGGTGTTTGGATAGAGGACTCGGGATTCCTCTCCAGGCCATGCAGGAAAAGAAGGCCCTCATCTCGCGATGATGGCGGCGTCTCGTGGGTTTTCTAGACTGCTGCGCTAGTGCCGGGTTTCTGACGAGGTACGAGAGGGTGCTCAGGGAGCCTCTCGTGTGGCGCCAGGGAAGTCAGGTCCCCATGAGATGGCTAGGGGGAGCTCGTCATTGCTCTCGAGTCATGGTAGGGTAATCGGGCCTCAAGACGGGTTGAAGAAGGACTCTCGAGGTCTTTCTCGGGTCACTGCATAAAACCCAGGGTTCCCTTGACTTGTGCCTGCGACCTCAGGGAGCTTCTCAGAGTGCCTCTGAGAAGTCAGGGATACTGTGCAGTTTGGAGGGGCCTCTCGAGACTCCTCTGCATTTGGTGGAATGTAAGAGGGACTCATCTCGAGTTGAAGCAGGAACCTCAGTGTTCCTCTCCATTTCTGACTCAGATCGCAAGGTCCCTGCATGTTGGTACAGGAGAGTCAGGCCTCGTCTTTTCTGCAGGATGGGACTCCTCTTGCCTCTCGAGTTGTTCTCGAGGTGACAGGCCACTTGTCGAGCTGTGTGTGTAACCTGCCCGTTTTTCCGGATGATGCACAGGTGTGTTAGTGCCCCTTCGTGTTGTACCTTCATACTCAAGGCTGCCTTCCAAGAGGTGTCCGAGCATCGGATTCTTATCAAGAGCGGACCGGGAAATTGGAGTCTTTCAGCAAGTGGCACCACCCACAAAGCTACGTATCGAATTTCCCCATGAGACCGGCCTCATCCTGAGTTGTGCAGGGAAGGTCGGGCCCCCTTGCAGACAAAGCAGGGGAATCGACCCACCGGTCACGATCAGGAGGGGAGAAGGGGCTTAAATGAAGTGGTGCCGGGAACCTCGGTGTTCCCCTTGAGTGAGACCGGCGTGTTGGGGGACTTTTGGGGTCGCATCAAGGGTGCCAAGTACCGTTTCACATTTCAAGACGGAACCTGGGACATCTTTTGAAACGCTGTAGCGGGCAAGGGCCTCATCTTGCGATGACGGGAGAACCACGTGGTTTTGCTTGAGTTGCGGCGGGATTCTCGAGTTATGACCGGGAATTTAGGCTTCCTCTTGTTGGCCTTGAAATCCAATCTTCCATTCGGGTTGCGAGGGGGAGCTGGGGATTGCGCTAGAGTCACTGCAGGGCAAAAGAGACCTAATCTAGGCTTGTGTCCAGGATCTAACGTTGCTCTCCAGGGGCGACAGGGATCTCGGGTTTGCATTCCAGACTCATCCGGGGAGTCAGTTCTCACCTCGAGGGTAAGCAAAGAATTCCGCTCTCGTCTCGAGTCGCGATGGGTATCTCTTGGAGCCCACTGTGTGTACTAAAGGGAGTCAAGCCTCCTGTGGAGTTTGGAGAGAGGACTCGGGATTGGACTCCAGGCCATGCAGGAAAAGAAGGCCCTCATCTCGAGATGACGGTGGCGTCTCGTGGGTTTTCTCGAGCTGCGGCGCCAGTGTGGGGTGTCTCATGAAGTACCACAGGGATCTCAGGGAGCCTCTTGTATGACGCCAGGAAAATCCAGTATTCCATTCGAGTTGCAAGTTAGAACTGGGGATTGCTCTCCAGTCACTGCAGGGCAAAATAGACCTCATCTACGCTTGTGTCCAGGACCTAGTGTTCCACTACTGGGCCAACAGGGATCTCAGGGTTGCATTCTCGACTCAGCCGGAGAGTCAGGCCTCGTCTTGAGGGGAAAAAAAGGACTCCGCTCTCCTGTCGAGTCGCGACGGGTATCTCTTGGAGCCCACTGCGTGGCGTAAAGGGAGTGAAGCCTCCTATGGAGTTTGGGGATGACTCGGGATTGTTTTCCTGGCCATGCAGGAAAAAAGGCCCTCATCTCGCGATGACGGGGGCGTCTCATGGGTTTTCTCGAGCTGCGGCGCCAGTGTGGGGTTTCTCACGAGATATGATGGGGAGTTAAGGGAGCCTCTCGTGCGGCGCCAGAGAAGCCTGACTCCATGCGTGTGGCCAGGCAGATCGCGTCATTGCTCTCGAATCATGGGAGGGACTAGGGCCTCAAGAGGCATTTAAGAAGGACTCTCAAGGACTTTCTTGGGTTGGGGCGAGAAACACTCGTTTCCATCGACCTCTACAGGGGACCTTAGGGAACTTCCCAGGTGCCTCTGAGAGGTGAGGGATACTGAGGAGTTAGAGGGGCCTCTCGGGACTCCACTAGGTTTGACGAAATGAAAGAGGGCCTCATCTCGATTGGAGGCAGGAACCTCAGGCTTCCTCTCCATTTCTGACTCCGACCGCAGGGTCCCTGCAGAGTTGGGACAGGAGAGTCAGGCCTCGTCTTGTCTGAGTAACGGAACTCTGCTTGCCTCTCGAGTCGTTCAGGGGGTCTCAGGGCCCTTGACAAGCTGTGTGTGGAACCTGCGGGTGTTTCCAGAAGATGCATGGGGGTGTCAGTGCCCCTTCGTTTTGTGCCTTCCCCTACAGGGTTGCCTTCAAAGAGGTGTCCGGGCATCGGGTTCATTTCAAGAGCGGACCGGGAAATCGGGGTCATTCTTCATGTGGCACCACCCACGTGGCTCATCTCGAATTTCCTCGTGAGACCAGCATCATCCTGAGGTGCGCAGGGAAGGCCGGGAACACCTTCCACACAAAGTAGGGGAATCGATTCTCCTGTCGCGATCAGGAGGGGAGATGGGGTTCAGATGAAGTGGTGCCGGGACCCTCAGTGTTCCACTCGAGGGAACCCGGCGTTTCAGGGAACTTTAGGGGTCGCATCAAGGGAGCCAAGTACCGTTTCCCACTTCAGGACGGAACATGGGCCTTCCCTGGAGACGCTGTAGCGGGCAAGGGCCTCATCCTGTGAAGACGTTGGAACCACGTCGTTTTTCTCGAGTTGCATCGGGATTCTCAAAAACGACAGGAATTTCAGGCTTCCTCTTGGGTTGGCCCTGGGAAGCCCAATCTTCAATTCGAGTTGCGATGGAAAGCTGGGGGTTCTGCTCGAGTCACTACAGGGCCAAAGAGACCTCATCGAGGCGTGTGTCCAGGACCTAATATTCCTCTCAAGGGAAGACAGGGATCACGGGTTTCCATTCCAGACTCCCCCGGGGGGTCAGGACTCGCCTGGAGGGGAAGCAAAGACTCCGCTTTCCTCTCAAGTCGCGACACGGATATCTTGGAGCCCACTGAGTGGACTCAAGGGTGTCGAGCCTCCTCTTCAGTTTGGAGAGAGGACTCGGGATTGCTCTCCAGGCCAGGCAAGAAAAGAAGGCCCTCATCTCGCGATGACGGGGGCGTCTCATGGGTTTCCTCAGGCTGCTGCGCCCATGGGGGTTTTCTCACGAGGCACGATGAGGACCTCAGGGAGCCTCTCGTGTGGCGCCAGGGAAGTCAGGTCTCCATGCGCATGGCGAGGGGGAGCTGGTCATCACTCTCGAGTCATGGGAAACGGCTAGGTCCTCAAGAGGCGTTGAAGAAGGACTCTCGAGGTCCTTCTCGGGTTGCGGCGGGAAACCCTCGTTTCCCTCGACTTCTGCAGGGGACCTTAGGGAACTTCCCACGGTGCCTCTGAGAGGTGAGGGATGCTGTGTAGTTGGCAGGGCCTCTCGGGACTCTGCTGGGTTCGGCGCAATGGAAGAGGGCCTCATCTCGAGGGGAGGCAGGAACCTCAGGCTTCCTGTCGGTTTCGGACTCCGACTGCATGGTCCCTGCAGTGTTGGGACAGGAGAGTCATGCCTCGTCTTGTCTGAGGAATGGAATTCTGGTTGCCTCTCGAGTTGTTCCGGGAGTCTCAGGCCCCTTGTCGAGCTGTGTGTAGACCCTGCGGGTTTTTCCGGATGATGCACGGGGGTGTCAGTGCCCCTTCGTGTTGTGCCTTCACTCACAGGGTTGCCTTTGAAGAGGTGTCCGGGCATCGGGTTCTTATCAAGAGCGGACCGGAAAATCGGTGTCGTTCGGCACGTGGCACCTCACACATGGCTAGTCTCGAATTTCCTCCTGAGACCGGCCTCATCCTGAGGTGCAACGGGAAGGCCGGGAACCCCTTCCAGAGAAAGCAGGGGAATCGACTCTCCTGTCGCGATCAGGAGGGGAGAAGGGGCTCAGATGAAGTGGTGCCGGGACCCTTGGTGTTCCCCTCGAGGGAACCCAGGGTGTCGGGGTACTTTTGCGGTCGCATCAAGGTGTCAAGTACCGTTTCGCACTTAAGGACAGAATATGGGACTTCCCTGGAGACCCCGGGAAGTTCGGTGTTCCCTTGGAGTGAGACCGGTATGTTGGGGAACTTTGGGGTCGCATCAAGGGTGCCAAGTAGCATTTCGAACTTTAAGATGGAACATGGGACTTCTCTTGAGACTCTAGCTGGCAAGAGTGAGACTCATATTGCGATGAAGGGGGAACCACATGGTTTTTAAGACTTGAGGCTGAATTCTCGAATTACGATGGGAAATTCAGACTTCCTCATGTGTTGACCGTGGGAAGCCCAATCTTCCATTCAAATTGTGAGGGAGAGATGGAGGTTGCTCTCGATCACTGTAGGGCAAAATAGACCTCATCTAGGCTTGTGTCTAGGACATAATGTTCCACTCCAGGGGCGACAGGGATCTCGGGGTTGCATTCCAAACTCACCCGGGGAGTCAGGCCTCGTCTCGAGGGAAGCAAAGGACTCCGCTCTCCTCTCGAGTCGCACCGGGTATTTCTTGGACCCAACTGAGTGGCCTAAAGGGAGTCAATCCTCCTGTGAAGTTTGGAGAGAGGACCAGGGATTGCTCTCCAGGTCAGGCGGGAAAAGAAGGCCCCCATCTCTCCTTGACGGGGGCATCTTGTGGTTTTTCTCGAACTGCAGTGCCACCGTGGGTTTTCTCACGAGGTACGATGGGGTACTCAGGGAGCCTCTTGTGTGGTACTAGGGAAGTCAGTTTTCCTGCTTGTGGCGAGGGGAGCGCGTCCTTGCTCTGGAGTCATGGTAGGGGAATCGGGCATCAAGAGACGTTGAAAAAGCACTCTCCAAGTCTTCCTCGGGTTACTTCAGGAAACTCTGGGTTCCGTCGACTTGTGCCAGTGACCTCAGGTAGCTTCTCAGGGAGCCTCTGAGAATTCAGGGATACTGTGGTGTTGGGAGGGGCCTCTCGGGACACCACTGAGTTTGGTTCAATGGAAGAGGGCCTCTTCTCTAGTTGAGGCAGGAACCTCAGGGTTCCTCTCCATTTCTGACTCCGATCGCAGGGTCCCTGAAGAGTTGGGCCAGGAGGGTAAGGCCTCGTCTTGTGTGAAGGAATGCAACTTCACTTGCCTCTCGAGTTGTTCACGGGGTGACAGTCCACATTTGGAGCTGTGAGTGGAATCGGCGGGTTTTTCCAGACGATACATGGGGAT
Source organism: Bubalus kerabau (assembly GCF_029407905.1). NCBI lineage: Eukaryota > Metazoa > Chordata > Mammalia > Artiodactyla > Bovidae > Bubalus > Bubalus kerabau. The sequence continues at coordinate 1,713,018 of NW_026577903.1, forward strand.
GTCAGTGTCCCTTCGTGTTGTGCCTTCATCCACAGGGTTGCCTTCGAAGAGATGTCCGGGCGTCAGGTTCTTATCTAGAGTGGACCGGGAATTCGGGATCTTTCAACATGTGGCACCAACCATGAGGCTACTTTTTGAATTTCCTCATGAGACCGGCCTCATCCGTAGGTTCGCGGGGAACGTCGGGAACCCCTTGCAGACAAAGCATGGGAGTCGACCCTCCTGTCGCGATCAGGAGGGGTGAAGGGGCTCACAGGAAGTGGTGCCATGAACTTTGGTGTTTCCCTCGAGTGAGACCGGTATGTCAGGGAACTTTGGGGGTCGCATCAAGGGTGCCAAGTACCGTTCTGTATTTCAGGATGGAACGTGGGACTTCTCTTGACACGCTGTAGCGGCCAAGGGCCTCATCTTGCGATGACGGGGGAGCCACGTGGTTTTTCTCGAGTTGCGGCGGGATTCTCGAGTTACGACGGGGATTTCAGGCTTCCTCTTGTGTTGGGCCAGGGAAGTCCAATCATCCATTCGAGTTGCGAGGGAGAGCTGGGGGTTGCGCTCGAGTCACTGCAGGGCAAAGGAGACCTCATCTAGGCTTGTGTCCAGGACCTAATGTTCCTCTCCAAGGGCCACAGGGATCTCAGGTTTGCATTCCAGACTCACCCAGGGAGTCAGGCCTCATGTCGAAGGGAAGCAAAGGACTCCGCTCTCCTTTCGAGTTGCGACAGGCACCTCTTGGAGCCCACTTTGTGGCCTAAAGTGAGTCAAGCCTCCTGTGAAGTTTGGAGAGAGGACTTGGGACTGCTCTCCAGGCCATGCAGGAAAAGATGGCCCTCATCTCGCGATGACGGAGGGGTCTTGTGTGTTTTCTCGAGCTGCGGCGCCAGTGTGGGGTTTCACACGAGGTACGACAGGGAGCTCAGGGAGCCTCTCATGTGGCGCCAGGGAAGTCAGGTCTCCATGTGCGTGGCGAGGGGGAGCGCGTTATTGCTCTCGAGCCATGGTAGGGGAATCTGACCTCAAGACGCGTTGAAGAAGGACTCTCGAGGTCTTTCTTCGGTTGTGGCAGGAAACCCTTATTTCCCTCGACGTTTGCCGGTGGCCTCAAGGAGCTTCTCAGAATGCCTATGAGAAGTCAGGGATACTGTGGAGATGGGAGTGGCCTCTCGGGACTCCACTGGGTTTGTTTTAATGGAAGAGGGCCTCATCTCGGGTTGAGGCAGGAACCTCAGGTTTCCTCTCCATTTCTGACTCAGATCGAAGCGTGCCTGCAGAGTTGGGATTGGATACTCAGGCCTCGTCTTGTCTGAGGAAGGGAACTCCGCTTGCCTCTCTCGTTGTTTAAGGGGTGACAGGCCAGTTGTGGAGCTGTATGTGGATCCTGTGGGATTTTCCAGACGATGAACAGGGTTGCCAGTGCCCCCTCGTGTAGTGCCTTCATCCACAGGGTTGCCTTAGAAGAGGTGTCCGGGCATCGGGTTCTTATCAAGAGCAAGACCGAGAAATCGGGGTCTTTCGGCACGTGGCACCAACACGAGGCTACGTCTCGAATTTCTTCGTGAGACTGGCCTCATCCTGAGGTGCGCCATGAAGGTCGGGAACCCCTTCTAGGCAAAGCAGGGGAATCGACCTTCCTGCCGTGATCAGGAGGGGAGAAGGGGCTCAAATGAAGTGGTGCCAGGAACTTCGGTGTTCCCTTGGAGTGAGACCGGTATATTGGGGAACTTTTGGGGTCGCATCAAGGGTGCCAAGTAGCATTTCGAACTTTATGACGAAACATGGGACTTCTCTTGAGACTCTGTAGCGGGCAAAGGCCTCATATTGTGATGAATGGGGAACCACGTGGTTTTTAAGAGTTGCAGCGGGATTCTCGAGTTACAACGGGAAATTCAGACTTCCTCTTGTGTTGGCCCAGTGAAGACCAATCTTCCATTCGAATTGCGAGGGAGAGATGGGTGTTGCTCTCGAGTCACTGTAGGGCAAAATAGACCTCATCTAGGCTTTTGTCCAGGACATAATGTTCCTCTCCAGGGGCAACAGGGATCTCGGGGTTGCATTCCAGACTCACCCAAGGTAAGGCCTCATCTCGAGGGGAAACAAAGTACTCTGCTCTCCTCTCAAGTCGCGACAGGTATCTCTTGGAGCTCATTGAGTGGCCTAAAGGGAGTAAAGCCTCCTGTGAAGTTTGGAGAAAGGACCAGGGATTGCTCTCCAGGTCAGGCAGGAAAAGAAGTCCCCAATCTCGCGATGACGGTGGCGTCTCGTGGGTTTTCCCGAGCTGTGGCGCCAGTGTGGGGTTTCTCACGAGGTATGACGGGGAGCTCAGGGAGCCTCTCATGTGGCGCCAGGGAAGTCAGGTGTCCATGCGCATGGCGAGGGGGAGCGTGTCATTGCTCTCGAGTCATGGTAGGGGAATCCGTCCTCAAGACGCGTTGAAGACGGACTCTTGAGGTCTTTCTCGGGTTGCGGCAGGATACCCTGTGTTCCCTCGACTTGTGCCGGTGACCACAGGGAGTTGCTCAGGGTGCCTCTGAGAAGACACTGATACTGTGGTGTTGGGAGGGGCCTCTCGGGACTCCACTGCGTTTGGTGCAATGGAAGATTGCCGGGAGCCAGCGAGAGACATTCCACTCGTGACAAATATCATGAGGAAAGAGTCTCGGCATACGCAAAGGCGGGATCGAGCCTCCGGGAGTTCCCCCGTATATTCTTCAGCATCTACCCCCAAAAACCAAAGTCTGCCTTCTTTATTGCTTTGTTCTCTCACCTCTGACATTACTGGGGATGTCCCCCACCACCATCTCACTCTCTCTGTCAAAGAGCTAACTTACAGCTCCAACTAATAATGTTCCTGGGCAATTAGAAGTGTTTAAATCCAAACCCCTCAAATGGTTTTCTAACTCGCCTGACAAGTTTACCCGGTCTCCTACAGCTATGCATACGATTGTGTACAGTCTCCCAGCCTCGAGACGCACGGGAAGTTTAAGATATTCAAATAGCTTAGAGCCTCTCAGAGAGTTAGAAACGGTCAGAATAAAACTAGTAAAAGATTTCATTGATGAACCAATGCTTTTTGCCAAGTTTCCACATCCCCTGAATTGTATCCTTGAATGTGTGCTAATTAATATAGTTGGTATGTAGAAAAAATAAGTAGTGGCCTTGATGTTGGTAACTTTAGACCCTTAAGGTAATAAATTCTTTTCTTTGTTGTAAACCCATTACACATCCTCCCTATAGGAATGCAATTTTATCTTCGAAAGATGGCGCCAAACCTTAAACAATTACTCTTAGAGAAAATAACTCTTATGGTTGATAAGTCTTTGTCAAGAGTCATAAAATGTTAATAGGTCTTCTGGCCAGAAGATGATGTAAATCATCTAAACCATTTTTATACGATAAATCTGCAGAAAAGAAACCTTGGTTTTTGATAAGGATTAAAGACTGCTGACTTTGCATCCCCTATTATCCTCTATGTGTAACTTAGGGTTTTAAAACCCGTGTTGAAAATAAAGCTACGGGCCTAGCTCGCCAACGCTTGGTCTCCCCATGTCATTATTCCCCTCAATTTTCATATGAGTGTCCATCTGGAGCGCGGATATCCTCTGCGACCATTTATTTGCCTGGGCTTCGAAGACCCACTCGATAAGGTATCTAAGGTGGGGCACCTTCCTCTATTCTAGAGGGCACTTGCAGCCTCCGTGGTCAGAGCTAACCTGGTGTCACGGGTTATATTGATTTTCCGCATAAACCAAGCTACTCAGCTGCTTTTCTCCACTGAATTTTCCTACTGAGCTATCCTCATTCTATTACTCTTTATATCTTTGATGAATAAATAAATATATAAATAGGTCGCCTACTCCATCTTCCCTTCGAATACCCTGGATCAGCTGGGGCTGGACCTCTGCAGGTGGTGCCTGAGACAGGCATTTCGAAGGTAAATCCCCAACCCCATTCCCCCAGTGTTCAGTTTTGGGGACAGATAGGATCCCACTTAGTGGGCTGCAGATCCCCCTGTAGAATAGACAGGGCGAGAGGAGTGGGAAGTGTTGAAGAGTTAGAGAGAAAAAACGGTTTCTAAAAAGGCTGACAAAAAAGGCCTAATCTTTAGATAGCTAAAAGCAAAATCTTTTACTATCCTTAAGTTTCTGACATGGGCAACACTGAATCAAATGAAAGACAGCTCTTTATAGGAGTAATTTTACAGTTATTAAGTAAAAGAAGAATCAAGGTTAAAAAATCTTCCATTCAATCATTTTTTACATTTGTACAAGACCACTGCCCTTGGTTTCTACAACAAGGCACTGTTAACCTAGATATCTTGAAAAAACTAGGAAAACAGCTAAGAGCTTATTGTGCTCAGCAAGGTTTGGAAAAAATCCCTACTTACACCTTTCCTCTGTGGAATATGACTAGAGATGTTTTAGATCCAGCTCATGAATTTGAAAAGGTACCTGTTAAAGAGAAAAGTAAAGTTGGAAAAGTACCTGTTAAACAAAAAAGCAAATTTGAAAAGGTACCTGTTATAAAGAAAAGTGAAAATGAAGAGGCTATACCTAGCTATCGACAGCTAAATGAATGGCTAGCCACTATGACTGCCAATGAGCATGTAAAAGATAGGGATGAAAAGAAAGATCAGCTCTCCCCTCAATTTGAAAAAGGTTTAGAGGAAACAGCAGCTCGATGCCATTCTGATGAGGATTTTTTTTTTTTTAAGCTAAATATGCTCCTAAAAGTTTAAGAAAACATCCCTAATCAGACCATCCGCTCCTAGGAGGTTGAGGGAAACATCCCCGATCAGACAGTTCGTAAGATTTAGTTACCAAACAGTTAAAGGATCTCCGGAACAGAAGAGGAAAACTTCGGGACGCTCCCATCCCCCTATGCCTCCTCCTCCATGTCGGGGTAAAGGGCTACCGCTAGGAGTTTCCCGGAGAAGGATTTTCTCTAGTCCCAAGGATGAACTTGATCCTCACCTTGAGGCTTCTTTTCTAGTCCCCTCTGCAGTTTAGCCAGGGTAAAGAGGTTACAAAATAAATAAAAATATTCTCTAAAATTAAAAAAAAATTAAAAATGGATTTCTCTGCATCTAAGAATAGACAAATATTTATTGAGTGTGGAATATGATTAGAAATGTCCTGGACCTCCGTCACGAGGCTGTTAAATAGACTATGGGGGAGGCTATAGAGGTGGATGGTGGTGAGTCTCCATTTACTGCACAGATCATATTTTCTGCCATTGAAAAAAAAAAAAGGAGGGAGAAAGTGGTCTACCTCCCAAGGAAGGAGAGGGCTTACAGGACGCTGCGGCCAAGAGCCCTGGCGAGCTCCCTCCCCCTCTGCGCAAACCTTTAAAAAACTTATCCACCACTTTCTGATTTAAGGCGACTGCCACCGCCTTCGATTGTGCCTCCCAGGACCCAGGAGTTCCCCACTTTGCCCCCAAAGCCTCCCAAAGTGTTGCCTAAGACTGAGGAAGATAAAAAGCTTTTTAAACAAAGGAGCTTTTAGTACACAATATGCAGAGCGTGCTCCTTGGAGAAAACTCCCTCAGGGGGGTCTCACCCAGGCTAGGAGAAAAGCGAAAAGGCAAGGAGATTTAATAACAATATTAACCCCTGATGTGCCGCTTACTCCAATTCCAACCGGAGTGGCTGGCCCCCTATCTGAGGACATTGTAAGATTTGTCCTGGGGCGTAGCTTGCTTTCTTTTAAAAAAAAAATTAAATAAAAAAAAAAAAGAAAGAAAAGAAATTTCGCTGGTGCATGGTGTAGTAGATTCTGATGATATTGAGAAATTAAAGTCTTGATCTCACTGCCTATCAAAACTGTACAAATTAATAAAGGTCAAAGAGTAACGCAGCTTTTACTTTTACCTTACTATCAGACAAGGAAAAACTTGACTTCTCAATCTAAGAGCCACAAAACATTTGGATCTAGTGATCTAGCCTTTTGGGTGCAGGAAATTACAGTTCCAAGGCCTTTAAAAGATCTTTTAATTCAAGAGAATAAAACGCCAGGGCTATTAGACACAGGAACAGACGTCTCTTAACATTGCTGGGAAAGACTGGCCCAGCTCCTGGCCAACACATAATACTGAAAATGAGTTGGTGGGATTAGAGAAAGTGGTATGTGGGGTGGAGATGCTGTACAGGTGGTACATTTAACAATACTTTATATATTGTTATAAATACATAATATAAATGTATTTGCCTAATTACAGTTTGCCTAATTAGGTATGGGTATAAATAAAATATAATAAAGGTACACCTAATTCTATTTATAGATCTATACTTAATTAATTTGTATATAAATTAATATGTATACTATATACACACACATATATATATACTGTATAATTAAATATATATGGCAGTAATATAATGTGTGTGTGGCTGATATTAATTGGTATGGATTGATGTGCTGTGATGATATATGTTCTATACACTGTATAATTATAAATGTGTGACATGTATTATTACAGTATATTGGTTTGTGTTGGTTGGTATTAGCTGTGTATGTGTTGTATTGTTGTAATATATATTAATTAATATATTAATTATAAAGATTAATTCAAGTATATTGATTTATATATATTATATGTCAATAACTTTATACTTGTTGCCATATATAAATACATATATAAATGCATTTTGCATTTAGGTATATCTGTATACCTGTATACCAAAATGAGATAAGGAGGTTATACATTTATTACTTAAATTTATACAGAGACCTAAACTAAACATTAGACCTAAATTAACATATCCATAGGGAAACAGCTAGACAAATAGTGAAGTTATGTTCCAATTGTAATTAATCACTTAAACGTAAACACACGGGGGCAGACTACAATGATGAGACACTAGATGCCTGAATTACAGGCTACGACTCGGCCCCTGGTCAAGTAAAAAGGCCTCCTTACAGGAGAGTGAAAAAGGCCAGATGTGTTGCTAACTTGTGGGAGAGGGTATGCTTGTATATTTCTACAGAATGCAGATTCTCCGGTTTGGATCTCAGACAAATTCGTCATGTCACATTCCCCAAAGACCAGGTTCGCGGCCCGCGCACTCGCTCGCTCCCCCTCCCCCAGCCAGCTCTCGCCTCCGTGCCACCAGCAGCACCTCGCACCCACCTCTCTGCACCCCGTGACCTAGAGCAAAGAAGTCTGTGCAGCAAGTGAGGGCCAGAGAGGAAAGCGCACCCGCGGAGTGCCGTCCAGACCAGCGTGGCCCCACCGGCCAGAGGGGACCGCCCTGAGCCCAAGCGGTGGCGGCTAGCCCTAAACCATGAACCCTGCCCCTCCGCCCACCATAGGCGCCTTGGCCCACAGCCTGCCGCTCGCGTTCTGCCTCCTGATGCTGGGGACACTGCTCCCCCGGGCTGACGCCTACAGCTGCTCCCTGGTTCATCTTGTTTAAACCCTCAATATAATGTTTGCTCCTTTGTAATGCTACAACATCCACCTTATCTTATGATGTAACCACTTATTGAATTATGGTCTTGCTGTATTACAACAACTACAGGATTTAATGCAAACACGACGGTTTGTGGGCTTAATTATCTTGGGAACAGCAGCTTTGATAAGTGCAATCACTTCTGTTACTGTGGCAGAAATATCATTGACTCAACAAGTACATACTGCTCAATATGTTGATTCTATGTCCAAAAATGTTTCTTTAACATTGGCAACACAGGAAGCTATAGAGAGAAAATTAGAAATGAGGGTAGACGCCCTAGAGAAAGCAGTAATACATATTGGGACTGAATTGCAGGCTTTAAAGGTGAAAATGGCATTGTCTTGTCATGCTGACTATCGGTGGATATGTGGAACACCCCTGAAAGTAAATGAGACAGATTTTGAATGGGAAAAGGTTAAAAACCATATTTCAGGTATCTGGAACAGCTCTGACATTGGTTGAGACGTAGGGAAACTTCACTATCAAATAGCAACCATGGAGCACTCCCAATTAGATTTTACTGCTGCTGGAACAGCAAATGATTTCTTCCATACTTTCCCTAACTACATCTCAGGAAAGAATATTCTGTCTAATGTCTTTAGCTATGCTGCGGTGGCTGCTTTAATTCTGCTTCTCATAATCATTCTTCCTTGTATTGTCAGGATTCTTCGGCAGAGTATCCAGAGGCTCGCGACTGAGCTACATCTGGCTGTTTTAAGAAATAAAAAACGGGGAGATGCCGGGAGCCGGTGAGAGACATTCCACTCGTGACAAAGGTCATGAGGAAGGAGGCTGGGCATACACAAAGGCGGGATCGAGCCTCGGGAGTCCTCCCGGATATTCTTGAGCATCTACCCCCCAAAACCAGAGTCTGCCTACTTTATTGCTTTGTGCTCTCCCCTCTGACTTTACTAGGGGGCTGTCCCCCACCACCATCTCACTCTCTCTGTCAAAGAGCTAACTTACAGCTCCAATTAATAAAGTTCCTGGGCAATTAGGAGTGTTTAAATCCAAACAAGTCAGATGGCTCTCTAACTCGCCTGACAAGTTTACCCGGTCTCCTACAGCAATGCATACAATTGTTTGCAGTCTCCGAGCCTCGAGAGGCACGGGAAGCTTAAGATATTCAAATAGCTTAGAGCCTCTCAGAGAGTTAGAAACTGTCAGAATAAAACTAGTAAAAGATTTCATTGATGAACCAATGCTTGTTGCCAAGTTTCCACATCCCCTGAATTGTATCCTTGAATGTGTATTAATTAATATAGTTGGTATGCAGAAGAAATAAGTAGTGGCCTTGGTGTTACTAACTTTAGACCCTTAAGGTAATAAATTATTTCCTTTGTTGTAAGCCCATTACACATCTGCCCTATAGGAATGCAATTTTATCTTCGAAAGATGGGGCCAAACCTTAAAATAATTACTCTTAGAGAAAATAAGTCTTATGGTTGATAAGTCTTTGTCAAGAGTCATAAAATGTTAATAGGTCTTCTGGCTAGAAGATGATGTAAATCACCTAAACCATTTGTATACGATACATTTGCAGGACAGAAACTCTGGTTTTTGATAAGGATCAAAGGCTGCTGTCTTTGCATCCCCATTATCCTCTATGTGTAACTTAGGGTATAAAAACACCTGTTGAAAATAAAGCTACGGGCCTTGATTGCCAACGCTTAGTCTCCTAAGTCATTCTTCCCCTCAATTTTCAGATGAGTGTCCATCTGGTGCGCGGATATCCTCTGCGACCATTTATTTGCCTGGGCTTCAAAGACCACTTGAGAAGGTGTCTAAGGTGGGGCACTTTTCGCTATTCGAGAGGGAGCCTGCGGCCTCCGTGGTCAGAGCTAACCTGGTGTCACGGGTTATATTGATTTTCCGCATAAACCAAGCTACTCAGCTTCTTTTCTCCACTAAACTTTCCTACTGAGCTATCCTCATTCTATTACTCTTTATATCTTCGATAAATAAATCAATAGGTCGCCTACTCTGTCTCCCCTTCGAAAACCCTGGACCAGCCGAGGCTGGACCTTGTCAGAAGAGGGCCTCATCTCGATTTGAAGCAGGAACCTCAGGGTTGCTCTCCATTTCTGACTCTGAACACAGAGTCCCTACAGAGTTAGGACAGGAGAGTCAGGCCTCGTCTTGTGTGGAGGAATGGAACTCCACTGGACTCTCGAGTTGTTCACCGGATAACAGGCCACTTGTCGAGCTGTGTGTGGAACCTGCGGTTTTATCCGGACGATGCATGGGGGTGTCAGTTCCCCTTCGTTTTTTGCCTTCATACACAGGGTTGCCTTCGAAGAGGTATCCAGCCTTCAGATTCTTATCAAGAGCAGACCAGGAAATCAGTGTCTTTCGGCATGTGGCACCACCCACAAGCCTACGTCTCGAATTTCTTCTTGAGACGGACCTCAACCTGAGGTGCACCAGGAAGGTCGGTAACCCTTTCAGACAAAGCAAGTGAATCGACCCTCTTGTCCCGATCAGGAGGGGAGAAGGGGCTCAGATGAAGTGGTGCCGGGAACCTCGATGTTCCCCTCGAGTAAAACTGGGATGTCGGGGAACTTTTGGAGTCACATCAAAGGTGCTAAGTACCATTTCAAACTTCAAGACGGAACGTGAGACTTCTCTTGAGACGCTGTAGCTGGCAAGGGCCTCATCTTGTGGTGACGGGTTAACCACGTCGTTTTTCTCGAGTTGTGGCGGGATTCTCGAGTTAGGTCAGGAAATTCAGGCTTCCTCTTGTGTTGGCCCAGGGAAGTCCAGTCTTCCATTCGAGTTGCGAGGGAGAGCTAGGGATTGCGCTTGAGTTACTGCAGGGCAAAAGAGACCTTATCTAGGCTTGTGTCCAGGACATAATGTTCGTCTCCAGGGGGGACAGGGATCTCGGGGTTGCTTTCCTGATGCACCCGGGGAGTCAGTCCTTGTCTCGAGGGAAAGCGAAGGACTCCGCTCTCCTCTCGAGTTGCGACGGGTATCTCTTGGAGCCCACTGAGTGGCCTAAAGGGAGTCAAGCCTCCTGTGGAGTTTGGAGAGAGGACTCGTGATTGCTCTCCAGGCCATGCAGGAAAAGAAGGCCATCATCTCGCGATGAAGGGGGCGTCTCGTGGGTTTTCTCGAGCTGCAGCGCCAGTGTGGGGTTTCTCATGAGGTACTACGGGGAGCTCAGGGAGCCTCTCATGTGGCGCTTGGGAAGTCAGGTCTCCATGCGCATTGCGAGGGGGAGCGTGTCATTGCTCTAGAGTCATGGAAGGTGTATCGGTCCTCAAGAACCGTTAAAGAAGGCCTTTCAAGGTGTTTCTTGGGTCACGGCAGTAAACCCTGGGTTCCCTCGACTAGTGCCGGTGGCCTCAGGGAGCTTCTCAGTGTGCCTCTGAGAAGTCAAGGATACCCTGGAGTTGGGAGGGCCCTCTCGGGACTCCACTGGGTTTGGTGCAATAGAAGAGGGCCTCATCTCGAGTGGAGGCAGGAACCTCAGGGTTCGTCTCCATTTCTGACTCTGATCGCAGGGTCCCTGCAGAGTTGGGACAGGAGAGTCAGGCCTCGTCTTGTAAGGAGGAATGGAACTCCGCTTGCCTCTCGAGTTATTCACGGGGTGACAGGCAACTTGTCGAACTGTGTTTGGAATCTGGGGGTTTTTCCGGACGATGCACGAGGGTGTCAGTGCCCCTTCGTGTTGTGCCTTCTTCCACAGGGTTGCCTTTCAAGAGGTGTCCGGGCATCGGGTTCTTATCAAGAGTGGACCGGGGAATCGGGGTCTTTCAGCATGTGTTACCACCCATGAAGCTACGTCTCAAATATTCTCGTTAGACCGGCCTCATCCTGAGGTGCGCCGGGAAGGTTGGGAACCCCTTCCAGACAAAGCACGGGAGTCGACCCTCCAGTCGCAATCAGGAGGGGAGAAGTGGCTCAGATGAAGTCATACCGGGAACCTCGGTGTTCCCCTTGAGAGAGACCAGGGTGTCGGGGAACTTTTGGAATCGCATCAAGGGTGCCAAGTTTTCACACTTGAAGTGTGAAAACACTTCAAGAAGAAACCTGGGACTTCTCTTTAGACGCTGTAGCGGGCAAGGGCCTCATCTTGCGATGACAGGGTAACCATGTGGTTTTTCTCGAGTTTCGGCGGGATTCTCGAGTTACGATGGGGAATTCAGGCTTCCTCTTGTGTTGGCCCAGGGAAGTCCAATCTTCCATTGGAGTTGCGAGAGAGAGCTAGGGATTGCTCTCGAGTCACTTCAGGGCAAAAGAGACCTCATCTAAGCTTGTGTCCAGGACCTAATGTTCCTCTCCAGGGGTGACAGAGATCTCGGGGTTGCATTTTAGACGCACCCGAGGAGTCAGACCTCATCTCGAGAGGAAGGAAAGGACTCTGCTCTGCTTTCGAGTCCCGACGGGTATTTCTTGGAGACCACTGAGTGGCCTAAAGGGAGTCAAGCCTCCTGTGGATTTTTTTTTTAATTTTATTTTATTTTTAAAATTTACATAATTGTATTAGTTTTTCCAAATATCAAAATGAATCCGCCTCAGGTATACATGTGCTCCCCATCCTGAACCCTCCTCCCTCCTCCCCCCCATAGCATCCCTCTGGGTCGTCCCAGTGCACTAGCCCCAAGCATCCAGTGTCATGCATCAAACCTGGACTGGCAACTCTTTTCATACATGATATTTTACATGTTTCAATGCCATTCTCCCAAATCTTCCCACCTTCTCCCTCTCCCACAGAGTCCATAAGACTCTTCTATACATCAGTGTCTCTTTTGCTGTCTCGTACTCAGGGTTATTGTTACCGTCTTTCAAAGTTCCATATATATGCGTTAGTATACTGTATTGGTGTTTTTCTTTCTGGCTTACTTCACTCTGTATAATAGGCTCCAGTTTCATCCACCTCATTAGAACTGATTCATTCTATTCTTTTTAATGGCGAAGTAATACTCCATTGTGTATATGTACCACAGCTTTCTTATCCATTCATCTGCTGATGGACATCTAGGTTGCTTCCATGTCCTGGCTATTAGAAACAGTGCTGCGATGAACATTGGGGTACACGTGTCTCTTTCCCTTCTGGTTTCCTCAGTGTGTATGCCCAGCAGTGGGATTGCTGGATCATAAGGCAGTTCTATTTCCAGTTTTTTAAGGAATCTCCACACTGTTCTCTATAGTGGCTGTACTAGTTTGCATTCCCACCAACAGTGTAAGAGGGTTCCCTTTTCTCCACACCCTCTCCAGCATTTATTATTTGTAGACTTTTGCATTGCAGCCATTCTGACTGGCGTGAAATGGTACCTCATAGTGGTTTTGATTTGCATTTCTATGATAATGAGTGATTTTGAGCATCTTTTCATGTGTTTGTTAGCAATCTGTATGTCTTCTTTGGAGAAATGTCTATTTAGTTCTTTGGCCCATTTTTTGATTGGGTCATCTATTTTTCTGGAGTTGAGCTGTAGGAGTTGCTTGTATATTTTTGAGATTAGTTGTTTGTCAGTTGCTTCATTTCCTATTATTTTCTCCCATTCCGAAGGCTGTCTTTTCACCTTGCTAATAGTTTGCTTTGATGTGCAGAAGCTTTTAAGGTTAATTCGGTCCCATTTGTTTATTTTTGTTTTTATTTCCAATATTCTGGGAGGTGGGTCATAGAGGATCCTGCTGTGATGTATTTCAGAGAGTGTTTTGCCTATGTTCTCCTCTAGGAGTTTTATAGTTTCTGGTCTTACGTTTAGATCTTTAATCCATTTTGAGTTTATTTCTGTGTATTGTGTTAGAAAGTGTTCTAGTTTCATTCTTTTACAAGTGGTTGACCAGATTTCCCAGCACCACTTGTTAAAGAGTTTGTCTTTACTCCATTGTATATTTTTGTCTCCTTTGTCAAAGATAAGGTGTCCATATGTGTGTGGATTTATCTCTGGGCTTTCTATTTCGTTCCACTAATCTATATTTCTGTCTTTGTGCCAGTACCATACTGTCTTGATAACTGTGGCTTTGTAGCGGAGCCTGAAATCAGGTAGGTTGATTCCTCCAGTTCCATTCTTCTTTCTCAAGATCGCTTTGGCTATTCGAGGTTTTTTGTATTTCCATACAAATTGTGAAATTATTTGTTCTAGCTCTGTGAAGAATACTGTTGGTAGCTTGATAGGGATTGCATTGAATCTATAAATTGCCTTGGGTAGTATACTCATTTTCACTATATTGATTCTTCCAATCCATGAACATGGTATATTTCTCCACCTATTAGTGTCCTCTTTGATTTCTTTCACCAGTGTTTTATAGTTTTCTATATATAGGTCTTTAGTTTCTTTAGGTAGGTATATTCCTAAGTATTTTATTCTTTCCGTTGCAATGGTGAATGAAATTGTTTCCTTAATTTCTCTTTCTGTTTTCTCATTATTAGTGTATAGGAATTCAAGGGATTTCTGTGTGTTGATTTTATATCCTGCAACTTTACTATAGTCATTGACTAGTTCTAGTAATTTTCTGGTGGAATCTTTAGGGTTTTCTATGTAGAGGATCATGTCATCTGCAAACAGTGAGAGTTTTACTTCTTCTTTTCCAATTTGGATTCCTTTTGTTTCTTTTTCTGCTCTGATTGCTGTGGCCAAAACTTCCAAAGCTATGTTGAATAGTAATGGTGAAAGTGGGCACCCTTGTCTAGTTCCTGACTTTAGAGGAAATGCTTTCAATTTTTCACCATTGAGGATAATGTTTGCTGTGGGTTTGTCATATATAGCTTTTATTATGTTGAGGTATGTTCCTTCTATTCCTGCTTTCTGGAGAGTTTTTATCATAAATGGATGTTGAATTTTGTCAAAGGTTTTCTCTGCATCTATTGAGAAAATCATATGGTTTTTATTTTTCAATTTGTTAAGGTGGTGTATTACATTGATTGATTTGCGGATATTGAAGAATCCTTGCATCCCTGGGATAAAGCCCACTTGGTCATGGTGTATGATCTTTTTAATGTGTTGTTGGATTCTGATTGCTAGAATTTTGTTAAGGATTTTTGCATCTATGTCATCAGTGATATTGGCCTGTAGTTTTCTTTTTTTGTGGGATCTTTGTCAGGTTTTGGTATTAGGCTGATGGTGGCCTCATAGAATGAGTTTGGAAGTTTACCTTCCTCTGCAATTTTCTGGAAGAGTTTGAGCAGGATAGGTGTTAGCTCTTCTCTAAATTTTTCGTAGAATTCAGCTGTGAAGCCGTCTGGACCTGGGCTTTTGTTGGCTGGAAGATTTTTGGTTACAGTTTCCATTTCCGTGCTTGTGATGGGTCTGTTAAGATTTTCTAGTTCTTCCCTGGTCCAGTTTTGGAAAGTTGTACTTTTCTAAGAATTTGTCCATTTCTTCCACGTTGTCCATTTTATTGGCATATAATTGTTGATAGTAGTCTCTTATGATCCTTTGTATTTCTGTGTTTTCTGTTGTGATCTCTCCATTTTCATTTCTAATTTTATTGATTTGATTTTTCTCCCTTTGTTTCTTGATGAGTCTGGCTAATGGTTTGTCAATTTTATTTATCGTTTCAAAGAACCAGCTTTTGGTTTTGTTGATTTTTGCTATGGTCTCTTTTGTTTCTTTTGCATTTATTTCTGCTCTAATTTTTAAGATTTCTTTCCTTCTACTAACCCTGGGGTTCTTCATTTCTTCCTTTTCTAGTTGCTTTAGGTGTAGAGTTAGTTTATTTATTTGACTTTTTTCTTGTTTCTTGAGGTGTGCCTGTATTGCTATGAACTTTCCCCTTAGGACTGCTTTTACCGTGTCCCACAAGTTTTGGGTTGTTGTGTTTTCATTTTCATCCATTTCTATGCAAATTTTGATTTCTTTTTTGATTTCTTCTGTGATTTGTTGGTTATTCAGCAGCGTGTTGTTCAGCCTCCATATGTTGGAATTTTTAATAGTTTTTCTCCTGTAATTGAGATCTAATCTTACTGCATTGTGGTCAGAAAAGATGCTTGGAATGATTTCTATTTTTTTGAATTTACCAAGGCTAGCTTTATGGCCCAGGATGTGATCTATCCTGGAGAAGGTTCCATGTGCACTTTAGAAAAAGTTGAAATTCATTGTTTTGGGATGAAATGTCCTATAGATATCAATTAGGTCTAACTGGTCTATTGTATCATTTAAAGTTTGTGTTTCCTTGTTAAATTTCTGTTTAGTTGATCTATCCATAGGTGTGAGTGGGGTATTAAACTCTCCAACTATTATTGTGTTAGTGTTAATTTCTCCTTTCATACTTGTTAGCATTTGTCTTACATACTGTGGTGCTCCCACGTTGGGTGCATATATATTTATAATTGTTATATCTTCTTCTTGGATTGATCCTTTGATCATTATGTAGTGACCTTCTTTGTCTCTTTTCACAGCCTTTGTTTTAAAGTCTATTTTATCTGATATGAGTATCGCTACTCCTGCTTTCTTTTGGTCCCTATTTGCACGGAAAATCTTTTTCCAGCCCTTCACTTTCAGTCTGTATGTATCCCCTGTTTTGAGGTGGGTCTCTTGTAGACAACATACGTAGGGGTCTTGTTTTTGTATCCATTCAGCCAGTCTTTGTCTTTTGGTTGGAGAATTCAACCCATTTACGTTTAAGGTAATTACTGATAAGTATGATCCCATTGCCATTTACTTTATTGTTTGGGGTTTGAATTTATACACCGTTTTTGTGTTTCCTGTTTAGTATTTGTTGGAGAGCTGGTTTGGTGGTGCAGAATTCTCTCAGCTTTTGCTTGTCTGAAAAGCTTTTGATTTCTCATTCATACTTGAATGAGATCCTTGCTGGGTACAATAATCTGGGCTGTAGGTTATTTTCTTTCATCATTTTAAGTATGTCTTGCCATTCCCTCCTTGCTTGAAGAGTTTCTATTGAAAGATCAGCTGTTATCCTTATGGCAATTCCCTGGTGTGTTATTTGTTGTTTTTCCCTTGCTGCTTTTCATATTTGTTCTTTGTGTTTGATTTTTGTTAATGTGATTAATATGTGTCTTGGGGGGTTTCGCCTTGGCTTTATCCTGTGTGGGACTCTCTGGGTTTCTTGGACTTGAGTGAGTATTTCCTTCCCCATTTTAGGGAAGTTTTCAACTATTATCTCCTCAAGTATTTTCTCACGGTCTTTCTTTTTGTCTTCTTCTTCTGGGACCCCTATGATTCGAATGTTGTAGCGTTTAATATTGTCCTGGAGGTCTCTGAGATTGTGCTCATTTCTTTTAATTCGTTTTTCATTTATCCTCTCTGATTCATTTATTTCTACCATTCTATCTTCGAATTCACTAATCCTATCTTCTGCCTCTGTTATTCTACTATTTGTTGCCTCCAGAGTGTTTTTAATTTCATTTATTGCATTATTCATTATATATTGACTCTTTTTTTATTTCTTCTAGGTCCTTGTTAAACCTTTCTTGCATCTTCTCAATCCTTGTCTCCAGGCTATTTATCTGTGATTCCATTTTAATTTCAAGATTTTAGATCCATTTCACTATCCTTACTCGGAATTCTTTATCAGGTAGATTCCCTATCTCTTCCTCTTTTGTTTGGTTTGGTGGGCATTTATCCTGTTCCTTTATCTGCTGGGTATTCCTCTGTTTCATCTTGTTTAAATTGCTGAGGTTGGGGTGTCCTTTCTGTATTCTGGCAGTTTGTGGAGTTCTTTACTGTGGCATTTCCTCGCTGTGTGTGGGTTTGTACAGGTGTCTTGTCAAGGTTTCCTGGTTAGGGAAGCTTGTGTCCGTGTTCTGGTGGGTGGAGCTGTATTTCTTCTCTCTGGAGTGCAATGAAGTGTCCAGTAATGAGTTATGAGATGTTTGTGGTTTTGGGGTGACTTTGGGCAGCCTGTATCTTGAAGCTCAGGGCTGCGTTCCTTTGTTTCTGGAGAATTTGCTTGGTATGTCTTGCCCTGGAACTTGTTGGCCCTTGTGTGGTGCTTGATTTCAGTGTCGGTATGGAGGCATTTGATGAGCTCCTGTCAATTAATGTTCCTTGGAGTCAGGAGTTCCCTGGAGTCAGGGTTTGGACTTAAGCCTCCTGCTTCCAGTTATCTGTCTTACTTTTACAGTAGTTTCAAAACTTCTCCTTCTATACAGCACCATTGATAAAACATCTACGTTAAAGAAGAAAAGTTTCTCTACTGTGAGGGCCACTCAGAAAGGTTCACAGCGTTACATGGAGAAGAGAAGAGGGAGGAGGGAGTTAGAGGTGACCCAAACGAGATCAGGTGGAATCAATAGTGGAGAGAGTGGGCTGGCCAGTAGTCACTTCCTTATGTGCACTCCACAACTGGACGGCTCAGAGATGTTCACAGAGTTATACAGAGACGAGAAGAAGGAGGAAGGAGACAGAGGTGGCCAGAAGGATAAAAGGGGGGAATGAAAAGGAGGGAGACAGATCCAGCCAGTAATCAGTTCCCTAAGTGTTCTCCACCGTCTGGAATACACAGAAATTCACAGAGTTGGGTAGAGTAGAGAGGGGTTAGGGAGGAGACACAGGCGACCTGGTGGAGAAAAAGGAGAGTCCAAAGGGAGAGAGAGCAGTCAAGCCAGTAATCTCGCTCCCTAGTGAAAAATGGGTACTGAAGATTGGGTTCTTAAAGGTACAAAATTGGTAACAAATACATAAAAGCAAAAATTAAAAATCTAGAGTAGAGTTTGGACTTTCAAAAATACGATGTTAAAGAAAAGAAGAAGGAAAAGAAAGAGAGAAAAAACGAACAAAGAAAAACAAACAAGGTCGCAAAAATTATCAAGAAAATACAGGTACAAAATTGATAACTAATACCAAAAAGCAAAAATTAAAAATCTAGAGTCGAGTTTGGAATTTCAAAAATACAATGTTAAAAAAAAGGAAGAAGAAAACTAAAGAGAAAACAAACAAACAAAAACAAGCAATGTCGCAAAAATTATAAAGAAACTACAGGTACAAAATTGATATCAAATATCAAAAAGCATAAATTAAAAATCTAGAGTACAGTTTGGAATTTCAAAAATGCAATGTTAAAGAAAAGAAGAAAAAAAAACAAAACAAAACAAAAAAACAAGGTCAAAAAATTATTTTATATATATATATATATATATATATATATATATATATATGAAGTTTGCTGAAGAAGAAAAAAATAGGGTCTTTTTTTTTGCAAAGTAATAGGTTATAAAAGTGAAAATTAAATGAACAATAGAGAACTTAAAATTAAAAAAATTAAAAAAAAGTAAGAATGATCATAAAAATATATCTAGGACTTTCTCTGGTTTTGTTGTGAGTATCGTGGGTTCGGTTCATTTTTGGCTAGTTCCTTGGTCCGACTTATATTTCTCAAGATCTATAGGCGCCTTCCTATGTAGTCCTAGTAACCACAGGGTTTTAATCTATTGCCTGTAGCTTCCAAGGCGTTTCCCTCTGTTATAGCTTCTTTTGTTTGCTGGTCTCTTCAGTGTCTGGTTTACGCCCTGACACAAAGGGGATGGTGGAGGACACTTTTTTTTTTTAGGCTCACTTGTTCAGTTGCGCTGTGGGGAGGGAGGGAGGGAGTGATGCTGCAAACAAATAACACTGGCGTGCGCTCGCAGTGCCTCAGCCACACTGGGTCTGCCCCCGCTCACGGCACGTGTAGCCTCCCTGCCCACACTGCTCGGGCTCTAGGTTGTTCCACCGGGAACAATCCGAGGCTGGCCCTGGGCTGCATGCACCTCCCAGGTCCAAGCCGCTCAGGTTCAGGCACTCGGGTAGTCCTCAGAGGCACAGACTCGGTTGGGCCTGCGTTTTGTGCTCTTCCCAGGTCCGAGCAGCTCAGGTGATGAGGTGTTTGGCGAGCGCCAATGTTGTGACTTATCGCCTCCCCGCCACTCGGTTATCTGGGTGTAAAACAGGCGCACCTTCTCAGGCAGATGTTGACCGTCCAGATCCCCAAGAAGTTTTAGTTAGCAAAGAAGCCTGCTTACAGTTTTATAGATAATGTCTCTCTGGGGCTGCGATTGCCCCCTTCCGGCTCTGGCTGCCTGTCACCGGAGGGGGAAGGTCTGCAGCCGGCTATCTCTGTTCAGTCCTTTGTTCCGTGCGCGGGCCTGGCGGTGTCTTAGGTTAGGGCTGGCTTTTTGCGTGGTAGATATCCCAGAGTCTGGTTTGCTAGCCCAAGTTATTTCGTTCAGATAGCGCTCAGGGTATTCAGGCCAGATTTTTACTCTAAGCGATGCAGCCCGTGCTGCGCCTCCCTGCCCAGCCCCTGCTTGCTAATGGTGTGAGCAGGCGTCTGCACTGCTTCGCGGCTGGGGGAGTTACCGTAGGGCTTGCAATCTGCGAGTTTTAATTGTTTATTTATTTTTATCCCCCTTATGTTGCCCTTTGTGCTTCCAAAGCTTGGCAAAGATTTGGCAGTGAAAAGCTTTCCTGGTGTTTGGAAACTTTTCTCTTTTTAAGACTATCTTCCCGGGACGGAAATCCCTCCCTCCCTCTTTTGTCTCTTTTTTTGTCTTTTATACTTTTTCCTACCTACATTCCAAGAGTTGGGTTCTTTTCTGGGTGCCTGATGTCCTCTGGCAGCATTCATAAGTTTTATTGTGGAATTTACTCGACGTTTAAATGCTCTTTTGATGAAATTGTTTGGGGGGGAAAGAGTTCTCCCCGTCCTACTCCTCAGCAATCTTGGCTCCTCTCTTGTGGAGTTTGGAGAGAGCACGCGGGATTGCTCTCCAGGCCATGCAGGAAAAGAAGGCCCTCATCTCGCGATGTCTGGGGAGTCTCATGGTTTTTCTGGAGCTGCGGTGCCAGTGTGGGGTTTCTCACAAGGTACGACCGGGAGCTCAGGGAGCCTCTCGTGTGGTGTCAGGGAAGTCAAGTCTCCATACGAGTGGCGAGGGGGCGCACGTCATTGCTCTCGAGTCATGGTAGTGGAATCAGGGCTCAACGCAATGAAAAAGGACGCTCGAGGTCTTTCTCGGGTTGCGGCAGGAAACCCTGGGTTCCCTCGACTTGTGCCTGTGACCTCAGGTAGCTTCTCAGTGTGCCTCTGAGAAGTCAGGGATACTATGGAGCTGGGAGAGGCCTCTCGGGACTCCACTGGGTTTGCTGCAATGGAAGAGGGCCTAATCTCGAGATCAGGAAGGAACCTCAGGGTTCCTCTCCATTTCTGACTCAGATTGCAGGGTCCCTGCAGAGTTGGGACAGGAGAGTCAGGCCTCGTCTTGTGTGGAGGAATGGAACTCCGCTTGCCTCTCGAGTTGTTCAAGGAGTGACAGGCCACTTGTCGAGCTGTGTGTGGAACCTGCGGTTTTTTCCAGACAATGCACGGGGGTGTCAGTGCCCCTTCGTGATGTGCTTTCATCCACAGGGTTGCCTTCGAAGTGGTGTGCGGGCATCGGGTTCTTATCAAGAGCGGACCAGGAAATCGGGGTCTTTTGGAATGCGGCACCACACACGTGGCTACGTCTCGAATTTCCTCGTGAGACGGGCCTCATGCTGAGGTGCCCCTGGAAGGTCAGGAAAGCCTTCCAGACAAAGCAGGTTAATCGACCCTACTGTCGCGATCAGGAGGGGAGAAGGGGCTCAGATGAAGTGGTGCCGGGAACCTCGGTGTTCCCCTTGAGTGAGACCGGTATGTCAGGGAACTTTTGGGGTCGCATGAAGCTTGCCAAATACTGTTTCAAACTTCAAGACGAAACATGGGACTTCTCTTGAGACGTTGTGGCGGGCAAGGGCCTCATCTTGTGATGAAGGGGAAAACACGTGGTTTTTTTCGAGTTGCGATGGGATTGTTGACTTACGACGGGGAATTCAGGCTTCCTCTTCTGTTGGCCCAGGGAAGTCCATTCTTCCATTCGAGTTGCCAGGGAGAGCTGGGTGGGAATTGCTCTCGAGTCACGGCAGGTCAAAATAGACCTCATCTAGGCTTGTGTCCAGGACCTAATGTTCCTCTCCAGGGGCGATAGGGATCACGGGGACGCATTCCAGACTCACCCAGTGAGTCAGGCCTCGGCTCGAGGGGAAGCAAAGGATTCTGATATCCTCCTGGGTCGCGATAGGTATCTCTTGGAGCCCACTGAGTGGCCTCCAGGGAGTCAAGCCTCCTGTGGAGTTGGAGAGAGGACTCGGGATTGCTCTCCAGGCCATACAGGAAAGAAGGCCCTCAGCTCGCAATGACGGGGGCGTCTTGTGGGTTTTCTCGAGTTGGAGCGCAAGTATGAGTTTTCTCACGAGGTACGACGGGGAGCTCAGGGAGCCTCTCGTGTGGTGCCAGGAAAGTCAGGTGTCTATGCGTCTGATGAGGAGGAGCCCATAAATGCTCTCGAATCATGGTAGGGAAATCGGGACTCAAGACGTGTTGAAGAAGGAGTCTCGAGGTCTTTCTCAGGTTGCGGCAGGAAACCCTGGGTTCCCTCGACTTGTACCGGTGACCTCAGGGAGCTTCTCAGGGTGCCTCTGAGAAGTCAGGCATACTGTGGACTTGGGAGGCGCTCTCGGAACTCCACTGGGTTTGGTGCAATGGCAAAGGTTCTCATCTCGAGTTGAGGCAGGAACCTAAGGGTTCCTCTCCATTTAAAACTCCGACCACAGGGTCCCTGGAGAGTTGGGACAGGAGAGTCAGGCCTCGTCTTGTGTGGAGGAATGGAACTCCACTTGCCTCTCGAGTTGTTCACAGGATAACAGACCATTTGTCGAGCTGTGAGTGGAACCTTCGGTTTTTTCCGTAAGATGCATGAGGGGGTCAGTGCCCCTTCGTGTTGTGCCTTCATCCACAGGGTTGCCTTCAAAGAGGTATCCGGACATCGGGTTCTTATCAATAGCAGAGCAGGAAATCGGGGTCTTTCAGAACGTGGCACCATCCATGAGGCTACGTCTCGAATTTCTTCGTTAGACTGGTGTCATCCTGAGGTGCACCATGAAGATCGGGAACCCCTTCCAGACAAAGCAGGGGAATCGACCATCTTGTCGCGATCAGGAGGAGTGAAAGGGCTCAGTTGAAGTCGTGCCGGGAACCTCGGTGTTCCCCTCGAGTGGGACCGGTGTGTCGGGAAACTTTTGGGGTCACTTCAAGGGTGCCAAGTACCGTTTTGCACTTCAATACGGACTTGGGGCTTCTCTTGACACGCTGTAGAGGGCAAGGGCCTCATCTTGGGATGACGGGGGAATCACGTGGTTTTCCTCGAGTTGCAGCGGGATTTTCGAATTACGACGGGGAATTCAGGTTTCCTCTTGTGTTGTCCCAGGGAAGTCCATTCTTCCATTCGAGGTGCGAGGGAGAGCAGGGGATTGCTCTCGAGTCACTTCAGGGCAAATGAGACCTCATCTATGCTTGTGTCTAGGACCTAATGTTCCCCTCCAGGGGCGACAGGGATCTCGGGGTTGCATTCCAGACTCACCTGAGGAGTCAGGCCTGGTATATAGGGGAAGCAAAGAATTCCGCTCTCCTCTCGAGTCCCAACGGGTATCTCTTGGAGCCCACAGAGTGGCCTAAAGGGAGTCAGGCCTCCTGTGGAGTTTGAAGAGAGGCCTCGAGATTGCTCTCCAGGCCATGCAGGAAAAGAAGGCCTTCATCTCGCGATGACGGAGGCGTCTCGTGGGTTTTCTGGAGCTGGGGATCCAGTGTGGGATTTCTCACGAGGTATGACGGGGAGCTCAGGGAGCCTCTCGTGTGGCGCCAGGGAAGTCAAGTCTCCATGCGAGTGGCGAGGGGGAACGCGTCATTGCTCTCGAGTCATGGTAGGGGAATCGGGATTCAAGATGCGTTGAAGGAGGATTTTCGAGGTCTTTCTCGGGTTGCGTCAGGAAACCCTGTGTTCCCTCGACTTGTGCCAGTGACCTCAGGGAGCTTCTAAGGGTGCCTCTGAGAAGTCGCGATACTGTGGATTTGGGAGGGGCCTCTCGGGCCTCCACTGTTTTTGGTGTAATGGAAGAGGGCCTCATCTCGAGTGGAGTCAGGAACCTCAGGGTTCCTCTCCATTTCGGACTCCGATCGCAGGGTCCCTTCAGAGTTGGGACCGGAGAGTCAGGCCTCGTCTTGAGTGGAGGAATGGAACTCTGCTTGCCTCTCGAGTTGTTCATGGGATGACAGGCCTCTTGTCGAGCTGTGTGTGGAACCTGCGGCTTTTACCGAATCATGCACGGGAGTGTCAGTGACCCTTCGTTTTGTGCCTTCGTCCACAGGGTTGCCTTCGAAGAGGTGTCCGGGCATCGGGTTCGTCTCAAGAGTGGGCCGGGAAATCGGGGTATTTCGGCATGTGACACCACCCACGACGCTATGTCTCGAATTTCCTCATGAGACCGGCCTCATCCTGAGGTGCGCCGGGAATGTGGGGAACCCCTTCGAAACAAAGCAGGGGAATAGACCCTCCTGTCTCGAACAGGAGGGGAGAAGGTGCTCAGATGAAGTGGTGCGGGAACCTCGGTGTTCCTGTCGAGTGAGACCTGCGTGTCCGGGAACATTTGGTGTCGCATCAAGGGTGAAAAGTACCGTTTCGCACTTCAAGACGGAACGTGGTTCTTTTCTTGAGACGCCATAGCAGCAAGGGCCTCATCTTGGGATGACGTTGGAAACACGTGGTTTTTCTCGAGTTGCGGTGGGATTCTCGAGTTACGAAGGGGATTTCTGGCTTCCTCTTGTGTTGGCCCAGGGAAGCCCAATCTTCCATTCGAGTTGCGAGGGAGAGCTGGGGGTTGCGCTCGAGTCACTGCAGGGCAAAAGAAACCTCATCCAGGCTTGTGTCTAGGACCTAATGTTCCTCTCAAGGGATGACTGGGATCTTGGGGTTGCATTCTAGACTCACCCAGGAGTCAGGCGTCCTCTCGAGGGGAAACAAAGGACTTCTCTCTCTTCTCGAGTCACGACGGGTATTTCTTGGAGCCCACTGAGTGGACTAAAGGGAGTCAAGCCTCCTCTGGAGTTTGGAGAGAGGACTCGGGATTGCACTCCAGGACATGCAGGAAAAGAAGGCCCTCATCTCACGATGACGGGGGGTCTCGGTGGTTTTACCGAGCTGCAGCGCCTGTGTTGGTTTCTCAGGAGGTACGACAGGGAGCTCAGGGAGCCTCTTGTGTGGTGCCAGGGAAGTTAGGTCTCGATGCGTGTGGCGAGGGGGAGCGCGTCATTGCTCTCGAGTCATGGTAGGGGAATCAGGCCTCTAGACGCGTTGAAGGACTCTCAAGATCTCTCTCGGGTCTTGGCAAGAATATCTGGGTTCCCTCGACTTGTGCTGGTGACCTCAGGGAGATTCTCCGGGTGCCTCTGAGAAGTCAGGGATACTGTGGAGTTGGGAAAGACCGCTCGGGACTCCACTGGGTTTGGTGAAATGGAAGGGGGCCTCATCTCGAGGGGAGGCAGGAACCTCAGGGTTCCTCTCCATTTCTGATTCCGATCGCAGCCCCCTGCATAGTTGGGAGAGGTGAGTCAGGCCTTGTCTTGTGTGCAGGAATGGACCTCCGCTTGCCTCTCAAGTTGTTCACTGGGTGACAGGCACTTGTTGAGCTGTATGAGTAACCTGCGGTCTTTTCCGGACGATGCACAGCGGTGTCAGTGCCCCTTCGTGTTGTGCCTTCATCCACACTATCTTCAAATAGGTGTCTGGGCATCGCGTTCTTATCAAGAGCAGATCGGGAAATCGCGGTCTTTCGGCATGTGGCACCACCATCGAGGCTACGTCTCGAATTTCCTCTTGAGACAGCCTCATCTGAGGTGCGTGGAGAAGGTCGGGAACCCCTTGCAGACAAAGCAGGGGAATTGACCCTCCTTTCGCGATCAGGAGGGGAGAAGGGGCTCAGATGAAGTGGTGCCAGGAACCTTGGTGTTCCCCTCTAGTGCGACCCGTATGTCGGGGAACTTTTGGGGTAGCATTAAGGGTGCCAAATATCATTTCGCACTTGAAGACAGAACGTGGGACTACTCTTGAGACGCTGGAGTGGGCAAGGGCCTCATCTTGCAATGACGGGGGAACCACGTGGTTTTTCTCAAGTTGAGGCGGAATTCTCGAATTACTACTGGGAATTCAGGCTTCCTCTTGTGTTGGCCCAGGGAGGTCCAATCTTCCATTCGGGTTGCGAGGGAAAGCTGGGGAGTGCTCTCGAGTTACTGCAGGGCAAAAGCGACCTCATCTAGCCTTGTGTTCAGGACCCAGTGATCCTCTCCAAGGGCGACAGGGATCTCGGGTTTGCGTTACAGACTCACCCGGGGAGTTAGGCCTCGTCTCGAGGGGAAGCAAAGGACTCGGCTATCCTCTCGAGTTGCAACGCGTATCTCTTGGAGCCCACTGAGTGGTCTAAAGGGAGTCAACCCTCCTCTTCAGTTTGGAGAGAGGACTCGGGATTGCTCTCCAGGCCATGCAGGAAAAGAAGGCCCTCATCTCGAGATGACGGGGGCGTCTCGTGGGTTTTCTCGAGCTGCGGCGCCAGTGTGGGGTTTCTCACGAGGTACGACGGGGAGTTCAGGTAGCCTCTCGTGTGGCAACAGGGAAGTCAGGTCTCCATGGGCGGGGCAAGGGGGAGCGCGTCATTGCTCTCAAGTCAGGGTAGGGGAATCGGGCCTCATGACGGGTTGAAAAAGAACTCTCGATGTCTTTCTAGGGTTGCGGCAGGAAACCCTGAGTTCCCTTGACTTGTGCCGGTGACCTCAGGGAGCATCTCAGGGTGCCTCTGAGAAGTCAGGGATACTGTGGATTTGGGAGAGGCCTCTCGGGACTCCTCTGGGTTTGGTGCAATGGAAGTGGGCCTCATCTCGAGTTGAGGCAGGAACCTCAGGGTTCTGCTCCTGACTTCCTGGAGGCCGGATCTGACTCAGATCGCAGGGTCCCTGTTGAGTTTGCTCAGGAGTGTCAGGTCTCGTGTTCTGCGGAGGAATGGAACTCCGCTTTCATCTCAAGTTGTTCAAGGATAACACCACTTTTCGTGATGTGTGTGGAACCTGCGGGTTTTTCGGAGATGCACGAGGGCGTCAGTGCTCCTTCCTGTTGTGCCTTCATCCACAAGGTTGCCTTCAAAGAGGTGTCCGGGCATCGTGTTCTCCTCAAGTGCGGACCGGGAAATTGGGGTCTTTCAGCATGTTGCACCACCCACTAGGCTACGTCTCGAATTTTCTCGTGAGACCGGCCTCATCCTGAGGCGCGCAGGAAAGTCCGGGAACCCTTTCCAAACAAAGCAGGGGAATCGACCCTACTTTCGGGATCAGGAGGAGAGAAAGGGCTCAGATGAAGTAGTGCCGGGAACCTCGGTGCTCTCCTTGAGTGAAAGTCGGGTAACTTTTCTGGTTGCATCAAGGGTGCCAAGTACCGTTTCGCACTTCAAGAGGGAACCTGGGACTTCTCTTGAGATGCTGTAGTGGGCAAGGGCCTCATCTAGCACTGACGGGGGACCCACATGTTTTTTCTCGAGTTGCGGCAGGATTCTTGAGTTACGATGGGGAATACAGGTTTCCTCTTGTGTTGGCCCAGGGAAGTCCAATCTTCCATTCGAGTTGCAAGTGAGAGCTGGAGATTGCTCTCGAGTCACTGCAGGGCAAAATAGAGCTCATCTAGGTTTGTGTCCAGGACCGAGTTTTTCTCTCCAGGGGCGACAGGGATCTCGGGGTTGCATTCCAGACTCACCCGGGGAGTCAGGCCTCATCTCGAAGGGAATGAATGGACTCCGCTCTCCTCTCGAGTCGCGACGGGTATCCCTTGGAGCCCAAGAGTGGCCTAAATGGAGTTAAGCCTCCTGTGGAGTTTGGAGAGAGGACTCGGGATTGCTCTCTAGGCCATGCAGGAAAAGAAGGCCCTCATCTCGCGATGACGGGGGCGTCTCGTGGGTTTTCTCAAGGTGCAGTGCCTGGTTGGGGTTTCTCACGAGATAGGACGGGGAGCTCAGGGAGACTCCTGTGGTGCCACGGAAGTCAGGTCTCCATGGACGTGGCGTGGGGGAGCGCCTCATTGCTCTCGAGTCATGGTAGGGGAATCAAGCCTCAAGATGCTTCGAAGAAGAACTCTCGAGGTCTTTCTCGGGGTGTGGCAGGAAACCCTGGGTTCCCTCGACTTGTGCCCATGACCTCAGGGAGCTTAGCGGGGTTCCTCTGAGAAGTCAGGGATACTGTGGAGTTGAGAGGGGCTTCTCGGGACATCACAGGGACTGGTGCAATTGAAGAGGACCTAATCTCGGATTGAGGCAGTAACGTCCCTCTCCATTTCTGACTCGGATAGCAGGGTCCCTGCAGAGTTGGGACAGGAGAGTCAGACCTCGTCTTGTGTGGAGTAATGGAACTCCGCTTGCCTCTCGAGTTGTTCACGGGATGACAGGCCACCTGTCGAGTTGTATGTGGAACCTGCGGTTTTGGGGGACGATGCACAGGGGTGTCAGTGCCCCTTCGTGTTGTGCCTTCATCCACAGGGTTACCTTCGAAGAGGTGACCGGGTATCGGGATCTTATCAATAGCGGACCAGGAAATCGGGGTCTTTCGGCATGTGGCACAACCCACGAGGCTACGTCTCGACTTCCCTCGTGAGACTGGCCTCATCCTGAGGTTCGCCGGGAAGTCTGGGAACCCCTTCCAGACAAAGCAGGGGAATCGACCCTCCTGTCGCCATCAGGAGGGGAGAAGAGGCTCAGCTGAAGCGGTGCTGGGAACCTCCATGTTCTCCTCGAGTGAGACCGGGGTGTCAGGGAAATTTGGGGGTCGCATCAAGGGTGCCAAGTACCGTTTCACACTTCAAGACGGAACATGGGACTTCCCTGGAGACGCTATAGCTGACAGGGGCCTCATATTTCGATGACGGAGGAGCCACGTTGTTTTTCTCCAGTTGCCGCGGGATTCTCGAATTACAATGGGGAATACAGGCTTCCTCTTGTGTTGGCCCAGGGAAGTCCAATCATCCATTCGAGTTGCGAGGGAGAGCTGGGGATTGCACTTGAGTCAATGCAGGACAAAAAATACCTCATTTAGGCTTGTGTCCAGGACCGAGTTTTCCTCTACAGGGGCGACACGGATCTCGGGATCCCACTCCAGACTCACCCAAGTAGTCAGGCCTCGGCTCGAGGGGAAGCAACGGACTCTGCTCTCCTCTAGAGTAGCGACGTGTATCTCTTGGAGGCTACTGAGTGGCCTAAAGGGAGTCAGGCCTCCAGTGGAGTTTGGAGAGTGGACTCGGGATTGCTCTCTAGGTCATGTAGGAAAAGAAGGCCCTCATTTTACGATGATGGGGGCGTCTCGTGAGTTTTCTCGAGCAGCGGTGCCAGTGTGGGGTTTTCGTGAGGTAGGACGGGGAGTGCAGGGAGCCTCTCGTGTGGCGCCAGGGAAGTTAGGTTTCAATGGGCGTGGCGAGGGGAATGCGTCATTGCTCTCCAGTCATGGTAGGGTATCGGGCCTCAAGACGCGGTAAAGAAGGACTCTCAAGGTCTTTCTCAGAATGCAGCAGGAAACCCTGGGTTCACTCGACTTGTGCCAGTGACCGCAGAGAGCTTCTGAGGGTGCCTCTGAGAATCAGGGATACTGTGGAGTTTTAGGGGCCTCTCGGGACTCCACTGGGTATGGCGCAATGGAAGAGGGCCTCATTTCGAGTTGATGCAGGAACGTCAGGTTTCATCTACATTTCTGACTCCGATCGCACGGTCCCTGCAGAGTTGGGAAAGGAGAGTCAGGCCTTCTCTTGTGTGGAGGAACGGAACTCCGCATGCCTCTCTATTTCTTCAAGGGATGACAGGACAATTGTCGATCTGTGTTTGGAATCTGCGTGTTTTTCCGTACTATGCATGGGGATGTCAGTACCCCTTCGTGTTGTGCATTCATCCACAGGTTTGCTTTCGAAGAGGTGTCCTGGCATCGGGTTCTTATTAAGAGCGGACCGGGAAATCGGGGTCTTTCCGCATGTGGCACCACCCACCAGGCTACGTCTCGAATTTCCTAGTGAGACCGGCCTCATCCTGTGGTGCGCCGGGAAAGTCGGAACCCCTTGCAGACAAAGCAGAGGAATCGACCCTCCTGTCTCGATCAGGAGGGGAGAAGGGGCACAGATGAGGTGATGCCGGGAACCTCAGTGTTCCCCTCCAGTGAGACCAGTGTGTTGGGGAACTTTTGGGGTCGCATCAAAGGTGCCAAGTACCGTATCACACTTCAAGATGGAACGTAAGACTTCTTTTGAGACGCTGTAGCGGCAATGGCCGCATCTTGCGATGAAGAGGGAACGACGTGGTTTTTCTCGAGTTGTGGCGGGATTCTTGAGTTACAACGGGAAATTCAGGCTTCCTCTTCTGTTGGCCCAGGGAAGTCCAGTCTTCCATTCGAGTTGCGAGGGAGAGTTGGGGATTGCTCTCGAGTCACTGCAGGAAAAAAGAGACCTCATCTAGGCTTGTGTCCAGGACCTAATGTTTCTCTCCAGGGGCGACAGGGACCTCCGGTTCACATATCAGACACACCCGAGGAGTCAGGCCTCGCCTCGAGGGGAAGGAAAAGACTCCGCTCTCCTCTCGAGTCGCGACGGGTATGTCTTGGAGTCCACTGAGTGACCAAAAGGGAGTCAAGCCTACTGTGGAGTTTGGAGAGAGGACTCGGGATTGCTCTCCAGGCCATGCTAGAAAAGAAGGCCGTCATGTCGCGAAAATGGGGGCGTCTCGTGGGTTTTCTCTATCTGTGGCGCCAGTGTTTGATTTCTCACGAGGTATGACGGGGAGCTCAGGGAGCCTCTCGTGTGGTGCCAGGGAAGTCAGGGCTTCATGAGTGTAGCAGAGGGAGCGCGTCATTGCCCTCGGGTCATGGTAGGGGAATCAGGCCTCAAAATGCGTTGAAGAAGGACTCTTGAGTTCTTTCTATGGTGGCGGCAGTAAACCCTGGGTTCACTCGAATTGTGCTGGTGACCTCAGGGAGCTTCTCAGGGTGCCTCTGAGAAGTCAGGGATACTGTGGAGCTGGGACGCGTCTCTCGGGACTCCACTGGGTTTCGTGCAATGGAAGAGGTCCTAATCTCGAGTGGAGGCAGGAACCTCAGCGTTCCTCTCGTGACTTCACTGGCGCTGGTCTGATTCGGATCGCAAAGTCCCTGCAGAGTTGGGACAGGAGAGTCAGGCATCATCTTGTGTAGAGGAATGAAACCCCACTTGCCTCTCGAGTTCTTCAGGGGTGACAAGCCACTTGTTGAGCTGTATGTGGAAACTGCGGGTTTTTCCGGACGATGCACGAGGGTGTCAGTGCCCCTTTGTGTTGTGCCTTCATCCACAGGGTTGCCTTCGAAGAGGTGTCCAGGCATCGGGTTCTTATCAAGAGCGTACCGGGAAATCATAGTCTTTTGGCATGTGGCACCACCCGCGAGCTACGTCTCGAATTACCTCGTGAGACCGGCCTCATCCTGAAGTGCCCCGTGAAGGTCGGGAACCCCTTACAAACAAAGCAGGGGAAGTGACCCTCCTATCACGAACAGGAGGGGAGAAGGGGCTCAG
Source organism: Bubalus kerabau (assembly GCF_029407905.1). Taxonomy (NCBI): domain Eukaryota; kingdom Metazoa; phylum Chordata; class Mammalia; order Artiodactyla; family Bovidae; genus Bubalus; species Bubalus kerabau. The sequence continues at coordinate 1,743,815 of NW_026577903.1, forward strand.
ATAAACTGGTGCCGGGAACCTCGGTGTTCACCTCGAGTGAGACCGATATTTCGGGGAACTTTTGGGGTCACATCAAGGGTGTCAAGTATCGTTTTGCACTTCAAGACGGAACGTGGGACTTTTCTTGAGAAGCTGTAGCGGGCAAGGGCCTCATCTTGTGATGACGAGGGAACCAAGTGCTTTTTCTCGAGTTGCGGCAGGATTCTCGAGTTACGAAGGGGAATTCAGGCTTCCTCTTGTGTTGGCCCAGGGAAGTCCAATCTTCCATTCGAGTTGTCAGGGAGAGCGGGGGATTGCTCTCGAGTTACAGAAGGGCAAAAGAGACCTCATCTAGGCTTGTTTCCAGGACCTAATGTTCATCTCCAGGGGAGACAGGGATCTCGGGGTTGCATTCCAGACCCACCTGGTGAGTCAGCCCTTGTCTCGAGGGGAAGCAAAGGACTCCATTCTCCTCTCGAGTCGTGACGGGTATCTCTTGGAGCCCACTAAGTGGCCTAAAGGGAGTCAAGCCTCCTGTGGAGTTTGGAAAGAGGATTCGGGATTCCTCTCCAGGCCATGCAGGAAAAGAAGGCCCTCATCTCGCGATGACAGGGGCGTATGGTGAGTTTTCTCAAGCTGCGGCGTCAGTGTGGGGTTTCTCACGAGGTACGACAGGGAGCTCAGGGAGCCTCTCTTATGGCGCCAGGGAAGTCAGGTCTCCATGTGCGTGGCGAGGGGGTGTGTGTCATTTCCATAGAGCCATGGAAGCAGATTCGGGCTTCAAGACACGTTGAAGTAGGACTCTCGAGGTCTTTTTCCCATTGTGGCAGGAAACCCTGGGTTCCCTCAACATGTGCCGGTGACCTCATGGAGCTTCTCCGGGTGCCTCTGAGAAGTCAGGGGTACTGTGGAGTTGGGAGGGGCCTCTCTGGACTCCACTGGGTTTGGTGCAATGGATGAGAGCCTCATCTCGAGTGGAGGCAGGAACCTCATGTTTCCTCTCCTGGGTTTCCTGTCGCTGGTACTGACTCGGATCGCAGTTTCCCTGCAGAGTTGGTACAGAAAATCAGGTCTCGTCTTGTGTGGAGGAATGGAACTCCACTTGCCTGTCGAGTTGTTCACGGGGTGACAGACCACTTGTTGAACTGTGTTTGTAACCTGCGGGTTTTTCTGGACGATGCATGGGGGTGTCAGTGCCCCTTCGTGTTGTGCTTTCATCCACAGGTTTTCCTTCGTAAAGGTGTCAGGGCATCACGTTCTTATCAAGAGAAGACCGGGAAATCTGGGTCTTTCGGCTTGTGGCACCACCTACAAGGCTATGTCTCGAATTTCCTCGTGAGACCTGCCTCATCCTTAGGCGCACTGGAAAGGTCGGGAACCCCTTGCAGACATAGCAGGGGAATCAACACTCCTTTCGCGATCACGAGGGCAGAAGGAGCTCAAATGAAGTGGTTCCGGGAACCTCGGTGTTCCTTTCGAGTGAGACCGGTATGTCGGGGAATTTTGAGATTGCATCAAGGGTGCCAAGTACCGTTTCGCACTTCAAGACAGAAAGTGGGACTTCTCTTGAGTCGCTGTAGCGGGCAAGGGCCTCATCTAGCGCTGATGGGGGAACTACGTGGATTTTCTCGAGTTTCGGCGGGATTCTCGAGTTACGATGTCGAATTCAGGCTTCCAATTGTATTGGCCCAGGGAAGTCCAATCTTCAATTCGATTTGCGAGGGAGAGCTGGCGATTGAGCTCTAGTAACTGCAGTGCAAAATAGACCTCATCTAGGCTTGTGTCCAGGACCGAGTTTTCCTCTCCAGGTTTGACAGGAACTCGGGGTTGCATTCCAGACTCACACGGGGAGTCAGGCCTCGTCTCGAGGGGAAGCAAAGGACTCTGCTCTCCCTTCAGGTCCTGACAGGTATCTCTTGGAGCCAACTGAGAGGCCTAAAGAGAGTCAAGCCTCCTGTGGAGTCTGGAGAGAGGACTCGGTTTTGCTCTCCATGCCAGGCAGGAAAGAAGTCCCTCATCTCGTGATGATGGGGGCGTATCGTGGGTTTTCTCGAGCTGCGGTGCCTGAATGGGGTTTCCGAAGAGGTACGACGGGGAGCTCAGGGAGACTCTCTTCAGGAGTCAGGGAAGTCAGGTCTCCATGCGCATGGCGATGGGGAGCGGGTCTTTGCTCTCGAGTAATGGTAGGGGAATCGGGCCTCAAGACGTGCCGAAGGACTCTCAAGGTCTGTCTCGGGTCGCAGCAGGAAACCCTGGGTTCCCGGGACTTGAGCAGGTGACCTCAGGTAGATTCTCAAGGTGCCTCTGAGAATTCAGGGATACTGTGGTGTTGGGAGGGGCCTCTCGCGACTCATCTGGGTTTGGTGAAATGGAAGAGGGCCTCACCTCGAGGGGAGACAGGAACCTGAGGATTCCTCTCCGTTTCTGACTCGGATGGCAGGGTCCCTGCAGAGTTGGGACACGAGAGTCAGGCCTCGTCTTGTCTGAGGAAGGGAACCCCGCTGGCCTCTCGAGTTGCTCAGGGGATCTCAGGTCCCTCGTCGAGCTGTGTGTGGAACCCGCGGGTCTTTGCGGACGATGCACGGGGGTGGCAGTGCCCCTTCGTGTTGTGCCTTCACCCGCAGGGTTGCCTTCGAAGAGGGGTCCGGGACTCGGGTCCTTCTCAAGAGCGGACCGGGGAATCGGGGGCATTCGGCATGTGGCGCCACCCAAGTGGCTCGTCTCGAATTTCTTCGTGAGACCGGCCTCATGCTGAGGGGCGCCGGGAAGGCCGGGAACCCCTTCCAGACCACGCGGGGGAATCGACTCTCCTGTCACGATCAGGAGGGGAGAAGGGGCTCAGAGGAAGCGGTGCCGGGACCCTCGGTGTTGCCCTCAAGGGAACCCGGCGTGTCGGGGGACTTTTGGGGGTCGCAGGAAGGCTGTCAGGGACCGTTTCGCCCTTCAGGGCGGAACAGGGGACTTCCCTTGAGACGCCGTGGCGGGCAAGGGCCTCATCTTGCCAAGAGGTGGGAACCACGTGGTTTATCTCGAGTTGCGGCGGCATTCTCGAGTTACAACGGGGATCTCAGCCTTCCCCTTGGGTTGGCCCTGGGAAGCCCAATCTTCCCCTCGGGTTGCGAGGGAAAGCTGGGGGTTGCGCTCGAGTCACTGCAGGGCCGAAGAGACCTCACCTAGGCGTGTGTCCGGGACCTAATATTCCTCTCCAGGGAAGGCAGGGATCTCGGAGTTGCATTCCAGGCTCCCCCGGGGAGTCAGGCCTCGTCTCGAGGGGAAGCCAAGGACTCCGCTCTCCTCTCGAGTCGCGACGCGGGTCTCTTGGAGCCCCCTGAGCGGCCTCAAGGGAGTCCAGCCTCCTCTTCCGTTTGGAGAGAGGACCCGGGATTGCTCTCCAGGCCATGCAGGAAAAGAAGGCCCTCAGCTCGCGAGGACGGGGGCGTCTCAGGGGTTTCCTCGAGCTGCGGCGCCTGTGGGGGTTTTCTCCCGAGGCACGACGAGGATCTCAGGGAGCCTCTCGTGCGGCGCCAGGGAAGTCAGGTCTCCATGCGCGTGGCGAGGGGGAGCGCGTCCTGGCTCTCGAGTCACGGGAGGGGACTAGGGCCTCGAGACGCGTTGAAGAAGGACTCTCGAGGTCTTTCTCGGGGGGCGGCGGGAAACCCTCGTTTCCCTCGCCTTCTGCCGGGGACCTTAGGGAACTTCCCAGGGTGCTTCTGAGAGGCGAGGGATCCTGTGGAGGTGGCGGGGCCCCTCGGGACTCCGCTGGGTCTGGCGCAACGGAAGAGGGCCTCACCTCGAGGGGAGGCAGGAACCTCAGGCTTCCTCTCCGTTTCGGACTCCGACCGCAGGGTCCCTGCAGAGTTGGGACAGGAGAGTCAGGCCTCGTCTTGTCTGAGGAAGGGAACCCCGCTGGCCTCTCGAGTTGCTCAGGGGGTCTCAGGCCCCTCGTCGAGCTGTGTGTGGAACCCGCGGGTCTTTGCGGACGATGCACGCGGGTGGCAGTGCCCCTTCGTGTTGTGCCTTCACCCACAGGGTTGCCTTCGAAGAGGGGTCCGGGCCTCGGGTCCTTCTCAAGAGCGGACCGGGGAATCGGGGGCGTTCGGCATGTGGCCCCACCCACGTGGCTCGTCTCGAATTTCCTCGTGAGACCGGCCTCATCCTGAGGTGCGCCGGGAAGGCCGGGAACCCCTTCCAGACCACGCAGGGGATTCGCCTCTCCTGTCGTGATCAGGAGGGGAGAAGGGGCTCAGAGGAAGCGGTGCCGGGACCCTCGGTGTTCCCCTCGGGGGACCCCGGCGTGTCGGGGGACTTTTGGGGGTCGCAGGAAGGCTGTCAGGGACCGTTTCGCCCTTCAGGGTGGAACAGGGGACTTCCCTTGAGACGCCGTCGCGGGCAAGGGCCTCATCTTGCCAAGAGGTGGGAACCACGTGGTTTTTCTCGAGTTGCGGTGGGATTCTCGAGTTATGACGGGGATCTCATGCTTCCTCTTGGGTTGGCCCTGGGAAGCCCAATCTTCCCCTCGCGTTGGGAGAGAAAGCTGGGCGTTGCGCTCGGGTCACTGCAGGCCCGAAGAGACCTCACCTAGGCATGTGTCCGGGACCTAATATTCCTCTCCAGGGAAGGCAGGGATCTCGGGGTTGCATTCCAGGCTCCCCCGGGGAGTCAGGCCTCGTCTCGAGGGGAAGCCAAGGACCCCGCTCTCCTCTCGAGTCGCGACGTGGGTCTCTTGGAGCCCCCTGAGCATCCTCAAGGGAGTCCAGCCTCCTCTTCCGTTTGGAGAGAGGACCCGGGATTGCTCTCCAGGCCATGCAGGAAAAGAAGGCCCTCAGCTCGCGAGGACGGGTGCGTCTCAGGGGTTTCCTCGAGCTGCGGCGCTCGTGGGGGTTTTCTCCCGAGGCACAACGAGGATCTCAGGGAGCCTCTCGTGCGGCGCCAGGGAAGTCAGGTCTCCATGCACGTGGCGAGGGGGAGCGTGTCATGGCTCTCGAGTCATGGTAGGGGAATCGGGACTCAAGATATTTTGAAGCACTCTCGCGGTCTTTCTCGAGTCGCGGAAGAAAACCCAGGGTACCCTCAACTTGTGCCTTTGACCTCAGAGAGCTTCTCATTGTGCCTGTGAGAACTCAGGGATACTGTGGAGTTGGTAGGGGCCTCTCGGAACTCCACTGCGTGTGGTGCAATGGAAGAGGGCCTCATCTCGAGTGGCGCAGGAACCTCAGGCTTCCTCTCCGTTTCTGACTCGGATCCCATGGTCCCTGCAGAGTAGGCACAAGAGAGTCACACCTAATCTTCTGTTGAGGAAGTGGACCTTCGTTTGCCTTTCGAGTTGTTTACAGGGTCACAGTCCACTTGTCGAAATGTCTGTGGGACCTGCGGGTTTTTCTGGACGATGCACGCGGGTGTCAGTGCCCCTTCGTGTTGTGCCTTCATCCACAGGTTTTCCTTCAAAGAGGTGTGCTGGCATCAGGTTCTTTTCAAGAATGGACCATGAAATTGGGGTCTTTTGACATGTGGCACCACCCACGAGGCTACGTCTCGAACTTCCTCATGAGACCGGCCTCATCCTGAGGTGCGCCCGGAAGGTCGGGAACCCCTTGCAGACAGAGAAGGGCAGTCGACCCTCCTGTCGCAATCAGGAGAGGAGAAGGGGCTCAGATGAAGTGGTGCCGGGAACCTCGGTGTTCCCCTTGAGTGAGTCTGGTATGTCGCGGAACTTTTGGGGTCGCATCAAGGGTGCCAAGTACCGTTTCGCACTTCAGGATGGAACGTGGGACTTCTCTTGAGATGCTGTAGCGGACAAAGGGCCTCATCTTGCGATGACGAGGGAAGCACGTGGATTTTCTCGAGTTTCGGTGGGATTCTCGAGTTACGACGGGGAATTCAGGCTTCCTCTTGTGTTGGCCCAGGAAGTCTAATCTTCGATTTCAGTTGCCAGGGAGAGCTGGGGATTGGGCTCCATTCACTGAAGTGCAAACTAGACCTCATCTAGGCTTGTATCCAGGACTTAATGTTCCTCTCCATAGGCGACAGGGATTTGGGGTTGCATTCCATACTCACCCGGGGAGTAAGGCCTCATCTCGAGGGGAAGCAAAGGACTCCACGCTCTTCTCGAGTCGCGACATGTATCTCTTGGAGCCCACTGAGTGGTCTTCGCTCTGTAGGAGAGCTCTAGTGTACATAAGCCTGTACATAAGTGAACACAGACACTCTGTGTGCATGTTGCTGCGTACCCAAAATAGGGCCACAAGGAGCCTCATGCTCTCCATGCGGCGCGGAAGCTGTGCAGACACGCAGCAGCTGAAGAATCCAACCAATTGCTCTTTTCTTACCTCTGACAGAGCTCGCATTGCCGTAGCCCTTGGCAGTTTGGAAACACTGGACCCTAACCCCTCTCAAAGTAGGCCTGGGTTCTAGTTCGAATAGAAAGTCAATAGCGGAGCTGAGGACAGGAACGCGGCAGTCATTTATCACACGCTCCTGCAGCCTGCTACTACAGGGACACTAACGCTAGAAGCTAGGAATGTCTTTGCAAGGTGCGCAAAGGACAAGGGAGAACCTCGACCCTGACTCTAGTATTTCAGTCCCCTGAGCAGATCTGAGGTTCTCCCGCTGTAGAAGCTAACCCATTCCTTTCAAATACAGGCTTCCTAACACAGGGCCAGTTGGCTGCTTGCTCTTCCACGAAGCAGGCTTCCTTAACTTGCAAACTGCGAATTCCGCTTAACAGCCTGGAGGAAAATCGCTTCTTGGAAGATTTTTTTCAGAGGCTGTATCCCCGGAGCTGGGGCCAAGCTAGGGGACCCATACTGACAAGGGAAGGCAAAACCACATCCAATGTCTTTGCTCTGGAGGACAGCTTTGGTGAGCCTAAGTCTTTCAGGAATATTTCTGGCTCCAACAGAGTCAAATTCTGTGTGTGAAGCTGCACAGCCAAAATAGGGGAACAGAGAGCCTGATTCTCTCTGTGTAGCTTTGAAGCTGTCATTCAAACAACAGCTTGAGAATCCATACAATGCTCTCCCTTACTGCTAAGAGAATTCTCATTGCTGTCGTCCTTGACAGTTTGTAGAAATCCGCACCCTAACCCTTCTCCAAGTAGGCCTGGGTCCTAGCTCGGAACAACAGGCAACGGCGGAGCTGAGGCCAGTAAGGCACAAGTGAGGTCTCACACACTCTTGCAGCCTGATCGTCCAGGAGCAGTAAGGCCTCTTTTTCCCTGTAGGAGGCTCGCTTGCCTTGCCTCCTGTGAACTGCATTTCCCAGCCTGGGCGCAAAGCTGTTCCTGGAGATTTTTTCTCAGGGGCTGTTTCCCTGGAGCTGGGTCGGACCTCGGGGGCCCAACTCACAGGGGAAGACAAAACCACATGGACAGGTCTATGCTCTGTAGGAGAGCTCTAGTGAACCTCATCTCTCAGGAACATTCTTGGCTTCTACAGAGACACCTCTGTGCATGAAGCTACACACCCAAAATAGTGGCAAAGGGAGTCTGATTCTCTCCGTGGGTGCTGATGCTTTGTGGCAAAGCACCTGCTAAGAATCCATCCGCATAGGCTTCCCTCACCTTGACAGAGGTCTCATTGCTGCAGTCCTTGGCAATTTGGAAAGAAGCAGACCCTTACCCTTCACCAAGTAGGCCCTTGTCCTTGTTTAAATGGAAAGGCAGTAGTTGAGCTGAGGCCAGTAAGGCGCCAGTCAAGTCTGACATATTCCCGATGCCTGCTCCTTCATGGAAAATAACGTTAGAATCTGGGAATGTCTTTGCAAGGCTGGCAAAGGGTAGTCAGGAACCTCGACCCTGCCTCTGGAATTTCTATCTTCTCAGCACATCTGGAGGTCTCGGTCAGGAGAAACTAACCCATTGCTTGCAAATATAGGCTTCCAAACACAGGCCGGTTGGCTGTCTCTTCTTGCCGAAGGAAGCTTGCTTATCCCACCTCCTGCGAACTCCGCTTCCCAGCCTGGGGGATAAGAGGTTCTTGGAGATCTTTTCTCAGAGGCTGTTTCCACGGAGCAGGGGCCGATCCCGGAGACCCACACGCACAGGGGAAGGGAAAACCGCATGGATAAGTCTTTGCTCTCTAGGAGTGCTCTAGTGAACCTCAGTCTATGGGGAATGTTCTTGGCTCCAACGGGGACATCTCTGTGTGGGAAGCTGCATTGCCAACATAGAGACACAGAGACCTGATTCTCTCTGTGCAGCTTTGACGCTGTCGTTCAAACAACAAATTGAGAATCCACACAATGCTCTCCCTTACCACTGAGAGAGTTATCATTGCTGTAGCCCTTCGCAGTTTCTGGAAATCGGCACACAAACACTTCTCCAAGTAGGCCTGGGTTCAAGTTCAGATGAACATGCAATAGCGGAGCTGAGGCCAGTAAGGCACCAGTCAGGTGTCACACACTCTGGCAGCCTGCTCCTCCAGGGACAGTAAGGCCTCTATTTCCCTTCAGGAGGCTCGCTTGCCTTACTTCCTGTGAACAGCGTTTCCCAGCCTGGGCGGAAAGCAGTTCCTGGAGATCTTTTCTCAGGGGCTGTTTCCCCGGAGTTGGGGCGGACCTCGGGGACCCAACTCACAGGGGAAGGCAAAACCAAATGGACAGGTCTATGCTCTGTAGGAGATCTCTAGTGAACTGCCGGGGTCCAGCCCCAGCTGAACCAGGGTATTCGAAGCAGAGACGGCGTAGGCGAGGGTCAGGGAACAACTGCTTAATTAAACGTTAATTAAGGATATAAAGAGTAATAAAATGAGGATAGCTCAGTAGGAAAATTCAGTGGAGAAAAGAGGCTGAGTAGCTTGGTTTACGCGGGGGACCAATAAAACTTCAAGACAAGAAGCTTGCACCACTTACGTAGGCCGCAGGCGTCCTTCCGTTCTCCCGAAGGAGAGGAGACACTGAGGCCTCCCCGGTCGGATCTTAGAAGCCCAGGCAAAATTAGTAAGCTTGGTGGGTTCCGCGCTCCAGATGGAGACTCAACCAGAGTGAGAGAGAGAGAGAGACATGGGGAGACCAGTATTTCGAGAAACTGATCCCAATTCTTTATTTTCCATGGTCTACTTTTATACACTGAGATGTTATGCAAAAGTCACGTGGGGTCAGCAGTCCTGACTTTTATCAAAGTCAGGTGCTTCATACAAAAGTATACAGAGGTCTTAGGGGTGTTACATCATCTTCTGGCCGGGGGGCCTGCTGACAATTTACGACCCTCTCCTTGTGACAGCGGTCAGTCAACCAGGACACTTATTTCTCCAGGGGTGATTATTCTTAAAACAGACGCCACCCAAATAAAGTTACATTCCTATAGGGTGAGGGTGTAGTGGGTTTTAGTTAAGGAAAGAATTTACTTAGCCTAAGGTCTAACGTGATTTATATCAAAGGTTAATACTTATTTCTTCTATATATTCATTAATGTGTATAAGGGCAGGGGATGTGGAGACTTAGCAGTAAACAACAGCTCAACAAATGAAAAACCCTTCACCAATATGATTTCTAATCAGCCCATTATACTTATACTAATAATTTTCTAACTTTTCTAAGGAACCTGTTTTTAGAAGGTTTAAAGCATCTCGTGCCTCTCATGGTTGGGAGGCTGTGAGCAATCACATGTGGCCGGACAAGCCTGTCAGGCAGGCTAGAGAACCTTCAGAGGAGTTTGTAGGTTAAAACACTCTTGTCACACCCAGGGGTTTATATCAACTGGAGCTCTAGGTTAACTCCTTCTCCGAAAGAGGTGGTGGGGGACAGCCCCCCGTAAAGTCAGAGGTGCAGGTGAGAGCACAAAGTAGTAAGGTTGGCAGGCTCTGGTTATGGGGGTAGATGCTCGAGGATTTCCAGGGGGACTCCTGAGGCTCGATCCCGCCTTTGCGTATGTCGAGCCTCCTTCCTCATGACCTTTGCCATGGGCGGAGTGCCTCACTCTGGCCCCCAACAGTGAACCTCCTCTCTCAGGAACATTCTTGGCTCCTATCGAGACACCTCTGTGTGTGTAGCTACACACGCAACGTAGGGGCAAAGGGAGCCAGATTCTTTCCGTGGGGTGCTGATGCTTTGTGGCAAAGCACCTGCTTGAGAATCCATCAGCTTACGCTTCCCTCGCCTTGACAGAGGTCTCATTGCTGTAGCCCTTGGCAGTTTGGAAAGAAGCGGACCCTTACCTTTCATAAAGTGGGCCCTTGTCCTAGTTTGAAAGGAAAGGCAAGAGCTGAGCTGAGGCCAATAAGGCGCCAGTCAAGTCTGACATATTCCCGAAGCCTGCTCCTTCATGGAAAATAACGCTGGAATCTAGGAATGTCTCTGCAAGGCTGGCAAAGGGCAGTCAGGAGCCTGCACCCTGCCTCTGGAATTACCGATTTCTGAGCAGATCTGGAGGTCTACTTTAGGAGAATCTAACTCATTCCTTCCATATTGAGACTTCCAAAAACAGGCCGGTCGGCTGCCTCTTCGTGCCCGAAGGAGGCTTGCTTTTCCTGCCTCCTATGAACCCAGCTTCCCAGGCTCTGGGAAAAGCGGATCTTGAAGATCTTTTCTCGGGGGTTGTTTCCACGGAGCTGGGGCTAAGCCTGGAGACCCAAACTCACAGGGGAAGAAAAACCACATGGACAAGTCTTTGCTCTCTAGGAGAGCTCTAGTGAACTTCACTCTGTCACGAACATTCTTGATTCATATGGAGACACCCCTATGTGCGAAGCTGCGTACCCAACATGGGGGCACAGAGAGCCTGATTCTCTCTGTGTAGCTTTAAAGATGTCGTTCAAAAAACACCTTGAAAATCCATACAATGCTCTTCCTTACCCGTGACAGAGTTCTCATTGCTGTAGCCCTTGGCAGTTTTTAGAAATCCGCACCCAAACCCTTCTTCAAGTAGTCCTGGGTCCTAGTTCGGAGGAACATGCAATGGTGGAGCTGAGGCCAGTAAGGCACTAGTCAAGTCTGACATATTCCTGAAGCCTGCTCCTTCATGGAAAATAACGCTAGAATCTAGAAAGGTCTTTGCAAGGCTGGCAAAGGACAGTCAGGAACCTCGACCCTGCCTCTGGAATTTCCGTCTTCTGAGCAGATCTGGAGGTCTTCTTTTGGAGAAGCTTACCATTCCTTCCAAATAGAGGCTTCCAAACACAGGCTAGTTGGCTGCCTCGACTTGCCCGAAGGAGGCTTGCTTGTTCCGCTTCCTGTGAACTCGGCTTCCCGCCTGAGGGAAAAGTGGTTCTTGGAGATCTTTTTTCAGGGGCTATTTCAACGGAGTTGGAGCCGAGCCCGGAGACCCACACGCACAGAGGAAGGCAAAACCACATGGACAAGTCTTTGCTCTGTAGGAGAACTCTAGTTAACCTCAGTATGTGAGGAAAGTCTTGGATTCTACGGGGATACCTCTGTGTGTGGAGCTGCATACCCAACAAGGGGGCACACAGGGCCTGATTCTCTCTTTGCAGCTTTGAAGCTGTCGTTCAAACAACAGCTTGAGAATCCATACAATGCTCTCCCTTACCTCTGAGAGACTTCTCATTGCAGTAGCCCTTGGCAGTTTTTACAAATCCGCACCCAAACCCTTCTCCAAGTAGTCCTGGGTCCTGGTTTGGATGGCCATGAAATGGCGGAGCTGAGGTCAGTAAGGCATCAGTCAGGTGTCACACACTCTGGCAGCCTGCTCCTCCAGGGACAGTAAGGCCTATTTTTCCCTGCAGGAGGCTCGCTTGCCTTGCCTCCTGTGAACTGCGTTTCCCAGCCTGGGCAAAAAGCGGTTCCTGGAGATCTTTTCTCAGGGGCTCTATCCCCAGAGCTGGGGTGGACCTCGGGGACCCATCTCACAGGCGAAGGAAAAACCACATGGACAGGTCTATGCTCTGTAGGAGAAGTTAGTGTGTCTCATCTCTTAGGAACATTCTTGGCTCGTACAGAGACACCTCTGTGTGTAAAGCTACACACCGAACATAGGGGCACAGGGAGCCTGATTCTCTCTGTGGGGTGCTGATGCTTTGTGGCAAAGCACCTGTTTGAGAATCCATCCTCTTACGCTTCCCTCGCCTTGACAGAGGTCTCATTGCTGTGTCTCTTGGCAGTTTGGAAAGAAGCAGACCCTTACCCTTCACCAAGTAGGCCCTGATCCTAGTTTGAAAGGAAAGGCAATAGCTGAGCTGAGGCCAGTAAGGCACCCGTCAACTCTGACATATTCCCGATGCCTGCTCCTTCATGGAAAATATTGCTAGAATCTAGGAATGTCTTTGCAAGGCTGGCAAAGGGCAGTCAAGAACCTCCACCCTGCCTCTGGAATATCTATCTTCTGAGCAGATCTGGAGGTCTCCTTCTGGAGAAGCTTACCCATTCCTTGCAAATAGAGGCTTCCAAACACAGGCCGGTTGGCTGCCTCTTCTTGCCTGAAGGAGGCTTGCTTTTCCTGCCTCCTATGATCCCTGGTTCCCAGCATGGGGGAAAAGCAGATTCTTGGAGATCTTTGCTCAGGGGTTGTTTCCACGGAGCTGGGGTTGTGCCCAGAGACCCACACATACAGGGGAAGGCAAAACCACATGAACAAGTCTTTGCTCTCTAAGAGAGCTCTAGTGAACCTCAGTCTTTGACGAACGTTCTTGGCTCCTATGCGGACACCTCTGTGTGTGAAACTGCGTACCCAACATGGCGGCAGAGAGCCTGATTCTCTCTGTGCAGGTTTAATGCTGTCGTTCAGAAAACAGCTTGAGAATCCATACAATTCTCGCCCTTACCTCTGAGAGAGTTCTCATTGCAGTAGCCCTTGGCGGTTTGTAGAAATCTGCACCTAAACCCTTCTCCAAGTAGGCCTGAGTCCCAGTTCGGAGGAACAGGCAATGGCGGAGCTAAGACCAGTATGGCACCAGTCAGTTTTCACACACTCTGGCAGCCTGCTCCTCCAGGGACAGTAAGGCTTCTTTTTCTCTGCAGGAGGCTCACTTGCCTTACTTCCTGTGAACAGCTTTTCCCAGCCTGGGCGAAAAGCGGTTCCTGGAGATCTTTTCTCAGAGGCTGTTTTCTCGGAGCTGGGGCGGACCTCGGGCACCCAACTCACAGGGGAAGGCGAAACCACATGTACAGGTGAGCACTCTGTAGGAGAGCTCTTGTGAGCCTCATCTCTCAGGAACATTCTTGGCTCCTGTAGAGACACCACTGTGTGTGAATCTACACACCGCACATAGGGGCAAAGGGAGCCTGATTCTCTCCGTGGGGTGCTGATGCTTGGTGGCAAAGAACCTTCCTGATAATCCATCCGCTTATGCTTCCCTCGCATTTACGGATGTCTCATTGCTGTAGCCCTCGGCAGTTTGGAAAGAAGAAGACCCTTACCCTTCATAAAGTAGGGCCTTGTCCTACTTTGAATGGAAAGGCAATAGCTGAGCTGAGGCCAATAAGGCACCAGTCAAGTCTGACATATTCCCAAAGCCTGCTTCTTCAGGAAGATAACTGTAGAATCTAGGAATGTCTTTGCAAGGCTGGCAAAGGGCAGTCAGGAGCCTGCACACTGCCTCTGGAATTACCGACTTCTGAACAGATCTGGAGGTCTCCCTTAGGGGAAGCTAACCCATTCTTCCAAATAGAGGCTTCCAAACGCAGGTCGCTTGGCTGCCTCTTGCTCTCTGAATGAGGCCTGCTTTTCCCGCCTCCTATGAACCCCACATCCCAGCCTCTGGGAAAAGCGGATCTTGAAGATCTTTTCTCAGGGGTTGTTTCCACGGAGCTGGGGCCGAGCCTGGAGCCCCAAACGCACAGGGAAAGAAAACCACATGGACAAGTCTTTGCTCTCTAGGAGAGCTCTAGTGAACCTCACTCTGTCAGGAACGTTCTTATTTCCTATGGAGACACCCCTGTCTGTGAAGCTGTGTACCGAACATGGAGACACAGAGTCTGATTCTCTCTGTGCAGCTTTGAAGCTGTCATTCAAACAACAGCTTGAAAATCCATACAATGCTCTTCCTTACCCGTGACACAGTTCTCATTGCTATACCCCTTGGCAGTATTTAGAAATCCATACCCAAACCCTTCTCCAAGTAGGCCTGGGTCCTAGTTCGGAGGAACATGCAATGGCGGAGCTGAGGCCAGTAAGGCACCAGTCAGGTCTCACACACTCTTGCAGCCTGATCATCCAGGGACACTAAGGCCTGTTGTGCCTTGCAGGAGGCTCGCTTGCGTTACCTCCTGTGAACTGCGTTTGCCAGCCTGGGGGAATAGCGGTCCCTGGAGATCTTTTCTCAGGGGCTCCTTCCCCTGAGCTGGGGCGGACCTCGGGGACCCAACTCACAGGGCAAGGCAAAACCATATGGACAGGTCTATGCTCTGTAGCAGACTTCTAGTGAACCTCATCTCTCAGGAACATTCTTGGCTCCTATAGGGACACTTCTGTGTGTGAAGCTGCGTACCTAACATAGGGGCACAGAGAGCCTGATTCTCTCAGTTCATTTTGACGCAGTCATTCAGAAAACAGCTTGAGAATCCATAAAATGCTCTCCCTTACCGCTGAGAGAATTCTCACTGCTGTAGCCCTTGGCACTTTGTAGAAATCCGCAGCCAAACGCTTCTCCAAATAGGCCTGGGTCCTAGTTCGGAGGAACAGGCAATGGTGGAACTGAGGCCAGCAAGGCAACAGTCAGGTTTCACACACTCTGGCAGCCTGCTCCTCCAGGGACAGTAAGGCCTTTTTTCTCTGCAGGAGATTCGCTTGCCTTACTTCCTGTGAACAGCGTTTCCCAGCCTCAACGAAGCGGTTCCTGGAGATCTTTTCTCAGGGACAGTTTCCCCGGAGGTGTGGCGGACCTCGGGGACCCAACTCACAGGGGAAGGAAAAACCACATTGACAGGTCTATGCTCTGTAGGAGAGGTTTAGTGAACCTAATCTCTCAGGAACATTCTTGGCTCCTATACAGACAACTCTGTGTGTGAAGCTACACTCCCAACATTGGGGAACAGGGATCTTGGTTCTCTCCGTGGGGTGCTCATGCTTTGTAGTAAAGCACCTGCTTGAGAATCCGTCCTCTTAGGCTTCCCTCACCTTGACAGAGGTCTCATTGCTGTAGCCCTTGGCAGTTTCAAAGAAGAAGACCCTTACCCTTCATAAAGTAGGCCCTTGTCCTAGTTTGAATGGAAAGGCAATAGCTGAGCTAGGCCAACAAGGAGCCAGTCCCCTCTGACACATTCCCGAAGCCTGCTCCTTCATGGAATATAACTGTAGAATCTTGGAATGTCTTTGCAAGGCTAGCAAAGGACAGTCAGGAACCAGTACCCTGCCTCGGGAATTACCGACTTCTGAGCAGATCTGGAGGTCTCCTTTAGGAGAAGCTAACCCATTCCTTCCAAATAGAGGCTTCAAAACACAGGCAGATTGGCTGCCTTTCGTGCCCGAAGGAGGCTTGCTTTTCTCTCCTCCTATGAACCCCAGTGTCCAGACACTGGGAAAAGCGTATCTTGAAGATATTTTCTCAGGGGTTGTTTCCACGGAGCTGGGGCCGAGCCTGGAGACCCAAAGGCACAGGGGAAGGCAAGACCACATGGACAAGCCTTTACTCTTTAGTATAGCTCTAATGAACCTCACTCTGTCAGGATCTTTCTTGATTCCTACGGAGACACACCTGTGTGTGAAGCTGCGGGCACAGAGAGCCTGATTACCCCTGTGCAGCGCTGAGTCTGGGCGGCTAAACAACAGCTTGGGAATGCAGCCTGGGGCGCTTCCCTTCCCTCTGACAGAGCTCTCCTTCGGTCCCTAAGCCCTCTGCAAGGAGGCATGGATCATAGGTGCAAAAGGAAGGGAAGAGCGGAGCTGAGGCCAGTAAGGCGCCCGCCAGTCACGTCTCCCCCACTTCCGCAGTCTGTTCCTTCCCCTGCGCGAAAGCTAGAAGCTGGGAAGGGCTTGGCGAGGCTCGCCCAGGCAGAGCAGCCTCTAGGTCGGGGCTCTGCGATATCGCGCCTGGGCGCAGATCTGGAGCTCCGCCGGAGTGGAAGCTCATTCGGTCCTTCCCAATACAGGCTTGCAAGCACCCGACGGCGGCCTGACTCTATTCTCCCGCGTGCTAGGAGTGGGCTTCCAATCCAGGGCACAGAGCACTGCCTGGAGCTCTCTGCTCAGGGGCTGGTTCCCCTGCACTGGGACTGTGCTAGGGAGCCCAAAGGCACAGGGGAAGGCCCCAAACCACATGCACACGACTCTGCTCTGGAGCTGAGCTCCGGGGAAGCCCAGTCTGTAAGGCGGTTTCTGAACACAAACGGAGGAACACTCTGGCTGTGGAGCTCCCTCCCCATGACAGGGGCACTGGGACCCTGATTCCCTCCGTTCAGCGCTGAGTCTGGGCTGCCAAGCAAAAGCTTGGGAATACAACCTGGGGCATTTCCCTTCCCTCAGACAGAGGTCTCCTTGCGGGAGGCTTTCGCAGTTTGCACACCCCCGTGCCCTAAGCCGTCTGCAAGGAGGCCTGGCTCCTAGGTCCAAAGGGAAGGCAAGAGCGGAGCTGAGGCCAGTCAGGAGCCAGTCATGTCGCCCACACTCCCGCAGCCTGCTCCTTTGCAGGTGCAAACGCTAGAAGCTGGGAAGGGCTTGGCGAGGCTCGCCCAGGCAGAGCAGCCTCTCGACAGGGGCTCTGTCCTATCGCGCCTGGGCGCAGGTCTGCAGCTCCGCCGGTGTGGAAGCTCACTCGGTCCTTTCCAATACAGGCTTGCAAGGACCCGCCAGCAGCCTAACTCATCTCTCCCGCGTGCTGGGACTGGGCATCCAGGCCTGGGCACAAAGCACTGCCTGGAGCTCTTTGCTCAGGGGCTGGTTCCCCTAAGCTGGGGCTGTGCTAGGGAGCCCAAACGCACATGTCAAGGCCCCAAAACACATCCACACGTCTCTGCTCTGCAACAGAGCTCCGGGGAAGCCCAGTCTGGCAGGCGCTTTCTGGGCACAAAGGGAGGAACACTCTGGCTGTGGAGCTTCCTCCCCAAGACAGGGGCACTAGGACCCTGATTCCCTCCGTTTACCGCTGAGTCTGCATTGCCAAGCAACAGCTTGGGAACGCAGCCTGGGGTGCTTCCCTTCCCTCGGACAGAGCTCTCCTTGAGGTAGGCCTTGGTAGTTTGCATACAATGGGGCCCTAAGCCCTCTGCAAGTTGGCCTGGCTCCTAGGTCCAAAGGGCAGGCCAGAGCGGAGCTGAGGCTGTCAGGCTCCAGACACATCTCCGATACTCCTACATCCTGCTCCTACCCGGGCGTGAACGCTAGAAGCTGGGAAGGTACCTGGACCGTGCAGGGGCGGGGCGAACGCGGGCGGCGTGGGGCGGGGGTCGGCTTCTGGCGGGGGTGGGGGCGGGCTTCCCAGTTGTGCTCTCGGAGGTGGACACTGAGGCTGAAAACGCCCCGGGAGCGCACCCGGGACTGGGTAAACCCGGGCTGCGCGGGTCGAGATTCCGATGGCTTTAGGTGGGGGTCGGTCCCAGTTGTGCTCCCGGGGGTCGCCACTGCGGCTGGGAACGCGCAGGGAGCGCGGCAGGGGCGGGGCTAACCCTGGCGGCGCAGGGCGGGGGTCGGCTCATTGGGGGGGATGGGGAGGGGTTCCCAGTTGCGCTCTCGGGGGTTGCAACTGCGGCTGGGAACGCCCATTTCGTCCGCTCCTGGGTCCCCAAGGATCGCCATCCCGTGGGTGCAGCGGAGGGCTGCGGACCACAGGTAAGGGAACTGGGACTGCGTGGAGCAGGGAACCAAGTATTCCGCCGTCTGTGGGCATATTCTCGGAGCTCCCCAACCTGGCGGTCGCAGAAAGGCCTTGCCTTTGGGATCAAGGCCTTTACCACTCCACCCCTCTGCTGAAAAATCTCAGAGTCTGCGCGGTTCTTCCAAGCAGCCTAGTGTCCGCTGGAAGTCCTGGGACAGAACACTGAACTCTGGCCGGCTGGCCCAGCCCTGCTTCTGGCACTTTGTAAGCCAGCGGGCCCTTGAGCACCTGCTGTGATGGGAAAAGGAAGGGTCCATGGATTGCACCCTAGAAACTTAGTAGGGTACATGGATTTCAAACCCTGGTGGCCACACAGGCAGCAAAGAAGGGGGTGGGCACCTTGCTGCCCTTTCATGGCAGAATCTGTGGTTGTCCAGCTGCGTGGGCCTTTTCATGAGGACCCTGTGCAATAAAAGTTTGGTGTTTTGGAACTGAATAATTAGAACGTGTAAAAGCTTTAAATTATGTGGTGGTGTAATTAAAAAGCAAAACAAAACAAAACCAAGCTCCAAGTGTTTTGCAAATAGAGGTTTAAATATTGAAGGACTGTATTCCTTGCACTGTGGCATTCTAACAAGAAGTGTGCAGGATTTTTTTTTTTTTTAAGAAAAGTGTTCGAAGTGAGGGAAACAGGAAACCCAGAGGTGCCCCTGTATTTTGGGGAAGGCCTTAGGAGGTCACTTGGAAATGCTGCTGGCTGTGCGGGAGCGGGGCAGATGGGCTATGCAGGCTTGTCCTTTGCATGGATGTTCCTGTGTGTTGAAACCCAGCTCGGAGCCATCTCCTGATGTGTAAGAATTTCGCAGACAAACCTTGAGCTAAGCAATGCATTTTTTCCTAAGAAAATGTTTGTCTTAAGCGATGTAAATATCCTATGTATTTCCGCTAGACTCTGGCTTCAGGTCGGTTCCCCCAAAAGGCTCAGAAGCGATTTGAACAAAACAGCATGTTTTCCTCCTAGCTTGTTCTCCTTATCTATGTTAAGGAAATGATATATTTGCCTGCAATACTGCCTTTCTTCAAGATTCATGTCAATCAAGTTTTGGCCCGGGATGACTCACCTGCTGCCAATATTATCTCAATGCATGTCATGGGAGAGGGGCCTGGTGCCATTCCCTGAAACAGTTCCTTTCTTTCCTTAGCTGACTGCTAGTGCCTGTAGAATATCTGGCTAGAGACCAGCAGGGCATACACCCCGCCTCAAGTCTAAGCAGCTTTCTCTATCTCAGTTATACTTTAATAACAATTGATGACACAAAAGCTCTGAGCGATCAAATCATATCAAATCTTCATTTCAGATTGAAGATGCATTCCATGGTATTGCCATCTTAAGTCTTTCCATTGTTATGGAATATCTGTCCATGTATTCAGGATAGTTTTCAGCCAGGGTGTATAATTTCCAGTGTGCCAGTCTTGTCATCCTCGTTACATCCATGGCAAAGTGTTGTATTCATGTTGACATTATTGAAAGGGAATTTTTTTTAATTCCCTTTCAGATTATTATCTGCTAATATATACAGAAAAAACTGTGTAATCTTTCGTTTTTATCAGTTTGGACAGCTTGATAGTTGTCTTTAATTTCTTTCCTTTCTCATACTTTAAGATTTTCTGGGCACCGTACATGTACTGCCTCACCCCTAATCTCAGTCATGTGTGCAAAGAACTTCTGTCCTTTATTTGTTTACTTATTTTTTGTAACATTGAATTCGTTTTGACTATGCTGGGTCTCTGCTGCAAGATGGAAGTTGCTAGGACCTCTGGACTGCAGTCTTCCATCTCTTATTGACCTCTTGTTGACCTCTGCAGAATCCTGGTTGGCGGGAGCTTGTTAGTTCCTTGTTCTTTACCAGGACCTCCTGTGGTAAGTGTTTTTCCCTTCTCTGTTGCCTGGTAAGGGTGGATGGTCATTGGCATCCCAAAGCTAGCTAGAAGTCAATTATTTAGGCAGGCTTGTGCATAGATATGGGAGAAGGCAATGGCACCCCACTCCAGTACTCTTGCGTGGAAAATCCCATGGATGGAGGAGCCTGTTAGGCTGCAGTCCATGGGGTCGCTAAGACTCGGGCACCACTGAACGACTTCACGTTCACTTTTCACTTTCATGCATGAGAAGAGGAAATGGCAACCCACTCCAGTGTTCTTGCCTAGAGAACCCCAGGGACTGAGGGGCCTGGTGGGCTGCCGTCTATGGGGTCGCACAGAGTTGGACACGACTGAAACGACTTAGCAGCAGCGGCGGCGGCAGCAGCAGCAGAAGCAGTGCATCGATATCAAAAGGGCTGCAAACAGTCAGGAAGGATCACATATGTCACCGTGAAACACTACTTCTCCACTTAGCCAAAGCTAACAAAAGATTTCTGTTCTAGGTCAACCTAGAAGAGATCACTTAAGAGGTAAAGAAACTTAAACTCCATTAGCAAAGGCAGTTCGACATCTCAAGAAAACTTGTGCTAGGCACAGAACTCTTTTCTGGGGGTCCACTTTCCCTACAACCTCCTTATCCCATTCTGTACCCATTCCTTTGCTTCTCCCATCCTGAAACTGCCACCTGTAAGACAGAACTACTTCGTTTTCCTTCCTCAAGTGCCATTGCATTCCACATACTTTCTTGTAATAACAAGTCATACATTTCCCTTCAGCAACCAAGAACTGACTTTTATATTGGCATTGGCTATAGCCCGCCCCCTCCCCCCACCCCCAAGAACAGAACAAAACAAAACAAAACAATTGCTTTCTTACATTTAACATGTCAGGATGGTGCCAGACACTATACATGGAGAGTCAAAAATCTCTTTTGTTTCTGTGTAAAAGGGAGGTCCTTTCAAGTCGTGAATGTTTCAGAACTTTCATTTATTTGGAAATGACCTAGCTATTCAATACACTGTCGTCACAAGGATAGAAACTCGGGTAACCAAAACACCTGGAGAGACGTTTGTTAGTTCAGTTCAGTTCAGTTGCTCAGTCGTGTCTGACTCTTTGGGACCCCGTGGCCTGAAGGACGCCAGGCTTCCGAGTCCGTCACCAGCTCCAGGGGCTTGCTCAAACTCATGTCCATCAAGTCAGTGATGCCATCCAACCATCTTATCCTCTGTCATCCCCTTCTCCTCTGCCTTCAGTCAAGACTATGAGAGGCAGATATTTTAGAGTATAATTATTGTAAAGAGTTTGTCTAAAAGCTCATATCACATTTACATTTTTTACTTTTGTTGTTGTCGTTTCCAGGTAGTTTCTTGCTGACAAGCTTGTGACAGATATACTAATAGAGCAATTTTTACCTCAAAAGAAACCTAGGCACTATGAACATATTGTGCTTAATGTTGTTGACTCTTAGACATGTCTATAATGGAGGAGCAAAACCAAAAATACTAGATATTTAATATTGACTAGTTCCCAGTTCACGGGACTCTGACATTCATTTAGGTCAATGTTTTCTTGTATTTCCAGCAGTTTGATTTGGAAGGGCTGCCTTGTCTTGAGACCATTGATATCAGTACACAGAACTTGAGCAATATTATCAAAAAACACAAGGGTCACACTGACACATACCTTAATCCAAACAGACAGACAAGACATCTTCCAGGTTTCCGCCTGAGATTTAAAATATTTCTTTGAGCCAGTCTTCTGGGGAGTGGGGGGATGGGGGTGGCAGTGAGGCAGGCTTGGGTAACAAGCTAATTGTTGGTCATTGCATATGCAAAGAACCAGCTTTCCGGGTTCCAAGGAAAAAAGTTTCCTTGGTAACCAACTTTGTCTGGTTCTATAGAATATCATGGCCCTCCTAGGTCAGGTCATCTTGCCTTTCTGTAGTCCTCGTTTTATCCCTAAATCATAGACAGCTTGGATTGTCTCTGTGGGTGTATGTATTGTCCTCATGTTTGACGTGGCGGCAGCAGCAAGGTCCGAGAGCCTCTCCTGGAACCGGGCGTGGGGACGGGGCTCACCGGGAGCCACTGGTGAAGGTGGGCAGCGCCCCTGGAGCGCGGCAGGGGCGGGGAGAACCCGGGCGGCGCAGGGCGGGTGTCGGCTCCTGACGGGGGTGGGGGAGGGCTTCCCAGTTGTGCTCTCGGAGATGGCCACTGCGGCTGGAAACACTCCGGGAGTGCACCCAGGGCGGGGTAAACCTGGGCTGCACAGGTCGAGATTCCGCTCGCTGTGGGTGGGTGGTTGGTCCCTGTTATGCTCCCAGGGGTCGCCAATGTGACTGGGAACCCGCCGGGAGCCCGGCAGGGCCGGGGCGAAACCTGGAGGCGCGTGGCGAGGTGGGGGTCCGTTCGCAGCGGGGGTCGGCTCCTGGCGGGGGTGGGGGAGGGCTTTCCAGATGTGCTGTTGGGGGTCGCCATTGCGGCTGGGAATGCCCATTTCGTGAACTCCTGGATCCCCAAGGATCGGCATCCATTGGCCACAGCGGAGGGGTGCGGAACACAGGTAAGGGAACGGGGACTGCGTGGAGCAGGGAACCATGTATTCCGCCCTGTGTTGGCACAGTCTCAGAGCTCCCCAACCTGGCGGTCGCAGAAAGGCCTCGTCTTTGGGGTCAAGGCCTTTACCGCTCCACCCCTCTGCTGAAAAACCTCAGAGTCTGCGCGGTTTTCCCAAGCAGCCTAGTGTCCGCTGGAAATCCAAGGGACAGAACCCTGAATTTTGGCCGGCTGGCCCAGCCCTGCTTCTGGCACTTTGTAGGCCAGCGGGCCCCGGAGCACCTGCTAGGATGGGAAAGGGAAGGGTACGCGAATTGCACCCTGGTGGCCGCCGAGGCAGCAAAGAAGGGGGGAGGGCACCTTACTGCCCTTTAATGGCAGACAGAATCTGTGGCTGTCCTGCTGCTTGGGCCTTTTCATGGGGACCTTGTGCAATAACAGTTTACCGGTGACCTTAGGGAACTTCCCAGTGTGCTTCTGACAGATGAGGGATGCTGTGGAGTTGGCGGGGCCTCTCAGGACTCCGCTGGGTTTGGCGCAATGGAAGAGGGCCTCATCTCCAGGGAAGGCAGGAACCTCAGGCTTCCTCTCCGTTTCGGACTCCGACCGCAGGGTCCCTGCAGAGTTGGGACAAGAGAGTCAGGAATCGTCTTGTCTGAGGAAGGGAACTCCGCTTGCCTCTCGAGGTGCTCAGGGGGTCTCAGGCCCCTTGTTGAGCTGTGTGTGGAACCTGCGGGTGTTTCCGGACGATGCACGACAGTGACAGTGCCCCTTCGTGTTGTGCCTTCACCCACTGGGTTGCCTTCGAAGAGGTGTCCGGGCCTCGGGTTCTTTTCAAGAGCGGACAGGGAAATCGGGGTCTTTCGGCATGTGGGACCACCCACGGGGCTAGTCTCAAATTTCCTAGTGAGGCCGGCTTCATCCTGAGGTGTGCCGGGAAGGCCGGGGATCCTTCCAGACAACGCAGGGGGATCGACTCTCCTGTCGCCATCAGGAGGGGAGAAGGGGCTCAGATGAAGTGGGGCCGGAACACTCGGTGTTACACTCGAGGGAAACCGGCGTGTGAGGGACTTTTGTTGGATGCATGAAAGGAGTCAGGTACCGTTTCGCACTTCAGGACAGAACCTAGGACTTCCCTTGAGACGCCGTAGCGGGCAAGGGCCTCATCTTGCGAAGACGTTGGAACCATGTGGATTTTCTCGAGTTGCGGCGGGATTCTAGAGTTATGACGGGGATTTCAGGCTTCCTATTGTATTGGCCCCGAGAAGCCTAATCTTCCATTCGAGTTGCGAGGGAAAGCTGGGGGTTGCACTCGAGTCACTGCAGGGCCAAAGAGACCTCATCTATGTCTGTGTCTGGGACTTAACGTTCCTCTCAAGGGAAGACAGGGATCTCGGGGTGGCTTTCCAGACTCCCCCCTGGGAGTCAGGCCTCGTCTCGAGGGCAAGCAAAGGATGCCGCTCTCCTCTCAAGTCGAGACGCAGATCTCTTGGAGTCCACTGAGTGGCCTCAAGGGAGTCAGGCCTCCTCTTCAGTTTGGAGAGAGGACTCGGGATTGCGCTCTGGGTAAGGCAGGAAAAGAAGGCCCTCACCTCGCGAGGACGGGGGCTTCTCAGGGGTTTCTTCGAGCTGCGGCGCCCATGGGGGTTTTCTCCCGAGGCACGACGAGGATCTCAGGGAGCCTCTCGTGCGGCGCCTGGAAAGTCAGGTCTCCATGTTTGTGGAGAGGGGGAGCACGTTATGGCTCTCGAGTCACGGGAGGGGACTAGGGCCTCGAGACGCGTTGAAGAAGCACTCTCGAAGTCTTTCTCGGGGGGCAGCGGGAAACCCTCGTTTCCCTCGCCTTCTGCCGGGGACATTAGGGAACTTCCCAGGGTGTCTCTGAGAGTTGAGGGATACTGTGGAGTTGGCGGGGCCTCTCGGGTCTCCGCTGGGTTTCGCGCAATGGAAGAGGGCCTCATCTCGAGGGGAGGCAGGAACCTCAGACTTCCTCTCTGTTTTGGACTCCAACATCAGGGTCCCTGCAGAGTTGGGACAGGAGAGTCAGGCTACTTCTTTTCTGAGGAATCGAACTCCGCTTGCCTCTCGAGTTGTTCATGGGGTTTCAGGCCCCTTGTCAAACTGTGTGTGGAATCTGCAGGTTTTTCCAGACGATGCACGGGGGTGTCAGTGACCCTTCGTTTTGTGTCTTCATCCACAGGGTTGCCTTCGAAGAGGTGTCCAGGCATCAGGTTCTTATGAAGAGCGGACCGGGAAATCGGGGTCGTTCAGCATTTGGCACCACCCACGTGGCTAGTCTCGAATTTCCTCATGAAACCGGCCTCATCCTGAGGTGTGCCGCGAAGGTCATGAAACTCTTCCAGACAAAGCAGAGGAATCGACCCTCCTGTGGCGATCAGGAGGGGAGAAGTGGCTCAGATGAAGTGCTGCTGGGAACCTCGTTGTTTCCCTCAAGTGAGACAGGTATGTCGGGTAACTTTTGGGGTCGCATAAAGCGTTCCAAGTACCCTTTCGCTCTTCAAAATGGAACATTGGACTTCTCTTGGGGTGCTCCAGCGGGCATGGGCCTCATCTTGGAATGACTGCGGAACCACTTGGTTTTTCTCGAGTTGCGGTGAGATATTTGAGTTACCACAGGGAATTCATGCTTCCTCTTGTGTTGGCCCACAAAAGTCTTATCTTCCATTCGAGATTCGAGGAAGAGCTGGAGGTGCGCTCTAGTCACTGAAGGCAAAAGAGACCCCTCCAAGGCTTGTTTGCAGGACCTAATGTTCATGTCAAGGCTCGACAGAAATCTCGGGGTTGCATTCCAGACTCACCTTGGAGTCAGGCCTCGTCTCGAAGGGAAGCAAAGGACTCTGCTCTCCTCTCGAGTCGGACGGGTATGTCTTGGAGCCCACTGAGTGGCTTAAAGGGAGTCAAACCTCCTCTGGTGTTTGGAGGGAGGACACGGGATTGCTCTCCAGGCAATGCAGGAAATGAAGGCCCTCATCTCCCGATGACTGGGGCGTCTCGTAGGTTTTCTCGAGCTGTGGCGCTAGTGTGGGGTTTCTCACGAAGTAAGACTGGGAGCTCAGTGAGCCTCTCACGTGGTGCCAGGGCAGTCAGGTCTCTATGCACGTGGTGAGAGGGAGCCCGTCATTGTTCTCGAGTCATGGTAGGGGAATTGGGCCTGAAAACGTGTTAAAGAAGGACTCTCGAGGTCTTTCTTGGGTTGCAGCAGGAAACCCTGGGTTTCATCGACTTGTGCCAGTGACCTCAGGAAGTTTCTCAGCGTGCCTCTGAGAAGTCAGGGTCACTGTGGAGTTGGGAGGGGCCTCTCGGAACTCCACTGGGTTTGGTGCAATGGAAGAGGGCCTCATGACAAGTTGAGGCAGGAACCTCAGGGTTCCTCTCCTGGCTTCGAATGTGCCAGATCTGACTCGGATCGCAGAGTCCCTGCAGAGTTGGGACAGGAGAGTCAGGCCTCGTCTTGTGTGGAGGAATGGAACTCCGCTTGACTCTCGCGTTGTTCATGGGGTGACAGGCCACTTGTCGATTTGTATGTGGAACTTGCAGGTTTTTCTGGACGATGCACCGGGGTGTCACTGCCCCTTCGTGTTGTGCCTTGTTCCACAGGATTGCCTTCGAGTTGGGTTCTGCCATCGGGTCCTTATCAAGAGCGGACCAGGGAATCGGGGTCTTTTGGCATGCCGCACCACCCACGAGGCTATGTCTCGAATTTCCTCATGAGACTGGCCTCATCTTGAGGTGCGCCAGGAAGGTCAGGAACGCCTTCCAGACAAAGCAGGGGAATCGAACCTCCTGTCGCGATCAAGAGGGTAGAAGAATCTCAGATGAAGTGGTGCCGGGAACCTCGGTGTTCTCCTCAAGTGAGAATGGTATGTCGGGAAACTTTTGGGGTCGCATCAAGGGTTCCAAGTAACTTTTCGCTCTTCAATAAGGAACGTGGGACTTCCCTTGAGACGCTGTAGCAGGCAAGGGCCTCATCTTTCGATGACGGGGGAACCACGTGGTTTTTCTTGAGTTGCGGCGGGATTCTCGAGTTACGACGGGGAATTCAGGCTTCCTGTTCAACTGGCCCAGGGAAGTCCAGTTTTCATTCGAATTGCGAGTTAGAACTGGGGATTGCTCTCCAGTCACTGCAGGGCAAAATAGACATCATCTATGCTTGTGTCCAGGACCTAGTGTTCCACTGCTGGGCCGACAGGGATCTCAGGGTTGCATTCTCGACTCACCCGGAGAGTCAGGCCTCGTCTTGAGGGGAAAAAAAGGACTCTGCTCTCCTGTCGAGTGGCGACGGGTATCTCTTGGAGCCCACTGCGTGGCGTAAAGGGAGTGAAGCCTCCTATGGAGTTTGGAGAGATGACTCGGGATTGTTTTCCTGGCCAAGCAGGAAAAAAGGCCCTCATCTCGCGATGACGGGGGCGTCTCGTGGGTTTTCTCCAGCTGCGGCGCCAGTATCAGATTTCTCACGAGGTACGACGGGGAGCTCAGAGAGCCTCTCGTGTGGTGCTAGGGACGTCAGGTCTCTGTGTGTGTGGTGAAGGGGAGTGCGTGATTGCTCTCGAGTCATAGTAGGCGAATCTGGACTCAAGACGCATTGAAGAAGGACTCTCGAGGTCTTTCTCGGGTTGCGGCAGGGAACCCTGGGTTCCCTCGACTTGTGTCGGTGACCTCAGGCAACTTCTCAGGGTGCCTCTGAGAAGTCAGGGACACTGTGGATTTGGGAGGGGCCTTTCGTTACTCAACTGGGTTTGGTGCAATCGAAGAGGGCGTCATCTCGAATGGAGGCAGGAACCTCAGGGGTCCTCTCCATTTCTGACTCGGGTCGCAGATACCTGCCGAGTATGGACAAGAGAGTCACGCCTCGTCTTCCGTGGAGGAATGGATCTCCGCTTGCCTTTCGAGTTGTTCACAGAGTGACAGGCCACTTGTTGAGCTGAGTGTGGAACCTGCGGGTTTTTCCGGACGATGCACAGGGGTGTTAGTGCCCCTTCGTGTTGTGCCTTCATCCACAGGGTTGCCTTCAAAGAGGTGTCCGGGCATCGGGTTCTTTTCAAGAGCGTACCAGAAAATTGGGGTCTTTCAGCATGTGGTACCACCCACGAGGCTACGTCTCGAATTTCCTCGGGACACCGGCCTCATCCTGAGGTTCGCCGGGAAGGTAGGGAACCCCTTGCAGACAAAGCAGGGGAATCGACCCACCGGTCGCGATCAGAAGGGGAGAAGGGGCTCAGATGAAGTGGTGCTGGGAACCTCGGTGGTCCCTTCGAGTGAGACCGGTATGTCACGGCACTTTTGAGGTCGCATCAAGGGTGCCAAGTACAGTTTCGCACTTCAAGATGGAACGTGGGAATTCTCTGGAGATGCTCTAGCGGGCAAGGGCCTCATATTGCGATGACGAGGGAAACACGTGGTTTTTCTCGAGTTGCGGCGGGATTCTCGAGTTACAACGGGGAATTCAGGCTTCCTCTTGTGTTGGCCCAGGAAGTCCAATCTTCCATTCAACTTGTCAGAGAGAGCTGTGGGTTGCTCTCGAGTCACTTCAGGGCAAAGAGTCCTCATCTAGGCTTGGGTCCAGGACGTAGTGTTCCTCTCCAGGGGCAACAGGGATATCGGGGTCGCATTCCAGTCTCACCCGGTGGGTCACGCCTCGTCTCGAGTGGAAGCAAAGGACTCCACTATCCTCTCGAGTCGCGACGTGTAACTCTTGGAGCCCAATGAGTGGCCTAAAGGGAGTCAAGCGTCCTGTGTAGCTTGGACAGAAGGTTCACGCTTGATCTGCATACCATGCAGTTAAAGATGGCCCTCCTCTCGTGATGACGGGAGCGTCTCATGGGTTTTTCTCGAGCTGTGGCGCCAGTGTGGGGTTTCTCACGAGATATGATGGGGAGCTCAGGGAGCCTCCCGTGCGGCGCCAGAGAAGTCAGGCCTCCATGAGTGTGGCCAGGCAGATCACGTCATTGCTCTGGAGTCATAGGAGGGACCAGGGCCTCCAGACGCATTTAAGAAGGACTCTCGAGGTCTTTCTTGGGTTGGGGCGGGAAACACTCGTTTCCCTCGACCTCTACAGGGGACCTTAGGGAACTTCCCAGGTGCCTCTGAGAGGTGAGGGATACTGAGGAGTTAGAGGGGCCTCTTGGGACTCCACTAGGTTTGACGAAATGAAAGAGGGCCTCATCTCGATTGGAGGCAGGAACCTCAGGCTTCCTCTCCATTTCTGACTCCGACTGCAGGGTCCCTGCAGGGTTGGGACAGGAGAGTCAGGCCTCGTCTTGTCTGAGTAACGGAACTCTGCTTGCCTCTCGAGTCGTTCAGTGGGTCTCAGGCCCCTTGTCGAGCTGTGTGTGGAACCTGCGGGTGTTTCCAGAAGATGCACGGGGGTGTCATTGCCCCTTCATTTTGTGCCTTCCCCCACAGGGTTGCCTTCAAAGAGGTGTCCGAGCATGGGTTCATTTCAAGAGCGGACCGGGAAATCGAGGTCGTTCGGTATGTGGCACCACCCACGTGGCTCATCTCGAATTTCCTCGTGAGACCAGCATCATCCTGAGGTGCGCCGGGAAGGCCGGGAACACCTTCCACACAAAGCAGGGGAATCGACTCTCCTGTCGAGATCAGGAGGGGAGATGGGGCTCAGATGAAGTGGGGCCAGGACTCTAGGTGTTCCACTCGAGGGAACCCGGCGTTTCACGGAACTTTAGGGGTCGCTTCAAGGGAGCCAAGTACCGTTTCCCACTTCAGGACGGAACATGGGACTTCCCTGGAGACGCTGTAGCGGGCAAGGGCCTTATCCTGTGAAGACGTTGGAACCACTTCGTTTTTCTCGAATTGCGTCTGGATTCTCGAAAACGACGGGGATATCAGGCTTCCTCTTGGGTTGGCCCTGGGAAGCCCAATCTTCCCCTGGAGTTGCGAAGGAAAGCTGGGGGTTCTGCTCGAGTCACTACAGGGCCAAAGAGACCTCATCGAGGCGTGTGTCCAGGACCTAATATTCCTCTCAAGGGAAGACAGGGATCTCGGGTTTCCATTCCAGACTCCCCTGGGGAGTCAGGCCTCGCCTCGAGGGGAAGCAGAGGACTCTGCTTTCCTCTCAAGTCGCGACACGGATCTCTTGGAGCCCAATGAGTGGACTCAAGGGTGTCGAGCCTCCTCTTCAGTTTGGAGAGAGGACTCGGGATTGCTCTCCAGGACAGGCAGGAAAAGAAGGCCCTCATCTCGCGATGACGGGGGCGTCTCATGGGTTTCCTCAGGCTGCAGCGCCCGTGGGGGTTTTCTCACGAGGCACGACGAGGACCTCAGGGAGCCTCTCGTGCGGCGCCAGGGAACTCATGTCTCCATGCGCATGGCGAGGGGGAGCTGGTCATCACTCTCGAGTCATGGGAAATGACTAGGGCCTCAAGACGCGTTGAAGAAAGACTCTCGAGGTCTTTCTCGGGTGGCGGCGGGAAACCCTCGTTTCCCTCGACTTCTGCAGGGGACTATAGGGAACTTCCCAGGGTGCCTCTGAGAGGTGAGGGATGCTGTGGAGTTGGCAGGGCCTCTCGGGACTCTGCTGGGTTCAGCGCAATGGAAGAGGGCCTCATCTCCAGGTGAGGCAGGAACCTCAGGCTTCCTCTCCGATTCTGACTCCGACTGCACGGTCCGTGCAGTGTTGGGACAGGAGAGTCATGCCACGTCTTGTCTGAGGAATGGAATTCTGGTTGCCTCTCGAGTTGTTCCGGGAGTCTCAGGCCCCTTGTCGAGCTGTGTGTAGACCCTGCGGGGTTTTCCGGATGATGCACGGGGGTGTCAGTGCCCCTTCGTGTTGTGCCTTCACTCACAGGGTTGCCTTCTAAGAGGTGTCCGGGCATCGGGTTCTTATCAAGAGCGGACCGGAAAATCAGGGTCGTTCGGCACGTGGCACCTCACACATGGTTAGTCAAGAATTTCCTCCTGAGACCGGCCTCATCCTGAGGTGCACCAGGAAGGCCGGGAACCCCTTCCAGAGAAAGCAGGGGAATCGACTCTGCTGTCACGATCAGGAGGGGAGAAGGGGCTCAGATGAAGTGGTGCCTGGACCCTCGGTGTTCCCCTCGAGGGAACCCAGCGTGTCGGGGAACTTTTGCGGTCGCATCAAGGGTGTCAAGTACCGTTTCGCACTTAAGGACGGAACATGGGACTTCCCTGGAGACGCCCGGAACTTCGGTGTTCCCCTGGAGTGAGACCGGTATGTTGGGGAACTTTGGGGTCGCATCAAGGGTGCCAAGTAGAATTTCGAACTTTAAGATGGAACGTGGGACTTCTGTTGAGACTCTAGCTGGCAAGGGCCTCATATTGCGATGAAGGGGGAACCACATGGTTTTTAAGACTTGAGGCTGAATTCTCGAATTACGATGGGAAATTCAGACTTCCTCTTGTGTTGACCGTGGGAAGACCAATCTTCCATTCAAATTGTGAGGGAGAGATGGAGGTTGCTCTCGAGTCACTGTAGGGCAAAATAGACCTCATCTAGGCTTGTGTCTAGGACATAATGTTCCACTCCAGGGGCGACAGGGATCTCGGGGTTGCATTCCAAACTCACCCGGGGAGTCAGGCCTCGTCTCGAGGGAAGCAAAGGACTCCGCTCTCCTCTCGAGTCGCACCGGGTATTTCTTGGACCCAACTGAGTGGCCTAAAGGGAGTCAATCCTCCTGTGAAGTTTGGAGAGAGGACCAGGGATTGCTCTCCAGGTCAGGCAGGAAAAGAAGGCCCCCATCTCTCCTTGACAGGGGCATCTTGTGGTTTTTCTCGAACTGCGGCGCCACTGTGGGTTTTCTCACGAGGTACGATGGGGTACTCAGGGAGACTCTTGTGTGGTACTAGGGAAGTCAGTTTTCCTGCTTGTGGCGAGGGGAGCGCGTCCTTGATCTGGAGTCATGGTAGGGGAATCGGGCATCAAGAGACGTTGAAAAAGGACTCTCCAAGTATTTCTCGGGTTACTTCAGGAAACTCTGGGTTCCCTCGACTTGTGCCAGTGACCTCAGGTAGCTTCTCAGGGAGCCTCTGAGAATTCAGGGATACTGTGGTGTTGGGAGGGGCCTCTCGGGACACCACTGAGTTTGGTTCAATGGAAGAGGGCCTCTTCTCTAGTTGAGGCAGGAACCTCAGGGTTCCTCTCCATTTCTGACTCCGATCGCAGGGTCCCTGAAGAGTTGGGCCAGGAGGGTAAGGCCTCGTCTTGTGTGAAGGAATGCAACTTCACTTGCCTCTCGAGTTGTTCACGGGGTGACAGTCCACATTTGGAGCTGTGAGTGGAATCGGCGGGTTTTTCCAGACGATGCATGGGGATGTCAGTGTCCCTTCGTGTTGTGCCTTCATCCACAGGGTTGCCTTCGAAGAGATGTCCGGGCGTCAGGTTCTTATCTAGAGTGGACCGGGAATTCGGGATCTTTCAGCATGTGGCACCAACCATGAGGCTACTTTTCGAATTTCCTCATGAGACCGGCCTCATCCAGAGGTTCACGGGGAACGTCGGGAACCCTTGCAGAAAAAGCATGGGAATCGACCCTCCTGTCGCGATCAGGAGGGGTGAAGGGGCTCACAGGAAGTGGTTCCGTGAACTTTGGTGTTTCCCTCGAGTGAGACCGGTATGTCAGGGGACTTTGGGGGTCGCATCAAGGGTGCCAAGTACCGTTTTGTACTTCAGGATGGAACGTGGGACTTCTCTTGATACGCTGTAGCGGCCAAGGGCCTCATCTTGCGATGACAGGGGAGCCACGTGGTTTTTCTCGAGCTGCAGCGGGATTCTCGAGTTACGACGGGGAATTCAGGCTTCCTCTTGTGTTGGCCCAGGGAAGTCCAATCTTCCATTCGATTTGCAAGGGAGAGCTGGCGATTGCTCTCTAGTAACTGCAGTGCAAAATAGACCTCATCTAGTCTTGTGTCCAGGACCGAGTTTTCCTCTCCAGGTGCGACAGGAACTCGGGGTTGCATTCCAGACTCACACGGGGAGTCAGGCCTCATCTCTAGGGGAAGCAAAGGACTCCGCTCTCCCTTCAAGTCCTGACAGGTATCTCTTGGAGCCAACTGAGAGGCCTAAAGAGAGTCAAGCCTCCTGTGGAGTCTGGAGAGAGGACTCGGTTTTGCTCTCCATGCCAGGCAGGAAAGAAGTCCCTCTTCTCGTGATGACGGGGGCGTATCATGGGTTTTCTCGAGCTGCGGTGCCTGAATGGGGTTTCCAAAGACGTACGACGGGGAGCTCAGGGAGACTCTCTTCAGGCGTCAGGGAAGTCAGGTCTCCATGCGCATGGCGATAGGGAGCGGGTCTTTGCTCTCGAGTCATGGTAGGGGAATCGGGCCTCAAGACGCGCCGAAGGACTCTCAAGGTCTTTCTCGGGTCGCAGCAGGAAACCCTGGGTTCCCTCAACTTGTGCCGGTGACCTCAGGTAGATTCTCAAGGTGCCTCTGAGAATTCAGGGATACTGTGGAGTTGGGAGGGGCCTCTCGCGACTCATCTGGGTTTGGTGCAATGGAAGAGGGCCTCATCTCGAGTTGAGGCAGGAACCTCAGTTTTCCTCTCCATTTCTAACTCGGAGGGCAGGGTCCCTGCAGAGTTGGGACAGGAGAGTCAGGCCTCGTCTTGTGTGGAGGAAACGAACTCTGCTTTCCTATCGAGTTGTTCACGGGGTGACATTCCACTTGTCGAGCTGTGTTTGGAACCTGCGGGTTTTTCTGGACGATGCACGGGAGTTTTAGTAACCCTTCTGTTGTGCCTTCATCCACAGGGTTGCCTTCGAAGTGGTGTCCGGGCATCGGGTTCTTATATAGAGCGGACCACACAATCGGGGTCTTTCGGCATGTGGCACCACCCACGAGGCTACGTCTCGAATTTCCTCCTGAGAAAGGCCTCATCCTTAGGTGCGCCGGGATGGGCGGGAACTCCTTCCAGACAAAGCAGGGGAATTTACCCTCCTGTCGTGATCAGGAGGGGAGAAAGTGATCAGATGAAGTGGTGCCGGGAACTTCGGTGTTCCCCTCGGTGAGAACGGTGTGTCGGGGAACTTTTGGGGTTACATCAAGGGTGAAAAGTAGCATTTCGCACTTCAAGACGGAACGTGGGACTTCACTTGAGACGCTGTAGCGGGCCAGGGCCTCATCTTGGGATGACGAGTGAACCACGTGGTTTTTCTCGCATTGCGGCGGAAGTCTCGAGTTTCGACGGGGAATTCAGATTTCCTCCTGTGTTGGCCCATGGAAGTCCAATCTTTCATTCGAGTTGCGAGGGTGAGCTGGGATCCCACTCGAGTCACTGCAGGGCAAAATAGACCATATCTAGGCTTGTGTCCAGGACCGAATATTCCTCTCCATGGGTGACAGGGATCTCGGGGTGGCATTCCAGACTCACCCGGGAAGTCCGGCCTTGTTTCTAGGGGAAGCAAAGTACTCCGCTTTCCTCTCGAGTCGCGACGGGTACCTATTGAGCGCACTGAGTAGCCTTAGTGAGTCAAGCCTCCCGTGGAGTTTGGAGAGACGACTCGGGATTGCCCTCCAGGCCATGCAGTTAATGATGGCCCTCATCTCACGATAACGGGGGCGTCTCGTGGGTTTTCTCGAGCTGCAGCGCCAGTGTGGGGTTTCTCACGAGGTACGACGGGGACCTCAGGGAGCCTCTCATGAGGTGCCAGGGAAGTTAAGTCTCCATGCGCATGGGTACTGGGAGTGCTTCATTGCTCTTGAGACATGGTAGGGGAATCGGGCCTCAAGACGCATCAAAGAAGGACTGTCCAATCTTTCTCGGGTTGTGTCAGGAAACCCTGGGTTCCATCGACTTGTGCCGGAGATCTCAGGGAGCTTGTCAGGGTGCCTCTGAGAAGTCAGGGACACTGTGGGTTGGAGGGACCTCTCGGGACTCCAGTGGTTTTGGTGCTATGGAAGAGGGCCTCATCTTGAGTTGAGGCAGGAACCTCAGGGTTCCTCTCCATTTCTGATTCGGATTGCAGGGTCCCAGCAGATTTGGGACAGGAGAGTCAGGCCTCGTCCTGTGTGGAGGATGGAACTCAGCTTGCCTCTCGAGTTGTGCACGGGGTGACAGACCACGTGTCGAGCTGTGTGTGGAACCTGTAGGTTTTTCCAGACGATGCACGGGTGTGTCTGTGCCCCTTCGTGTTGTGCCTTCATCCACAGGGTTGCCTTCTAAGGGGTGTCCAGGCATCAGGTTCTTATCAAGAGCGGACCGGGCAATCGGAGTCTTTCGGCATGTGGCACCACCCACGAGGCTACGTCTCGAACTTCCTTGTGAGACCGGCATCATCCTGAGGTGCGCCGTTAAGGTCGGGAAACCCTTGCAGACAAAGCAGGGGAATCGACCCTCCTGTCGTGATCAGGAGGGGAGAAGGCGCTCAAAAGAAATGGTGCCGGGAACTTCGGTGTTCCCCTCAAGTGAGACCGGTATGTTAGGGAACTTTTGGGGTCGCATCAAGGGTGCCAAGTACTGTTTCGCACTTCAAGATGGAACGTGGGACTTCTCTTGATACGCTGTAGCGGCCAAGGGCCTCATCTTGCGATGACGGGGGAGCCACGTGGTTTTTCTCGAGTTGCGGCGGGATTCTCGAGTTACGACGGGGATTTCAGGCTTCCTCTTGTGTTGGGCCAGGGAAGTCCAATCATCCATTCGAATTGCGAGGGAGAGCTGGGGGTTGCGCTCGAGTCACTGCAGGGCAAAGGAGACCTCATCTAGGCTTGTGTCCAGGACCTAATGTTCCTCTCCAAGGGCCACAGGGATCTCAGGTTTGCATTCCAGACTCACCCAGGGAGTCAGGCCTCGTGTCGAAGGGAAGCAAAGGACTCCGCTCTCCTTTCGAGTTGCGACGGGCACCTCTTGGAATCCACTTTGTGGCCTAAAAGGAGTCAAGCCTCCTGTGAAGTTTGGAGAGTGGACTTGGGACTGCTCTCCAGGCCATGCAGGAAAAGATGGCCTTCATCTCGCGATGGCGGAGGGGTCTTGTGGGTTTTCTTGAGCTGCGGCGCCAGTGTGGGGTTTCACACGAGGTACGACAGGGAGCTCAGGGAGCCTCTCGTGTGGCGCCAGGGAAGTCAGGTCTCCATGTGCGTGGCGAGGGGGAGCGCGTTATTGCTCTCGAGCCATGATAGGGGAATCTGACCTCAAGACGCATTGAAGAAGGACTCTCGAGGTCTTTCTTTGGTTGTGGCAGGAAACCCTTATTTCCCTCGACTTTTGCCGGTGGCCTCAAGGAGCTTCTCAGAATGCCTATGAGAAGTCAGGGATACTGTGGAGATGGGAGGGGCCTCTCGGGACTCCACTGGGTTTGTTTTAATGGAAGAGGGCCTCATCTCGGGTTGAGGCAGGAACCTCAGGTTTCCTCTCCATTTCTGACTCAGATCGAAGCGTGCCTGCAGAGTTGGGATTGTATACTCAGGCCTCGTCTTGTCTGAGGAAGGGAACTCCGCTTTCCTCTCTCATTGTTTAAGGGGTGACAGGCCAGTTGTGGAGCTGTATGTGGATCCTGTGGGATTTTCCGGACGATGAACAGGGTTGCCAGTGCCCCCTCGTGTAGTGCCTTCATCCACAGGGTTGCCTTAGAAGAGGTGTCCGGGCATCGGGTTCTTATCAAGAGCAAGACCGAGAAATCGGGGTCTTTCGGCACGTGGCACCAACACGAGGCTACGTCTCGAATTTCTTCGTGAGACTGGCCTCATCCTGAGGTGCGCCATGGAGGTTGGGAACCCCTTCTAGACAAAGCAGAGGAATCGACCTTCCTTCCGTGATCAGGAGGGGAGAAGGGGCTCAAATGAAGTGGTGCCAGGAACTTCGGTGTTCCCTTGGAGTGAGACCGGTATATTGGGGAACTTTTGGGGACGCATCAAGGGTGCCAAGTAGCATTTCGAACTTTATGACGAAACATGGGACTTCTCTTGAGACTCTGTAGCGGGCAAAGGCCTCATATTGCGATGAATGGGGAACCACGTGGTTTTTAAGAGTTGCGGCGGGATTCTCGAGTTACAACGGGAAATTCAGACTTCCTCTTGTGTTGGCCCAGTGAAGACCAATCTTCCATTCGAATTGCGAGGGAGAGATGGGTGTTGCTCTCGAGTCACTGTAGGGCAAAATAGACCTCATCTAG
Source organism: Bubalus kerabau (assembly GCF_029407905.1). Taxonomy (NCBI): domain Eukaryota; kingdom Metazoa; phylum Chordata; class Mammalia; order Artiodactyla; family Bovidae; genus Bubalus; species Bubalus kerabau. The sequence continues at coordinate 1,780,013 of NW_026577903.1, forward strand.
GCTTTTGTCCAGGACATAATGTTCCTCTCCAGGGGCAACAGGGATCTCGGGGTTGCATTCCAGACTCACCCGGGGTAAGGCCTCGTCTCAAGGGGAAACAAAGTACTCTGCTCTCCTCTCAAGTCGCGACAGGTATCTCTTGGAGCCCATTGAGTGACCTAAAGGGAGTAAAGCCTCCTGTGAAGTTTGGAGAAAGGACCAGGGATTGCTCTCCAGGTCAGGCAGGAAAAGAAGTCCCCAATCTCGCGATGACGGTGGCGTCTCGTGGGTTTTCCCGAGCTGCGGTGCCAGTGTGGGGTTTCTCACGAGGTATGACGGGGAGCTCAGGGAGCCTCTCATGTGGCGCCAGGGAAGTCAGGTGTCCATGCGCATGGCGAGGGGGAGCGTGTCATTGCTCTCGAGTCATGGTAGGGGAATCCGGCCTCAAGACGCGTTGAAGACGGACTCTTGAGGTCTTTCTCGGGTTGCGGCAGGATACCCTGTGTTCCCTCGACTTGTGCCGGTGACCTCAGGGAGTTGCTCAGGGTGCCTCTGAGAAGACACTGATACTGTGGTGTTGGGAGGGGCCTCTCGGGACTCCACTGTGTTTGGTGCAATGGAAGATTGCCGGGAGCCAGCGAGAGACATTCCACTCGTGACAAATGTCAAGAGGAAAGAGTCTCGGCATACGCAAAGGCGGGATCGAGCCTCCTGGAGTTCCCCCGTATATTCTTCAGCATCTACCCCCAAAAACCAAAGTCTGCCTTCTTTATTGCTTTGTTCTCTCACCTCTGACATTACTGGGGATGTCTTCCACCACCATCTCACTCTCTCTGTCAAAGAGCTAACTTACAGCTCCAACTAATAATGTTCCTGGGCAATTAGTAGTGTTTAAATCCAAACCCCTCAGATGGTTTTCTAACTCGCCTGACAAGTTTACCCGGTCTCCTACAGCTATGCATACGATTGTGTACAGTCTCCCAGCCTCGAGACGCACGGGAAGTTTAAGATATTCAAATAGCTTAGAGCCTCTCAGAGAGTTAGAAACTGTCAGAATAAAACTAGTAAAAGATTTCATTGATGAACCAATGCTTTTTGCCAAGTTTCCGCATCCTCTGAATTGTATCCTTGAATGTGTGTTAATTAATATAGTTGGTATGTAGAAAAAATAAGTAGTGGCCTTGATGTTGGTAACTTTAGACCCTTAAGGTAATAAATTCTTTCCTTTGTTGTAAACCCATTACACATCCTCCCTATAGGAATGCAATTTTATCTTCGAAAGATGACGCCAAACCTTAAACAATTACTCTTAGAGAAAATAACTCTTATGGTTGATAAGTCTTTGTCAAGAGTCATAAAATGTTAATAGGTCTTCTGGCCAGAAGATGATGTAAATCATCTAAACCATTTTTATACGATAAATCTGCAGAAAAGAAACCCTGGTTTTTGATAAGGATTAAAGACTGCTGACTTTGCATCCCCTATTATCCTCTATGTGTAACTTAGGGTATTAAAACCTGTGTTGAAAATAAAGCTACGGGCCTTGCTCGCCAACGCTTGGTCTCCCCATGTCATTATTCCCCTCAATTTTCAGATGAGTGTCCATCTGGAGCGCGGATATCCTCTGCGACCATTTATTTGCCTGGGCTTCGAAGACCCACTCGATAAGGTGTCTAAGGTGGGGCACCTTCCTCTATTCTAGAGGGCACTTGCAGCCTCCGTGGTCAGAGCTAACCTGGTGTCACGGGTTATATTGATTTTCCGCGTAAACCAAGCTACTCAGCTGCTTTTCTCCACTGAATTTTCCTACTGAGCTATCCTCATTCTATTACTCTTTATATCTTTGATGAATAAATAAATAAATAAATAGGTCGCCTACTCCATCTTCCCTTCGAATACCCTGGATCAGCTGGGGCTGGACCTCTGCAGGTGGCGCCCGAGACAGGCATTTCGAAGGTAAATCCCCAACCCCATTCCCCCAGTGTTCAGTTTTCGGGACAGATAGGATCCCACTTAGGGGGCTGCAGATCCCCCTGTAGAATAGACAGGGCGAGAGGAGTGGGAAGTGTTGAAGAGTTAGAGAGAAAAAACGGTTTCTAAAAAGGCTGACAAAAAAGGCCTAATCTTTAGATAGCTAAAAGCAAAATCTTTTACTATCCTTAATTTTCTGACATGGGCAACACTGAATCAAATGAAAGACAGCTCTTTATAGGAGTAATTTTACAGTTATTAAGTAAAAGAAGAATCAAGGTTAAAACATCTTCCATTCAATCATTTTTTACATTTGTACAAGACCACTGCCCTTGGTTTCTACAACAAGGCACTGTTAACCTAGGTATCTTGAAAAAACTAGGAAGACAGCAAAGAGCTTATTGTGCTCAGCAAGGTTTGGAAAAAATCCCTACTTACACCTTTCCTCTGTGGAATATGACTAGAGATGTTTTAGATCCAGCTCATGAATTTGAAAAGGTACCTGTTAAAGAGGAAAGTAAAGTTGGAAAACTACCTGTTAAACAAAAAAGCAAATCTGAAAAGGTACCTGTTATAAAGAAAAGTGAAAATGAAGAGGCTATACCTAGCTATCGACAGCTAAATGAATGGCTAGCCGCTATGACTGCCAATGAGCATGTAAAAGATAGGGATGAAAAGAAAGATCAGCTCTCCCCTCAATTTGAAAAAGGTTTAGAGGAAACAGCAGCTCGATGCCATTCTGATGAGGATTGGTTTTTTTTTAGCTAAAGATGCTCCTAAAAGTTTAAGAAAACATCCCTAATCAGACCATCCGCTCCTAGGAGGTTGAGGGAAACATCCCCGATCAGACAGTTCGTAAGATTTAGTTACCAAACAGTTAAAGGATCTCCGGAACAGAAGAGGAAAACTTCGGGACGCTCCCATCCCCCTATGCCTCCTCCTCCATGTCAGGGTAAAGGGCCACCGCTAGGAGTTTCCCGGAGAAGGATTTTCTCTAGTCCCAAGGATGAACTTGATCCTCACCTTGAGGCTTCTTTTCTAGTCCCCTCTGCAGTTTAGCCAGGGTAAAGAGGTTACAAAATAAATAAAAATATTCTCTAAAATTAAAAAAAAATTAAAAATGGATTTCTCTGCATCAAAGAATAGACAAATATTTATTGACTGTTGAATATGATTAGAAATGTCCTGGACCTCCGTCACGAGGCTGTTAAATAGCCTATGGGGGAGGCTATAGAGGTGGATGGTGGTGAGTCTCCATTTACTGCACAGATCATATTTTCTGCCATTGAAAAAAAAAAAAAAGGAGGGAGAAAGTGGTCTACCTCCCGAGGAAGGAGAGGGCTTACAGGACGCTGCGGCCGAGAGCCTGGCGAGCTCCCTCCCCCTCTGTGCAAACCTTTAAAAAACTTATCCACCACTTTCTGATTTAAGGCGACCGCCACCGCCTTCGATTGTGCCTCCCAGGACCCAGGAGTTCCCCACTTTTCCCCCAAAGCCTCCCAAAGTGTTGCCTAAGACTGAGGAAGATAAAAAGTTTTTTAAACAAAGGAGCTTTTAGTACACAATATTCAGAGCGTGCTCCTTGGAGAAAACTCCCTCAGGGGGGTCTCACCCAGGCTAGGAGAAAAGCGAAAAAGCAAGGAGATTTAATAACAATATTAACCCCTGATGTGCCACTTACTCCAATTCCAACCGGAGTGGCTGGCCCCCTATCTGAGGACATTGTAAGATTTGTCCTGCGGCGTAGCTCGCTTTCTTTAAAAAAAAAAAATTAAACAAAAAAAAAAAGAAAGAAAAGAAATTTCGCTGGTGCATGGTGTAGTAGATTCTGATGATATTGAGAAATTAAAGTCTTGATCTCACTGCCTATCAAAACTGTACAAATTAATAAAGGTCAAAGAGTAACACAGCTTTTACTTTTACCTTACTATCAGACAAGGAAAAACTTGACTTCTCAAGCTAAGAGCCACAAAACATTTGGATCTAGTGATCTAGCCTTTTGGGTGCAGGAAATTACAGTTCCAAGGCCTTTAAAAGATCTTTTAATTCAAGAGAATAAAACGCCAGGGCTATTAGACACAGGAACAGACGTCTCTTAACATTGCTGGGAAAGACTGGCCCAGCTCCTGGCCAACACATAATACTGAAAATGAGTTGGTGGGATTAGAGAAAGTGGTATGTGGGGTGGAGATGCTGTACAGGTGGTATATTTAACAATACTTTATATATTGTTATAAATACATAATATAAATATATTTGCCTAATTACAGTTTGCCTAATTAGGTATGGGTATAAATAAAATATAATAAAGGTATACCTAATTCTATTTATAGATCTACACTTAATTAATTTGTATATAAATTAATATGTATACTATATACACACACATATATATATACTGTATAATTAAATATATATGGCAGTAATATAATGTGTGTGTGGCTGATATTAATTGGTATGGATTGATGTGCTGTGATGATATATGTTCTATATACTGTATAATTATAAATGTGTAACATGTATTATTACAGTATATTGGTTTGTGTTGGTTGGTATTAGCTGTGTATGTGTTGTATTGCTGTAATATATATTAATTAATATATTGATTATAAAGATTAATTCAAGTATATTGATTTATATATATTATATGTCAATAACTTTATACTTGTTGCCATATATAAATACATATATAAATGCATTTTGCATTTAGGTATATCTCTATACCTGTATACCAAAATGAGATAAGGAGGTTATACATTTATTACTTAAATTTATACAGAGACCTAAACTAAACATTAGACCTAAATTAACATATCCATAGGGAAACAGCTAGACAAATAGTGAAGTTATGTTCCAATTGTAATTAATCACTTAAATGTAAACACACAGGGGCAGACTACAATGATGAGACACTAGATGCCTGAATTACAGGCTACGACTCGGCCCCTGGTCAAGTAAAAAGGCCTCCTTACGGGAGAGTGAAAAAGCCAGATGTGTTGCTAACTTGTGGGAGAGGGTATGCTTGTATATTTCTACAGAATGCAGATTCTCCGGTTTGGATCTCAGACAAATTCGTCATGTCACATTCCCCAAAGACCAGGTTCGCGGCGTGCGCACTCACTTGCTCCCCCTCCCCCAGCCAGCTCTCGCCTCCATGCCACCAGCAGCGCCTCGCACCCTCCTCGCTGCACCCCGTGACCTAGAGCAAGGAAGTCTGTGCAGCGAGTGAGGGCCAGAGAGGAAAGCACGCCTGCGGAGTGCCATCCAGACCAGCGTGGCCCCACTGGCAAGAGGGGAATGCCTTGAGCCCAAGCGGTGGCGGCTAGCCCTAAACCACGAACCCTGCCCCTCCGCCCACCATAGGCGCCTTGGCCCACAGCCTGCCGCTCGCGTTCTGCCTCCTGATGCTGGGGACACTGCTCCCCTGGGCCGACGCCTACAGCTGCTCCCTGATTCATCTTGTTTAAACCCTCAATATAATGTTTGCTCCTTTGTAATGCTACAACATCCACCTTATCTTATGATGTAACCACTTATTGAATTATGGTCTTGCTGTATTACAACAACTACAGGATTTAATGCAAACACGACGGTTTGTGGGCTTACTTATCTTGGGAACAGCAGCTTTGATAAGTGCAATCACTTCTGTTACTGTGGCAGCAATATCATTGACTCAACAAGTACATACTGCTCAATATGTTGATTCTATGTCCAAAAATGTTTCTTTAACATTGGCAACACAGAAAGCTATAGAGAGAAAATTAGAAATGAGGGTAGATGCCCTAGAGGAAGCAGTAATACATATTGGGACTGAATTGCAGGCTTTAAAGGTGAAAATGGCATTGTCTTGTCATGCTGACTATCGGTGGATATGTGTAACACCCCTGAAAGTAAATGAGACAGATTTTGAATGGGAAAAGATTAAAAACCATATTTCAGGTATCTGGAACAGCTCTGACATTGGTTGAGACGTAGGGAAACTTCACTATCAAATAGCAACCATGGAGCACTCCCGATTAGATTTTACTGCTGCTGGAACAGCAAATGATTTCTTCCATACTTTCCCTAACTACATCTCAGGAAAGAATATTCTGTCTAATGTCTTTAGCTATGCTGCGGTGGCTGCTTTAATTCTGCTTCTCATAATCATTCTTCCTTGTATTGTCAGGATTCTTCGGCAGAGTATTCAGAGGCTCGCGACTGAGCTACATCTGGCTGTTTTAAGAAATACAAAACGGGGAGATGCCGGGAGCCGGCGAGAGACATTCCACTCGTGACAAAGGTCATGAGGAAGGAGGCTGGGCATACACAAAGGCGGGATCGAGCCTCGGGAGTCCTCCCGGATATTCTTGAGCATCTACCCCCCAAAACCAGAGTCTGCCTACTTTATTGCTTGTGCTCTCACCTCTGACTTTACTGGGGGCTGCCCCCCACCACCATCTCACTCTTTCTGTCAAAGAGCTAACTTACAGCTCCAATTAATAAAGTTCCTGGGCAATTAGGAGTGTTTAAATCCAAACACGTCAGATGGCTCTCTAACTCGCCTGACAAGTTTACCCGGTCTCCTACAGCAAGGCATACAATTGTTTACAGTCTCCGAGCCTCGAGAGGCACGGGAAGCTTAAGATATTCAAATAGCTTAGAGCCTCTCAGAGAGTTAGAAACTGTCAGAATAAAACTAGTAAAAGATTTCATTGATGAACCAATGCTTGTTGCCAAGTTTCCACATCCCCTGAATTGTATCCTTGAATGTGTATTAATTAATATAGTTGGTATGTAGAAAAAATAAGTAGTGGCCTTGGTGTTACTAACTTTAGACCCTTAAGGTAATAAATTCTTTCCTTTGTTGTAAACCCATTACACATCCGCCCTATAGGAATGCAATTTTATCTTCGAAAGATGGGGCCAAACCTTAAAATAATTACTCTTAGAGAAAATAAGTCTTACGGTTGATAAGTCTTTGTCAAGAGTCATAAAATGTTAATAGGCCTTCTGGCTAGAAGATGATGTAAATCACCTAAACCATTTGTATACGATACATTTGCAGGAAAGAAACCCTGGTTTTTGATAAGGATCAAAGGCTGCTGACTTTGCATCCCCATTATCCTCTATGTGTAACTTAGGGTAAAAAAAACCCCTGTTGAAAATAAAGCTACGGGCCTTGATTGCCAACGCTTAGTCTCCTAATGTCATTCTTCCCCTCAATTTTCAGATGAGTGTCCATCTGGAGCGTGGATATCCTCTGCGACCATTTATTTGCCTGGGCTTCGAAGACCACTTGAGAAGGTGTCTAAGGTGGGGCACTTTTCGCTATTCGAGAGGGAGCCTGCGGCCTCCGTGGTCAGAGCTAACCTGGTGTCACGGGTTATACTGATTTTCCGCATAAACCAAGCTACTCAGCTTCTTTTCTCCACTAAATTTTCCTACTGAGATATCCTCATTCTATTACTCTTTATATCTTCGATAAATAAATCAATAGGTCGCCTACTCTGTCTCCCCTTCGAAAACCCTGGACCAGCCGAGGCTGGACCTTGTCAGAAGAGGGCCTCATCTCGATTTGAAGCAGGAACCTCAGGGTTGCTCTCCATTTCTGACTCTGAACACAGAGTCCCTACAGAGTTAGGACAGGAGAGTCAGGCCTCGTCTTGTGTGGAGGAATGGAACTCCACTGGACTCTCGAGTTGTTCACCGGATAACAGGCCACTTTTCGAGCTGTGTGTGGAACCTGCGGTTTTATCTGGACGATGCATGGGGGTGTCAGTTCCCCTTTGTTTTTTGCCTTCATACACAGGGTTGCCTTCGAAGAGGTATCCAGCCTTCAGGTTCTTATCAAGAGCAGACCAGGAAATCAGGGTCTTTCGGCATGTGGCACCACCCACAAGCCTACGTCTCGAATTTCTTCTTGAGACGGACCTCAACCTGAGGTGCACCAGGAAGGTCGGTAACCCTTTCAGACAAAGCAAGTGAATCGACCCTCTTGTCCCGATCAGGAGGGGAGAAGGGGCTCACATGAAGTGCTGCCGGGAACCTCGATGTTCCCCTCGAGTAAAACTGGGATGTCGGGGAACTTCTGGGGTCGCATCAAAGGTGCTAAGTGCCGTTTCAAACTTCAAGACGGAACGTGAGATTTCTCTTGAGACGCTGTAGCTGGCAAGGGCCTCATCTTGTGGTGACGGGTTAACCACGTCGTTTTTCTCGAGTTGTGGCGGGATTCTCGAGTTAGGTCAGGAAATTCAGGCTTCCTCTTGTGTTGGCCCAGGGAAGTCCAGTCTTCCATTCGAGTTGCGAGGGAGAGCTAGGGATTGCGCTTGAGTTACTGCAGGGCAAAAGAGACCTTATCTAGGCTTGTGTCCAGGACATAATGTTCGTCTCCAGGGGGGACAGGGATCTCGGGGTTGCTTTCCTGATGCACCCGGGCAGTCAGTCCTTGTCTCGAGGGGAAGCAAAGGACTCGGCTCTCCTCTCGAGTTGCGACGGGTATCTCTTGGAGCCCACTGAGTGACCTAAAGGGAGTCAAGCCTCCTGTGGAGTTTGGAGAGAGGACTCGGGATTGCTCTCCAGGCCATGCAGGAAAAGAAGGCCATCATCTCGCGATGAAGGGGGCGTCCGTGGGTTTTCTCGAGCTGCAGCGCCAGTGTGGGGTTTCTCATGAGGTACTACGGGGAGCTCAGGGAGCCTCTCATGTGGCGCTTGGGAAGTCAGGTCTCCATGCGCATTGCGAGGGGGAGCGCGTCATTGCTCTAGAGTCATGGTAGGTGTATCGGGCCTCAAGAACCGTTAAAGAAGGACTTTCAAGGTGTTTCTTGGGTCACGGCAGTAAACCCTGGGTTCCCTCGACTAGTGCCGGTGGCCTCAGGGAGCTTCTCAGTGTGCCTCTGAGAAGTCAGGGATACCCTGGAGTTGGGAGGGCCCTCTCGGGACTCCACTGGGTTTGGTGCAATAGAAGAGGGCCTCCTCTCGAGTGGAGGCAGGAACCTCAGGGTTCGTCTCCATTTCTGACTCTGATCGCAGGGTCCCTGCAGAGTTGGGACAGGAGAGTCAGGCCTCGTCTTGTAAGGAGGAATGGAACTACGCTTGCCTCTCGAGTTATTCACGCGGTGACAGGCAACTTGTCGAACTGTGTTTGGAATCTGCGGGTTTTTCCGGACGATGCACGAGGGTGTCAGTGCCCCTTCGCGTTGTGCCTTCTTCCACAGGGTTGCCTTTGAAGAGGTGTCCGGGCATCGGGTTCTTATCAAGAGCAGACCGGGGAATCGGGGTCTTTCGGCATGTGTTACCACCCATGAAGCTACGTCTCAAATATTCTCGTTAGACCGGCCTCATCCTGAGGTGCGCCGGGAAGGTTGGGAACCCCTTCCAGACAAAGCACGGGAGTCGACCCTCCAGTCGCAATCAGGAGGGGAGAAGTGACTCAGATGAAGTCGTACCGGGAACCTTGGTGTTCCCCTCGAGAAAGACCAGGGTGTCGGGGAACTTTTGGAATCGCATCAAGGGTGCCAAGTTTTCACACTTGAAGTGTGAAAACACTTCAAGAAGAAACGTGGGACTTCTCTTTAGACGCTGTAGCGGGCAAGGGCCTCATCTTGCGATGACGGGGTAACCATGTGGTTTTTCTCGAGTTTCGGCGGGATTCTCGAGTTACGATGGGGAATTCAGGCTTCCTCTTGTGTTGGCCCAGCGAAGTCCAATCTTCCATTGGAATTGCGAGAGAGAGCTAGGGATTGCTCTCGAGTCACTTCAGGGCAAAAGAGACCTCATCTAAGCTTGTGTCCAGGACCTAATGTTCCTCTCCAGGGGCGACAGAGATCTCGGGGTTGCATTTTAGACGCACCCAAGGAGTCAGGCCTCATCTCGAGAGGAAGGAAAGGACTCTGCTCTGCTCTCGAGTCCCGACGGGTATTTCTTGGAGACCACTGAGTGGCCTAAAGGGAGTCAAGCCTCCTGTGGATTTTTTTTTTAATTTTATTTTATTTTTAAACTTTACATAATTGTATTAGTTTTTCCAAATATCAAAATGAATCCGCCTCAGGTATACATGTGCTCCCCATCCTGAACCCTCCTCCCTCCTCCCCCCCATAGCATCCCTCTGGGTCGTCCCAGTGCACTAGCCCCAAGCATCCAGTGTCATGCATCAAACCTGGACTGGCAACTCTTTTCATACATGATATTTTACATGTTTCAATGCCATTCTCCCAAATCTTCCCACCTTCTCCCTCTCCCACAGAGTCCATAAGACTCTTCTATACATCAGTGTCTCTTTTGCTGTCTCGTACTCAGGGTTATTGTTACCGTCTTTCAAAATTCCATATATATGTGTTAGTATACTGTATTGGTGTTTTTCTTTCTGGCTTACGTCACTCTGTATAATAGGCTCGTGTTTCATCCACCTCATTAGAATTGATTCATTCTATTCTTTTTAATGGCGGAGTAATACTCCATTGTGTATATGTACCACAGCTTTCTTATCCATTCATCTGCTGATGGACATCTAGGTTGCTTCCATGTCCTGGCTATTAGAAACAGTGCTGCGATGAACATTGGGGTACACGTGTCTCTTTCCCTTCTGGTTTCCTCAGTGTGTATGCCCAGCAGTGGGATTTCTGGATCATAAGGCAGTTCTATTTCCAGTTGTTTAAGGAATCTCCACACTGTTCTCCATAGTGGCTGTACTAGTTTGCATTCCCACCAACAGTGTAAGAGGGTTCCCTTTTCTCCACACCCTCTCCAGCATTTATTATTTGTAGACTTTTGGATTGCAGCCATTCTGACTGGTGTGAAATGGTACCTCATAGTGGTTTTGATTTGCATTTCTATGATAATGAGTGATTTTGAGCATCTTTTCATGTGTTTGTTAGCCATCTGTATGTCTTCTTTGGAGAAATGTCTATGTAGTTCTTTGGCCCATTTTTTGATTAGGTCATCTATTTTTCTGGAGTTGAGCTGTAGGAGTTGCTTGTATATTTTTGAGATTAGTTGTTTGTCAGTTGCTTCATTTCCTATTATTTTCTCCCATTCTGAAGACTGTCTTTTCACCTTGCTAATAGTTTGCTTTGATGTGCAGAAGCTTTTAAGGTTAATTAGGTCCCATTTGTTTATTTTTGTTTTTATTTCCAATATTCTGGGAGGTGGGTCATAGAGGATCCTGCTGTGATGTATTTCAGAGAGTGTTTTGCCTATGTTCTCCTCTAGGAGTTTTATAGTTTCTGGTCTTACGTTTAGATCTTGAATCCATTTTGAGTTTATTTTTGTGTATTGTGTTAGAAAGTGTTCTAGTTTCATTCTTTTACAAGTGGTTGACCAGATTTCCCAGCACCACTTGTTAAAGAGATTGTCTTTAATCCATTGTATATTTTTGCCTCCTTTGTCAAAGATAAGGTGTCCATATGTGTGTGGATTTATCTCTGGGCTTTCTATTTTGTTCCACTAATCTATATTTCTGTCTTTGTGCCCGTACCATACTGCCTTGATAACTGTGGCTTTGTAGTGGAGCCTGAAATCAGGTAGGTTGATTCCTCCAGTTCCATTCTTCTTTCTCAAGTTTGCTTTGGCTATTCGAGGTTTTTTGTATTTCCATACAAATTGTGAAATTATTTGTTCTAGCTCTGTGAAGAATACTTTTGGTAGCTTGATAGGGATTGCATTGAATCTATTAATTGCCTTGGGTCGTATACTCATTTTCACTATATTGATTCTTCCAATCCATGAACATGGTATATTTCTCCATCTATTAGTGTCCTCTTTGATTTCTTTCACCAGTGTTTTATAGTTTTCTATATATAGGTCTTTAGTTTCTTTAGGTAGGTGTATTCCTAAGTATTTTATTCTTTCCGTTGCAATGGTGAATGAAATTGTTTCCTTAATTTCACTTTCTGTTTTCTCATTATTAGTGTATAGGAATTCAAGGGATTTCTGTGTGTTGATTTTATATCCTGCAACTTTACTATAGTCATTGACTAGTTCTAGTAATTTCCTGGTGGAGTCTTGAGGGTTTTCTATATAGAGGATCATGTCATCTGCAAACAGTGAGAGTTTTACTTCTTCTTTTCCAATTTGGATTCCTTTTGTTTCTTTTCCTGCTCTGATTGCTGTGGCCAAAACTTCCAAAGCTATGTTGAATAGTAATGGTGAAAGCGGACACCCTTGTCTTGTTCCTGACTTTAGAGGAAATGCTTCCAATTTTTCACCATTGAGGATAATGTTTGCTGTGGGTTTGTCATATATAGCTTTTATTATGTTGAGGTATGTTCCTTCTATTCCTGCTTTCTGGAGAGTTTTGATCATAAATGGATGTTGAATTTTGTCAAAGGCTTTCTCTGCATCTATTGAGAAAATCATATGGTTTTTATTTTTCAATTTGTTAAGGTGGTGTATTACATTGATTGATTTGTGGATATTGAAGAATCCTTGCATCCCTGGGATAAAGCCCACTTGGTCATGGTGTATGATCTTTTTAATGTGTTGTTGGATTCTGATTGCTAGAATTTTGTTAAGGATTTTTGCATCTATGTTCATCAGTGATATTGGCCTGTAGTTTTCTTTTTTTGTGGGATCTTTGGCAGGTTTTGGTATTAGGCTGATGGTGGCCTTATAGAATGAGTTTGGAAGTTTACCTTCCTCTGCAATTTTCTGGAAGAGTTTGAGCAGGATAGGTGTTAGCTCTTCTCTAAATTTTTGGTAGAATTCAGCTGTGAAGCCGTCTGGACCTGGGCTTTTGTTGGCTGGAAGATTTTTGATTACAGTTTCAATTTCCGTGCTTGTGATGGGTCTGTTAAGATTTTCTAGTTCTTCCCTGGTCCAGTTTTGGAAAGTTGTACTTTTCTAAGAATTTGTCCATTTCTTCCACGTTGTCCATTTTATTGGCATATAATTGTTGATAGTAGTCTCTTATGATCCTTTGTATTTCTGTGTTTTCTGTTGTGATCTCTCCATTTTCATTTCTAATTGTATTGATTTGATTTTTCTCCCTTTGTTTCTTGATGAGTCTGGCTAATGGTTTGTCAATTTTATTTATCGTTTCAAAGAACCAGCTTTTGGTTTTGTTGATTTTTGCTATGGTCTCTTTTGTTTCTTTTGCATTTATTTCTGCTCTAATTTTTAAGATTTCTTTCCTTCTACTAACCCTGGGGTTCTTCATTTCTTCCTTTTCTAGTTGCTTTAGGTGTAGAGTTAGGTTACTTATTTGACTTTTTTCTTGTTTCTTGAGGTGTGCCTGTATTGCTATGAACTTTCCCCTTAGGACTGCTTTTACCGTGTCCCACAGGTTTTGGGTTGTTGTGTTTTCATTTTCATCCGTTTCTATGCAAATTTTTATTTCTTTTTTGATTTCTTCTGTGATTTGTTGGTTATTCAGCAGCGTGTTGTTTAGCCTCCATATGTTGGAATTTTTAATAGTTTTTCTCCTGTAATTGAGATCTAATCTTACTGCATTGTGGTCAGAAAAGATGCTTGGAATGATTTCTATTTTTTTGAATTTACCAAGGCTAGCTTTATGGCCCAGGATGTGATCTATCCTGGAGAAGGTTCCATGTGCACTTTAGAAAAAGGTGAAATTCATTGTTTTGAGATGAAATGTCCTATAGATATCAATTAGGTCTAACTGGTCTATTGTATCGTTTAAAGTTTGTGTTTCCTTGTTAAATTTCTGTTTAGTTGATCTATCCATAGGTGTGAGTGGGGTATTAAAATCTCCAACTATTATTGTGTTAGTGTTAATTTCTCCTTTCATACTTGTTAGCATTTGCCTTACATACTGTGGTGCTCCCACGTTGGGTGCATATATATTTATAATTGTTATATCTTCTTCTTGGATTGATCCTTTGATCATTATGTAGTGACCTTCTTTGTCTCTTTTCACAGCCTTTGTTTTAAAGTCTGTTTTATCTGATATGAGTATCGCTACTCCTGCTTTCTTTTGGTCCCTATTTGCATGGAAAATCTTTTTCCAGCCCTTCACTTTCAGTCTGTATGTATCCCCTGTTTTGAGGTGGGTCTCTTGTAGACAACATATGTAGGGGTCTTGTTTTTGTATCCATTCAGCCAGTCTTTGTCTTTTGGTTGGAGCATTCAACCCATTTACGTTTAAGGTAATTACTGATAAGTATGGTCCCATTGCCATTTACTTTATTGTTTGGGGTTCGAATTTATACACCGTTTTTGTGTTTCCTGTTTAGTATTTGTTGGAGAGCTGGTTTGGTGGTGCAGAATTCTCTCAGCTTTTGCTTGTCTGAAAAGCTTTTGATTTCTCATTCATACTTGAATGAGATCCTTGCTGGGTACAATAATCTGGGCTGTAGGTTATTTTCTTTCATCATTTTAAGTATGTCTTGCCATTCCCTCCTTGCTTGAAGAGTTTCTATTGAAAGATCAGCTGTTATCCTTATGGCAATTCCCTTGTGTGTTATTTGTTGTTTTTCCCTTGCTGCTTTTCATATTTGTGCTTTGTGTTTGATTTTTGTTAATGTGATTAATATGTGTCTTGGGGGGTTTCGCCTTGGCTTTATCCTGTTTGGGACTCTCTGGGTTTCTTGGACTTGAGTGATTATTTCCTTCCCCATTTTAGGGAAGTTTTCAACTATTATCTCCTCAAGTATTTTCTCACGGTCTTTCTTTTTGTCTTCTTCTTCTGGGAACCCTATGATTCGAATGTTGTAGCGTTTAATATTGTCCTGGAGGTCTCTGAGATTGTGCTCATTTCTTTTAATTCGTTTTTCATTTATCCTCTCTGATTCATTTATTTCTACCATTCTATCTTCAAATTCACTAATCCTATCTTCTGCCTCTGTTATTCTACTATTTGTTGCCTCCAGAGTGTTTTTAATTTCATTTATTGCATTATTCGTTATATATTGACTCTTTTTTTTTTTCTTCTAGGTCCTTGTTAAACCTTTCTTGCATCTTCTCAATCCTTGTCTCCAGGCTATTTATCTGTGATTCCATTTTAATTTCAAGATTTTAGATCCATTTCACTCTCCTTATTCGGAATTCTTTATCAGGTAGATTCCCTATCTCTTCCTCTTTTGTTTGGTTTGGTGGGCATTTATCTTGTTCCTTTATCTGCTGGGTATTCCTCTGTCTCATCTTGTTTAAATTGCTGAGTTTGGGGTGTCCTTTCTGTATTCTGGCAGTTTGTGGAGTTCTTTACTCTGGCATTTCCTCGCTGTGTGTGGGTTTGTACAGGTGTCTTGTCAAGGTTTCCTGGTTAGGGAAGCTTGTGTCCGTGTTCTGGTGGGTGGAGCTGTATTTCTACTCTCTGGAGTGCAATGAAGTGTCCAGTAATGAGTTATGAGATGTTTGTGGTTTTGGGGTGACTTTGGGCAGCCTGTATCTTGAAGCTCAGGGCTGCGTTCCTTTGTTGCTGGAGAATTTGCTTGGTATGTCTTGCCCTGGAACTTGTTGGCCCTTGTGTGGTGCTTGATTTCAGTGTCGGTATGGAGGCATTTGATGAGCTCCTGTCAATTAATGTTCCTTGGAGTCAGGAGTTCCCTGGAGGCAGGGTTTGGACTTAAGCCTCCTGCTTCCAGTTATCTGTCTTACTTTTACAGTAGTTTCAAAACTTCTCCTTCTATACAGCACCATTGATAAAACATCTACGTTAAAGAAGAAAAGTTTCTCTACTGTGAGGGCCACTCAGAAAGGTTCACAGCGTTACATGGAGAAGAGAAGAGGGAGGAGGGAGTTAGAGGTGACCCAAATGAGATGAGGTGGAATCAATAGTGGAGAGAGTGGGCTGGCCAGTAGTCACTTCCTTATGTGCACTCCACAACTGGACCGCTCAGAGATGTTCACAGAGTTATACAGAGACGAGAAGAAGGAGGAAGGAGACAGAGGTGGCCAGAAGGATAAAAGGGGGGAATGAAAAGGAGGGAGACAGATCCAGCCAGTAATCAGTTCCCTAAGTGTTCTCCACCGTCTGGAATACACAGAAATTCACAGAGTTGGGTAGAGTAGAGAGGGGTTAGGGAGGAGACACAGGCGACCTGGTGGAGAAAAAGGAGAGTCCAAAGGGAGAGAGAGCAGTCAAGCCAGTAATCTCGCTCCCTAGTGAAAAATGGGTACTGAAGATTGGGTTCTTAAAGGTACAAAATTGGTAACAAATACATAAAAGCAAAAATTAAAAATCTAGAGTAGAGTTTGGAATTTCAAAAATACGATGTTAAAGAAAAGAAGAAGGAAAAGAAAGAGAGAAAAAACGAACAAAGAAAAACAAACAAGGTCGCAAAAATTATCAAGAAAATACAGGTACAAAATTGATAACTAATACCAAAAAGCAAAAATTAAAAATCTAGAGTAGAGTTTGGAATTTCAAAAATACAATGTTAAAAAAAAAGGAAGAAGAAAACTAAAGAGAAAACAAACAAACAAAAACAAGCAATGTCGCAAAAATTATAAAGAAACTACAGGTACAAAATTGATATCAAATACCAAAAAGCATAAATTAAAAATCTAGAGTAGAGTTTGGAATTTCAAAAATACAATGTTAAAGAAAAGAAGAAAAAAAAAAAAAAACAAGGTCAAAAAATTATTTTATATATATATATATGAAGTTTGCTGAAGAAGAAAAAAATAGGGTCTTTTTTTTGCAAACTAATAGGTTATAAAAGTGAAAATTAAAGGAACAATAGAGGACTTAAAATTAAAAAAATTTAAAAAAAGAAAGAATGATCATAAAAATATATCTAGGACTTTCTCTGGTTTTGTTGTGAGTATCGTGGGTTCAGTTCATTTTTGGCTAGTTCCTTGGTCCGACTTATATTTCTCAAGATCTATAGGCGCCTTCCTATGTAGTCCTAGTAACCACAGGGTTTTAATCTATTGCCTGTAGCTTCCAAGGCGTTTCCCTCTGTTATAGCTTCTTTTGTTTGCTGGTCTCTTCAGTGTCTGGTTTACGCCCTGACACAAAGGGGACGGTGGAGGACACTTTTTTTTTTTAGGCTCACTTGTTCAGTTGCGCTGTGGGGAGGGAGGGAGGGATGCTGCAAACAAATAACACTGGCGTGCGCTCGCAGTTCCTCAGCCACACTGGGTCTGCCCCCGCTCACGGCGCATGTAGCCTCCCTGCCCACACTGCTCGGGCTCTAGGTTGTTCCACCGGGAACAATCCAAGGCTGGCCCTGGGCTGCATGCACCTCCCAGGTCCAAGCCGCTCAGGTTCAGGCACTCGGGTAGACCTCAGAGGCACAGACTCGGTTGGGCCTGCGTTTTGTGCTCTTCCCTGGTCCGAGCAGCTCAGGTGATGAGGTGTTTGGCGAGTGCCAATGTTGTGACTTATCGCCTCCCCGCCACTCGGTTATCTGGGTGTAAAACAGGCGCACCTTCTCAGGCAGATGTTGACCGTCCAGATCCCCAAGAAGTTTTAGTTAGCAAAGAAGCCTGCTTACAGTTTTATAGATAATGTCTCTCTAAGGCTGCGATTGCCCCCTTCTGGCTCTGGCTGCCTGTCACCGGAGGGGGAAGGTCTGCAGCCGGCTATCTCTGTTCAGTCCTTTGTTCCGTGCGCGGACCTGGCGGTGTCTTAGGTTAGGGCTGGCTTTTTGCGTGGTAGATATCCCAGAGTCTGGTTTGCTAGCCCAAGTTATTTCGTTCAGATAGCGCTCAGGGTATTCAGGCCAGATTCTTACTCTAAGCGATGCAGCCCGCGCCGCGCCTCCCTGCCCAGCCCCTGCTTGTTAATGGTGTGAGCAGGCGTCTGCACTGCTTCGCGGCTGGGGGAGTTACCGTAGGGCTTGCAATCTGCGAGTTTTAATTGTTTATTTATTTTTATCCCCCTTATGTTGCCCTTTGTGCTTCCAAAGCTTGGCAAAGATTTGGCAGTGAAAAGCTTTCCTGGTGTTTGGAAACTTTTCTCTTTTTAAGACTATCTTCCCGGGACGGAAATCCCTCCCTCCTTCTTTTGTCTCTTTTTTTTGTCTTTTATACTTTTTCCTACCTACTTTCCAAGAGTTGGGTTGCTTTTCTGGGTGCCTGATGTCCTCTGGCAGCATTCATAAGTTGTATTGTGGAATTTACTCGACGTTTAAATGCTCTTTTGATGAAATTGTTTGGGGGGGAAAGAGTTCTCCCTGTCCTACTCCTCAGCAATCTTGGCTCCTCTCTTGTGGAGTTTGGAGAGAGCACGCGGGATTGCTCTCCAGGCCATGCAGGAAAAGAAGGCCCTCATCTTGCGATGTCGGGGGAGTCTCGTGGTTTTTCTGGAGCTGCGGTGCCAGTGTGGGGTTTCTCACAAGGTACGACCGGGAGCTCAGGGAGCCTCTCGTGTGGTGTCAGGGAGGTCAAGTCTCCATACGAGTGGCGAGGGGGCGCACGTCATTGCTCTCGAGTCATGGTAGTGGAATCAGGGCTCAACGCAATGAAAAAGGACGCTCGAGGTCTTTCTCGGGTTGCGGCAGGAAACCCTGGGTTCCCTCGACTTGTGCCTGTGACCTCAGGTAGCTTCTCAGGGTGCCTCTGAGAAGTCAGGGATACTATGGAGCTGGGAGAGGCCTCTCGGGACTCCACTGGGTTTGCTGCAATGGAAGAGGGCCTAATCTCGAGATCAGGAAGGAACCTCAGGGTTCCTCTCCATTTCTGACTCAGATCGCAGGGTCCCTGCAGAGTTGGGACAGGAGAGTCAGGCCTCGTCTTGTGTGGAGGAATGGAACTCTGCTTGCCTCTCGAGTTGTTCAAGGAGTGACAGGCCACTTGTCGAGCTGTGTGTGGAACCTGCGGTTTTTTCCAGACAATGCACGGCGGTGTCAGTGCCCCTTCGTGATGTGCTTTCATCCACAGGGTTGCCTTCGAAGTGGTGTGCGGGCATCGGGTTCTTATCAAGAGCGGACCAGGAAATCGGGGTCTTTTGGAATGCGGCACCACACACGAGGCTACGTCTCGAATTTCCTCGTGAGACGGGCCTCATGCTGAGGTGCCCCTGGAAGGTCGGGAAAGCCTTCCAGACAAAGCAGGTTAATCGACCCTACTGTCGCGATCAGGAGGGGAGAAGGGGCTCAGATGAAGTGGTGCCGGGAACCTCGGTGTTCCCCTTGAGTGAGACCGGTATGTCAGGGAACTTTTGGGGTCGCATGAAGCTTGCCAAATACTGTTTCAAACTTCAAGACGAAACATGGGACTTCTCTTGAGACGTTGTGGCGGGCAAGGGCCTCATCTTGTGATGAAGGGGAAAACACGTGGTTTTTTTCGAGTTGCGATGGGATTGTTGACTTACGACGGGGAATTCAGGCTTCCTCTTCTGTTGGCCCAGGGAAGTCCATTCTTCCATTCGAGTTGCCAGGGAGAGCTGGGTGGGAATTGCTCTCGAGTCACGGCAGGTCAAAATAGACCTCATCTAGGCTTGTGTCCAGGACCTAATGTTCCTCTCCAGGGGCAATAGGGATCACGGGGACGCATTCCAGACTCACCCAGTGAGTCAGGCCTCGGCTCGAGTGGAAGCAAAGGATTCTGATATCCTCCTGGGTCGCGATAGGTATCTCTTGGTGCCCACTGAGTGGCCTCCAGGGAGTCAAGCCTCCTGTGGAGTTGGAGAGAGGACTCGGGATTGCTCTCCAGGCCATACAGGAAGAGAAGGCCCTCAGCTCGCAATGACGGGGGCGTCTTGTGGGTTTTCTCGAGTTGGGGCGCAAGTATGAGTTTTTTCACGAGGTACGACGGGGAGCTCAGGGAGCCTCTCGTGTGGTGCCAGGAAAGTCAGGTGTCTATGCGTGTGATGAGGGGGAGCCCATAAATGCTGTCGAGTCATGTTAGGGAAATCGGGACTCAAGACGTGTTGAAGAAGGAGTCTCGAGGTCTTTCTCAGGTTGGGGCAGGAAACCCTGGGTTCCCTCGACTTGTACTGGTGACCTCAGGGAGCTTCTCAGGGTGCCTCTGAGAAGTCAGGCATACTGTGGACTTGGGAGGGGCTCTCGGAACTCCACTGGGTTTGGTGCAATGGCAAAGGTTCTCATCTCGATTTGAGGCAGGAACCTAAGGGTTCCTCTCCATTTAAAACTCCGACCACAGGGTCCCTGAAGAGTTGGGACAGGAGAGTCAGGCCTCGTCTTGTGTGGAGGAATGGAACTCCACTTGCCTCTCGAGTTGTTCACAGGATAACAGATCATTTGTCGAGCTGTGAGTGGAACCTTCGGTTTTTTCCGTAAGATGCATGAGGGGGTCAGTGCCCCTTCGTGTTGTGCCTTCATCCACAGGGTTGCCTTCAAAGAGGTGTCCGGACATCGGGTTCTTATCAATAGCGGAGCAGAAAATCGGGGTCTTTCAGAACGTGGCACCATCCATGAGGCTACATCTCGAATTTCTTCGTTAGACTGGTGTCATCCTGAGGTGCGCCATGAAGATCGGGAACCCCTTCCAGACAAAGCAGGGGAATCGACCATCTTGTCGCGATCAGGAGGAGTGAAAGGGCTCAGTTGAAGTCGTGCCGGGAACCTCAGTGTTCCCCTCGAGTGGGACCGGTGTGTCGGGAAACTTTTGGGGTCTCTTCAAGGGTGCCAAGTACCGTTTTGCACTTCAATACGGACTTGGGGCTTCTCTTGAGACGCTGTAGAGGGCAAGGGCCTCATCTTGGGATGACGGGGGAATCACGTGGTTTTTCTCAAGGTGCGGCGGGATTCTCGAGTTACAACGGGGAATTCAGGCTTCCTCTTGTGTTGGCCCAGGGAAGTCCAATCTTCCATTCGAGTTTCGAGGGAGAGCTGGGGTTTGCTCTTGAGTCACTGCAGGGCAAAAGAGACCTCATCTAGGCTTGTGTCCAGGACCTAATGTTCCTCTCCAGGGCCGACAGCAATCTCGGGGTTGCATTCCAGACGCATCCTGGGAGTCAGAGCTCGACTCGAGGGGAAGCAAAGGACCCCGCTCTCCTCTCGAGTCGCCACAGGTTTGTCTTGGAGCCCACTGAGTGGCCTAAACGGAGTCAAGCCCCCTGTGGAGTTTGGAGAGAGGACTCGGGATTGCTCTCCAGGCCATGCAGGAAAAGAAGACCCTCATCTCTCGATGACAGGGCCGTCTTGTTGGTTTTCTCGAGCTGCGGTGCCAGTGTGCGGTTTCTGACAATGTGCGACGGGAAGCTCAGGGAGCCTTTCGTGTGGCACCAGGGAAGTCAGGTCTCCATGCGCATGGCAAGGGGGAGCGTGTCATTGCTCTCGAGATATGGTATGGGAATCGGGCCTCAAGACACGTTAAAGCAGGACTCTCGAGGTCTTTCTCGGGTTGCGGCAGGAAACCCTGGGTTCCGTCGACTTCTGCCGGTGACCTTAGGGAGCTTCTCAGGGTGCCTCTGAGAAGTCAGGCATACTGTGGATTTGGGACGGGCCTCTCGGGACTCCACTGGTTTTGCGGCAATGGAAAAGGGCCTCGTCTTGAGTGGAGGCAGGAACCTCAGGCTTCCTCTCCATTTCTGACTCGGTGCGCAAGGTCCCTAGAGTTGTGACAGGAAAGTCAGGCATCGTCTTGTGTGGAGGAATGGAACTCCGCTTGCTTCTCGAGTTGTTCACGAGGTGACAGACCACTTGTGGAGCTGTGTGAGGAACCTGCGGGTTTTTCCGGAAGATGCACGGGGTGTCAGTGCCCCTACGTGTTGTGCCTTCATCCACAGGCTTGCCTTCGAAGAGGTGTCCAGGAGTCTGGTTTTGATCAAAAGTGGACCATGGAATCGGGGTCTTTCGGCATGTAGTATGGCCCTCGAGGCTACCTCTCGAATTTCCTCGTGAGACCGGCCTCATCCTGAGGTGCGCCGGGAAGGTCGGGAACCCCTTCGAGACAAAGCAGTGGAAGCGAGCCTCCTATCGCGATCAGGAGAGGAGAAAGGCCTCAGATGAAGTGGTGCCGGGTACTTCAGTGTCCCCTCTAGTGAGATCGGTATATAGGGGAACTTTTGGGGTCGCATCAAGGGTGCCAAGTACTGTTTTGCACTTCAAGACGGAATGTGAGACTTCTCTTGAGACGCTGTAGGGGGCAAGGGCCTCATCTTGCAATACGGGGAACCACGTGATTTTTCTCGAGTTGTGGCGGGTTTCTCGAATTATGACTGGAAATTCAGGCTTCCTCTTGTGTTGGCCCAGAAAGGCCAATCTTCCATTCAAGTTGCAAGGGAAAGCTAGGGGTTGCGCTTGAGTCACTGCAGGGCCAAAGAGACCTCATCTAGGCTTTTGTCCAGGACCTAAGTTTCCTCTCCAGGGGCGACAGGGATCCAGGGTTGCATTCCAGACTCACCCTCGTAGTCAGGCCTCATCTCGAGGGGAAGCAAAGGACACCGCTCTCCTCCTGAGTATCGACGGGTATCTCTTGGAGCCCACTGAGTGACCTAAAGGGAGTCAAGCCTCCTTTGGAGTTTGGAGAGAGGATTCGGGATTGCTCTTCAGGTCATGCAGGAAAGAAGGCCCTCATTTCACCATGACAGGGGCGTCTCGTGGGTTTTCTCGAGCTGCGGCGCCAGTGTGGGGTTTCTCACGAGGTACGATGGGGAGCTCAGGGAGCCTCTCATGTGGTGCCGGGGAAGTCAGATCTTCATGCGCGTGGCGAGGGGGAGAGCGTCATTTTTCTCCAGTCATGGTAGGGGAATCGGGCCTCAAGACGCGTGAAGAAGGACTCTTCAGGTTTTTCTCAGGTTACGGCAGGAAACCCTGGGTTCCCTCGACTTATGCCCGTGACCTCAGGGAGCTTCTCAGGGTGCCTCTGAGAAGTCAGGGATACTGTGCAGTTGGGAGGGGCCGCTCCGAACTCCACTGGGTTTGGTGCAGTAGAAGAGGGCCTTATCTCGAGTTGAGGCAGGAACCTCATGGTTTCTCTCCATTTCTGAATCGGATCTCAGTGTCCATGCAGAGTTGGGACAGGAGAGTCAGGCCTCGTCTTGTGTGGAGGAATTTAACTCCTCTTGCCTCTCGAGTTGTTCACGGGGTGACAGGCCACTTGTCGATCTGTATGTGGAACTTGCGGGCTTTTCCAACGATGCAGGAGGGTGTCAGACCCCTTCGTTTTGTGCCTTCATCCACAGGATTGCCTTCGAAGAGGTGTCCTAGCATTGGGTTCTTATCAAGAGCAGACAGGGAAATCGGGGTCTTTCGGCGTGTGGCACCAACCACAAGGCTACGTCTCGAATTTCCTCGTGAGACCGGCCTCATCCTGAGGTGCGCCGGGAAGGTCCGGAACCCCTTCCAGACAAAGCAGGGTAATCGACCCTCCCGTCGCGATCAGGAGGGGATAAGGGGCTCAGAACAAGCAGTGCACCGAACCTTGGTGTTCCCCTCGAGTGAGACCAGTGTGTCGGGGAACTTTTGTGGTAACATCAAGGTTGCCAATTATCGTTTTAAACTTCAAGATGGAACGTGGGGCTTCTCCTGAGACGCTGTAGCTGGCAAGGGCCTCATCTTGCGATGATGGGGGAACCACGTGGTTTTTCTCGAGTTGCAGCGGGATTTTCGAATTACGACGGGGAATTCAGGCTTCCTCTTGTGTTGTCCCAGGGAAGTCCATTCTTCCATTCGAGGTGCGAGGGAGAGCAGGGGATTGCTCTCGAGTCACTTCAGGGCAAATGAGACCTCATCTATGCTTGTGTCTAGGACCTAATGTTCCTCTCCAGGGGCGACAGGGATCTCGGGGTTGCATTCCAGACTCACCTGAGGAGTCAGGCCTGGTATATAGGGGAAGCAAAGAATTCCGCTCTCCTCTCGAGTCCCAACGGGTATCTCTTGGAGCCCACAGAGTGGCCTAAAGGGAGGCAGGCCTCCTGTGGAGTTTGAAGAGAGGCCTCGAGATTGCTCTCCAGGCCATGCAGGAAAAGAAGGCCTTCATCTCGCGATGACGGAGGCGTCTCGTGGGTTTTCTCGAGCTGGGGAGCCAGTGTGGGATTTCTCACGAGGTATGACGGGGAGCTCAGGGAGCCTCTCGTGTGGCACCAGGGAAGTCAAGTCTCCATGTGAGTGGCGAGGGGGAACACGTCATTGCTCTCGAGTCATGGTAGGGGAATCGGGATTCAAGATGCGTTGAAGGAGGATTTCCGAGGACTTTCTCGGGTTGCGTCAGGAAACCCTGTGTTCCCTCGACTTGTGCCGGTGACCTCAGGGAGCTTCTAAGGGTGCCTCTGAGAAGTCGCGATACTGTGGATTTGGGAGGGGCCTCTCGGGCCTCCACTGTTTAGGTGTAATGGAAGAGGGCCTCATCTCGAGTGGAGTCAGGAACCTCAGGGTTCCTCTCCATTTCGGACTCTGATCGCAGGGTCCCTTCAGAGTTGGGACCGGAGAGTCAGGCCTCGTCTTGAGTGGAGGAATGGAACTCTGCTTGCCTCTCGAGTTGTTCATGGGATGACAGGCCTCTTGTCGAGCTGTGTGTGGAACCAGCGGCTTTTACCGAATGATGCACGGGAGTGTCAGTGACCCTTCTTTTTGTGCCTTTGTCCACAGGGTTGCCTTCGAAGAGGTGTCCGGGCATCGGGTTCTTCTCAAGAGTGGGCCGGGAAATCGGGGTATTTCGGCATGTGGCACCACCCACGAGGCTACATCTCCAATTTCCTCGTGAGACAGGCCTCATCCTGATGTGCGCTGGGAAGATCGGTAACCCCTTCCACACAAAGCAGGAGAAAAGACACTCCTGTTGCAATCAGGAGGGGAGAAGGGGCTCAAATGATGTGGTGCGGGGAACATGGGTGTTACCCTCGAGTGAGGCCTGTATGTTGGGGAACTTTGGGGGTGCCATCATGGGTGCCAAGTACCGTTTTGCACTTCAGTAGGAACGTGGGACTTCTTTTGAGACGCTGTGGCGGGCAAGGGCCTCATGCTGCGAAGACGATGGAACCACGTGGTTTTTCTCGAGTTGCGGCGGGATTCTCGAGTTACGACGTGGATTTCAGGCTTCCTCTTGTGTTGGCCCTGGGAAGCCCAAACTTCCCTTCGAGTTGCGAGGGAAAGCTGGAGGTTGTGCTCGAACCACTGCAAGGCCAAAGAGACCTCATCTAGGCGTGTGTCCAGGACCTAATAGTCCTCTCAAGGGAAGACAAGGATATCGGGATTGCACTCCAGACTCCCCCGGGGAGTCAGGCCTCACCTCGAGGGGAAGCAAAGGACTGCGCTCTCCTCTAGAGCCCCGACGCGGATCTCTTGGAGGCCACTGAGTCGCCTCAAGGGAATCCAGCCTCCTCTTCCGTTTGGAGAGAGGACCCGGGATTGCTCTCCAGGCCATGCAGGAAAAGAAGGCCCTCAGCTCGCGAGGACGGGGGCGTCTCAGGGGTTTCCTCGAGCTGCGGCGCCCGTGGGGGTTTTCTCCCGAGGCACGACGAGGATCTCAGGGAGCCTCTCGTGCGGCGCCAAGGAAGCCAGGTCTGCATGCGCGAGGCAAGGGGGAGCGCATCATTGCTCTCTAGTCCAGAGAGGGGACAAGGGCCTCAAGACACTTTGAAGAAGGACTACCGAGTTCTTTCTCGAGTGGCGGCGGGAAACCCTTATTTCCCTCGACTTCTGCCGGGGACCTGAGGAAACTTCCCAGGGTGCCTCTGAGAGGTGAGGGATGCTGTGGAGTTAGCGGGGCATCTCGGGACTCCGCTGGGGTTGGCGCAATGGAAGAGGGCCTCATCTCGAGGGGAGGCAGGAACCTCAGGCTTCCTCTCTGTTTCTGACTACGACCCTCCGAACTCAGGGTCCCTGCAGAGTTGGGAGCGGAGAGTTAGGCCTCGTCTTGTCTGAGGAAGGGAACTCCGCTTGTCTCTCGAGTTGGTCAGAGGGTCTCAGGCCCCTCTTCGAGCTGTGTGTGGAACCCACGGGTGTTTCTGGATGATGCACGGGTGTGTCAGTGCCCCTTCGTGTTGTGCCTTCACCCACAGGGTTGCCTTCGAAGAGGTGTCCGTGCAACGGGTTCTTCTCAAGAGTGGACCGGGAAATCGAGTTCGATCGGCATGTGGCACCACCCCCGTGGCTCATCTCGAATTTCCTCGTGCGGACGGCCTCATCCTGAGATGCGCCGGGAAGGCCGGAAATCCCTTCCAGACCACACAGGGGAATCGACACTCCTGTCGCCATCAGGAGGGGAGAAGGGGCTCAGATGAAGTGGTGTCCGGAACCTCGGTGTTTCCGTCGAGGGAACGTGCTGTGTCGGGGAACTTCTGGGGGTCGCATGAAAGGTGTCAGGTACTGTTTAGCACTTCAGGACGGAAACTGGGACTTCCCTTGCGACGCCATAGCGGGCAAGAGGCTCATCTTGCAAAGACGTTGGAACCACGTGGTTTTCCTCGAGTTGCGGCGGGATTCTCGAGTTACGACGGGGATCTCAGGCTTCCTCTTGGGTTGGCCCTGGGAAGCCCAATCTTCCCCTCGGGTTGCGAGGGAAAGCTGGGGGTTGCGCTCGAGTCACTTCAGGGCCGAAGAGACCTCACCTAGGCGTGTGTCCGGGACCTAATATTCCTCTCCAGGGAAGGCAGGGATCTCGGGGTTGCATTCCAGGCTCCCCCGGGGAGTCAGGCCTCGTCTCGAGGGGAAGCCAAGGACTCCGCTCTCCTCTCGAGTCGCGACGCGGGTCTCTTGGAGCCCCCTGAGCGGCTTCAAGGGAGTCCAGCCTCCTCTTCCGTTTGGAGAGAGGACCCGGGATTGCTCTCCAGGCCATGCAGGAAAAGAAGGCCCTCAGCTCGCGAGGACGGGGGCGTCTCAGGGATTTCCTCGAGCTGCGGCGCCCGTGGGGGTTTTCTCCCGAGGCACGACGAGGATCTCAGGGAGCCTCTCGTGCGGCGCCAGGGAAGTCAGGTCTCCATGCGCGTGGCGAGGGGGAGCGCGTCCTGGCTCTCGAGTCACGGGAGGGGACTAGGGCCTCGAGACGCGTTGAAGAAGGACTCCCGAGGTCTTTCTCAGGGGGCGGCGGGAAACCCTCGTTTCCCTCGCCTTCTGCCGGGGACCTTAGGGAACTTCCCAGGGTGCTTCTGAGAGGCGAGGGATCCTGTGGAAGTGGCGGGGCACCTCGGGACTCCGCTGGGTCTGGCGCAACGGAAGAGGGCCTCACCTCGAGGGGAGGCAGGAACCTCAGGCTTCCTCTCCGTTTCGGGCTCCGACCGCAGGGTCCCTGCAGAGTTGGGACAGGAGAGTCAGGCCTCGTCTAGTCTGAGGAAGGGAACTCCGCTGGCCTCTCGAGTTGCTCAGGGGGTCTCAGGCCCCTCGTCGAGCTGTGTGTGGCACCCGTGGGTCTTTGCGGACGATGCCCGGGGGTGGCAGTGCCCCTTCGTGTTGTGCCTTCACCCACAGGGTTGCCTTCGAAGAGGGGTCCGTGCCTCGGGTCCTTCTCAAGAGCGGACCGGGGAATCGGGGGCGTTCGGCATGTGGCCCCACCCACGTGGCTCGTCTCGAATTTCCTCGTGAGACCGGCCTCATCCTGAGGTGCGCTGGGAAGGCCGGGAACCCCTTCCAGACCACGCAGGGGAATCGCCTCTCCTGTCGCGATCAGGAGGGGAGAAGGGGCTCAGAAGAAGCGGTGCCGGGACCCTCGGTGTTCCCCTCGGGGGAACCCGGCGTGTCGGGGGACACTTGGGGGTCGCAGGAAGGCTGTCAGGGACCGTTTCGCCCTTCAGGGCGGAACAGGGGACTTCCCTTGAGACGCCGTCGCGGGAAAGGGCCTCATCTTGCCAAGAGGTGGGAACCACGTGGTTTTTCTCGAGTTGTGGCGGCATTCTCGAGTTACGACGGGGATCTCAGCCTTCCCCTTGGGTTGGCCCTGGGAAGCCCAATCTTCCCCTTGGGTTGCAAGGGAAAGCTGGGGATTGCGCTCGAGTCACTGCAGGACCGAAGAGACCTCATCTAGGCGTGTGTCCGGGACCTAATATTCCTCTCCAGGGAAGGCAGGGATCTCGGGGTTGCATTCCAGGCTCCCCCGGGGAGTCAGGCCTCGTCTCGAGGGGAAGCCAAGGACTCCGCTCTCCTCTCGAGTCGCGACGCGGGTCTCTTGGAGCCCCCTGAGCGGCCTCAAGGGAGTCCAGCCTCCTCTTCCGTTTGGAGAGAGGACCCGGGATTGCTCTCCAGGCCATGCAGGAAAAGAAGGCCCTCAGCTCGCGAGGACGGCGGCGTCTCAGGGGTTTCCTCGAGCTGCGGCGCCCGTGGGGGTTTTCTCCCGAGGCACGACGAGGATCTCAGGGAGCCTCTCGTGCGGCGCCAGGGAAGTCAGGTCTCCATGCGCGTGGCGAGGGGGAGCGCGTCCTGGCTCTCGAGTCACGGGAGGGGACTAGGGCCTCGAGACGCGTTGAAGAAGGACTCTCGAGGTCTTTGTCGGGGGGCGGCGGGAAACCCTCGTGTCCCTCGCCTTCTGCCGTGGACCTTAGGGAACTTGCCAGGGTGCCTCTGAGAGGCGAGGGATCCTGTGGAGGTGGCGGGGCCCCTCGGGACTCCGCTGGGTCTGGCGCATCGGAAGAGGTCCTCACCTCGAGGGGAGGCAGGAACCTCAGGCTTCCTCTCCGTTTCGGACTCCGCCCGCAGGGTCCCTGCAGAGTTGGGACAGGAGAGTCAGGCCTCGTCTTGTCTGAGGAAGGGAACCCCGCTGGCCTCTCGAGTTGCTCAGGGGGTCTGAGGCCCCTCGTCGAGCTGTGTGTGGAACCTGCGGGTCTTTTCGGACGATGCACGGGGGTGGCAGTGCCCCTTCGTGTTGTGCCTTCACCCACAGGGTTGCCTTCGAAGAGGGGTCCGGGCCTCGGGTCCTTCTCAAGAGCGGACCGGGGAATCGGGGGCGTTCGGCATGTCGCCCCACCCACGTGGCTCGTCTCGAATTTCCTCGTGAGACCGGCCTCATCCTGAGGTGCGCCGGGAAGGCCGGGAACCCCTTCCAGACCACGCAGGGGAATCGCCTCTCCTGTCGCGATCAGGAGGGGAGAAGGGGCTCAGAGGAAGTGGTGCCGGGACCCTCGGTGTTCCCCTCGGGGGAACCCGGCGTGTCGGGGGTCTCTTGGGGGTCGCAGGAAGGCTGTCAGGGACCGTTTCGCCCTTCAAGGCGGAACAGGGCACTTCCCTTAAGACGCCGTCGCGGGCAAGGGCCTCATCTTGCCAAGAGGTGGGAACCACGTGGTTTTTCTCGAGTTGCGGCGGGATTCTCGAGTTACGACGGGGATCTCAGCCTTCCCCTTGGGTTGGCCCTGGGAAGCCCAATCTTCCCCTCGGGTTGCGAGGGAAAGCTGGGGGTTGCGCTCGAGTCACTGCAGGGCCGAAGAGACCTCACCTAGGCGTGTGTCCGGGACCTAATATTCCTCTCCAGGGAAGGCAGGAATCTCGGGGTTGCATTCCAGGCTCCCCCGGGGAGTCAGGCCTCGTCTCGAGGGGAAGCCAAGGACTCCGCTCTCCTCTCGAGTCGCGACGCGGTTCTCTTGGAGCCCCCTGAGCGGCCTCAAGGGAGTCCAGCCTCCTCTTCCGTTTGGAGAGAGGACCCGGGATTGCTCTCCAGGCCATGCAGGAAAAGAAGGCCCTCAGCTCGCGAGGACGGGGGCGTCTCAGGGGTTTCCTCGAGCTGCGGCGCCCGTGGGGGTTTTCTCCCGAGGCACGACGAGGATCTCAGGGAGCCTCTCGTGCGGCGCCAGGGAAGTCAGGTCTCCATGCGCGTGGCGAGGGGGAGCGCGTCCTGGCTCTCGAGTCACGGGAGGGGACTAGGGCCTCGAGACGCGTTGAAGAAGGACTCCCGAGGTCTTTCTCGGGGGGCGGCGGGAAACCCTCGTTTCCCTCGCCTTCTGCCGTGGACCTTAGGGAACTTCCCAGGGTGCTTCTGAGAGGCGAGGGATCCTGTGGAAGTGGCGGGGCCCCTCGGGACTCCGCTGGGTCTGGCGCAACGGAAGAGGGCCTCACCTCGAGGGGAGGCAGGAACCTCAGGCTTCCTCTCCGTTTCGGGCTCCGACCCCAGGGTCCCTGCAGAGTTGGGACAGGAGAGTCAGGCCTCGTCTAGTCTGAGGAAGGGAACCCCGCTGGCCTCTCGAGTTGCTCAGGGGGTCTCAGGCCCCTCGTCGAGCTGTGTGTGGAACCCGCGGGTCTTTGCGGACGATGCCCGGGGGTGGCAGTGCCCCTTCGTGTTGTGCCTTCACCCACAGGGTTGCCTTCGAAGAGGGGTCCGGGCCTCGGGTCCTTCTCAAGAGCGGACCGGGGAATCGGGGGCGTTCGGCATGTGGCCCCACCCACGTGGCTCGTCTCGAATTTCCTCGTGAGACCGGACTCATCCTGAGGTGCGCTGGGAAGGCCGGGAACCCCTTCCAGACCACATAGGGGAATCGCCTCTCCTGTCGCGATCAGGAGGGGAGAAGGGGCTCAGAAGAAGCGGTGCTGGGACCCTCGGTGTTCCCCTCGGGGGAACCCGGCGTGTCGGGGGCCTCTTGGGGGTCGCAGGAAGGCTGTCAGGGACCGTTTCGCCCTTCAGGGCGGAACAGGGGACTTCCCTTGAGACGCCGTGGCGGGCAAGGGCCTCATCTTGCCAAGAGGTGGGGACCACGTGTTTTTTCTCGAGTTGCGGCGGGATTCTCGAGTGACGATGGGGATTACAGGCTTCCTCCTCTGTTGGCCCTGGGAAGCCCAGTCTTCCATTCGATTGGCGAGGGAAAGCTGGGGGTTGCTATCGAGTCACTGCAGGGCCACAGAGACTTCATCTAGGCTTGTGTCCAGGACCTAATGTTCCTCTCCAGGGAAGGCAGGGATCTCGGGGTTGCATTCCAGGATCCCCCTGGGTGTCAGGCCTCCTCTCGAGGGGAAACAATGGACTCCGCTGTCCTCCCAAGTCGCGACGCGGATATCTTGGAGCCCCCTAGTGGCGTCAATGGAGTCAAGCCTCCTCTTCATTTTGGAGAGAGGGCTCGGGATTGTTCTCCAGGCCATGCAGGAAAAGAAGTCCCTTCACCTCGCGAGGACGGGGGCGTCTCAGGGGTTTCCTCGAGCTGCGGAGCCCGTGGGGGTTTTCTCGCGAGGCACGGCGAGGATCTCAGGGAGCCTCTCGTGCAGCGCCAGGGAAGTCAGGTCTCCCTGCGCGTGGCGAGGAGGAGCGCGTTGTGGCTCTCGAGTAATGGGAGGGGACTAGGGCCTCAAGACGCGTTGAAGAGGGACTCTCGAGGTCTTTCTCGGGTTGTGGCGGGAAAAAGTCGTTTCCCTCGACTTCTGCCGGGGACCTTAGGGAACTTCCCAGGGTGTCTCTGAGAGTTGAAGGATACTGTGGTGTTGGCGGTGCCTCTCGGGACTCCGCTGGGTTTGTCGCAATGGAAGAGGGGCTCATCTCGAGGGGAGGCAGGAACCTCAGTCTTCCTCTCTGTTTCGGACTCCGACATCAGAGTCCCTGCAGAGTTGGGACAGGAGAGTCAGGCTACGTCTTTTCTGAGGAATGGAACTCCGCTTGCCTCTCGAGTTGTTCATGGGGTTTCAGGCCCCTTGTCAAACTGTGTGTGGAATCTGCAGGTTTTTCCAGACGATGCACGGTGGTGTCAGTGACCCTTCGTTTTTTGTCTTCATCCCCAGGGTTGCCTTCGAAGAGGTGTCCGGGCATCGGGTTCTTATGAAGAGCGGACCGGGATATCGGGGTCGTTCAGCATTTGACACCACCCACGTGGGTTGTCTCGAATTTCCTCATGAAACCGGCCTCATCCTGAAATGTGCCGCGAAGTTCATGAAACTCTTCCAGACAAAGCAGAGGAATCGACCCTCCTGTGGCGATCAGGAGGGGAGAAGTGGCTCAGATGAAGTGCTGCTGGGAACCTCGGTGTTTCCCTCAAGTGAGACAGGTATGTCGGGTAACTTTTGGGGTCGCATAAAGCGTTCCAAGTACCCTTTCGCTCTTCAGAATGGAACATTGGACTTCTCTTGGGGTGCTCCAGCGGGCACGGGCCTCATCTTGGAATGACTGCAGAACCACGTGGTTTTTCTCGAGTTGCGGTGGGATATTTGAGTTACCACAGGGAATTCATGCTTCCTCTTGTGTTGGCCCACAAAAGTCTTATCTTCCATTCGAGATTCGAGGAAGAGCTGGAGGTGCACTCTAGTCACTGAAGGCAAAAGAGACCCCACCAAGGCTTGTGTGCAGGACCTAATGTTCATGTCAAGGCTCGACAGAAATCTCGGGGTTGCATTCCAGACTCACCTTGGAGTCAGGCCTCGTCTCGAGGGGAAGCAAAGGACTCTGCTCTCCTCTCGAGTCGGACGGGTATGTCTTGGAGACCACTGAGTGGCTAAAAGGGAGTCAAACCTCCTTTGGTGTTTGGAGGGAGGACACGGGATTGCTCTCCAGGGAATGCATGAAATGAAGGCCCTCATCTCCCGATGACTGGGGCGTCTCGTAGGTTTTCTCGAGCTGTGGCGCTAGTGTGGGGTTTCTCACGAAGTAAGACTGGGAGCTCAGTGAGCCTCTCACGTGGTGCCAGGGCAGTCAGGTCTCTATGCACGTGGTGAGAGGGAGCCCGTCATTGTTCTCGAGTCATGGTAGGGGAATTGGGCCTGAAGACGTGTTAAAGAAGGACTCTCGAGGTCTTTCTTGGGTTGCAGCAGGAAACCCTGGGTTCCATCGACTTGTGCCAGTGACCTCAGGAAGCTTCTCAGCGTGCCTCTGAGAAGTCAGAGTCACTGTGGAGTTGGGAGGGGCCTCTCGGAACTCCACTGGGTTTGGTGCAATGGAAGAGGGCCTCATGACAAGTTGAGAAAGGAACCTCAGGGTTCCTCTCCTGGCTTCGAATGCGCCGGATCTGACTCGGATCGCAGAGTCCCTGCAGAGTTGGGACAGGAGAGTCAGGCCTCGTCTTGTGTGGAGGAATGGAACTCCGCTTGACTCTCGCGTTGTTCATGGGGTGACAGGCCACTTGTCGATTTGTATGTGGAACTTGTGGGTTTTTCTGGACGATGCACCGGGGTGTCACTGCCCCTTCGTGTTGTGCCTTGATCCACAGGATTGCCTTCGATTTGGGTTCTGCCATCGGGTTCTTATCAAGAGCGGACCAGGGAATCGGGGTCTTTTGGCATGCCGCACCACCCACGAGGCTATGTCTCGAATTTCCTCGTGAGACTGGCCTCATCTTGATGTTCGCCAGGAAGGTCAGGAATGCCTTCCAGACAAAGCAGGGGAATCGAACCTCCTGTCGCGATCAAGAGGGGAGAAGAGTCTCAGATGAAGTGGTGCCGGGAACCTCGGTGTTCTCCTCAAGTGAGACTGGTATGTCGGGGAACTTTTGGGGTCGCATCAAGGGTTCCAAGTAACTTTTCGCTCTTCAATACGGAACGTGGGACTTCTCTTGAGACGCTGTAGCGGGCAAGGGCCTCATCTTTCGATGACGGGGGAACCACGTGGTTTTTCTTGAGTTGCGGCGGGATTCTCGAGTTACGACGGCGAATTCAGGCTTCCTGTTCAACTGGCCCAGGGAAGTCCAGTTTTCATTCGAATTGCGAGTTAGAACTGGGGATTGCTCTCGAGACACTGCAGGGCCAAATTGACCTCATCTAGGCTTGTGTCCAGGACCTAATGTTCCTCTGCTGGGGCGACAGCGATCTCGGCATTGCATTCTCGACTCACCCGGGGAATCAGGCCTCGTCTCGAGGGGAAGCCAAGGACACCGCTCTCCTGTCAAGTCGCGACAGGTATATCTTGGAGCTCACTGTGTGGCCTAAAATGAGTCAAGCCTCCTGTGGAGTTTGGAGAGAGGACTCAGGATTGCTCTCCAGGCCATACAGCAAAAGAAGGCCCTCATCTCGTGAGGACTGGGGCGTCTCATGGGTATTCTCGAGCTGCGGCTCCAGTGTGGTGTTGCTCACGAGGTATAATGGGGAGCTCAGGGAGCCTCTCCTGTGGCGCCAGGGAAGTCAGGTTTCTATGCGCGTGGCTAGGGGGAGCGCGTCATTGCTCTCGAGTCATGGTAGGGGAATCGCACCTCAAGACGCGTTGAAGAAGGACTCTCGAGGTCTTTTACGGGTTTGGGCAGGAAACCCTTGGTTCCCTCGACTTGTGCCGGTGATCTCAGGAAGGTCTAAGGGTGCCTCTGAGAAGTCAGGGATACTGTGCAGTTGGGAGGGGCCTCTCGGGACTCCACTGGGTTCGGTACAATGGAAGAGGGCCTCATCTCGAGTGGAGGCAGAAAACTCATGTTTCCTCTCCTGACTTCCCCTGGGCCAGATCTGACTCGGATCGCAGTTTAGCTGCAGAGTTTGAACAGGAGAGTCAGGCCTCGTCTTGTGTGGAGGAATGGCACTCTGCTTGCCTCTCCAGTTGTTCACGGGGTGACAGGTCACTTCTCGAGCTGTGTGTGGTACCTGCGGGGTTCTCTGGACGATACCCGGGGCTGTCAGTGCCCCTTCGTGTTGTGCCTTCATCAAAAGGGTTATCTTCAAAGAGGTGTCCGGGCATTGGGATGTTATCAAGAGCGAACCGGGAAATTGGGGTCTTTCGGCATGTGTCACCATCCACGAGGCTATGTCTCGAATATCCTCGTGAGACAGGCCTCATCCTGAGATGCACCGGGAAAGGCGGGAACCTCTTCAAGACAAAACAGGGGAATCGACCCTCCTGTCGCGATCAGGAGGGGAGAAGGGGCTCAGAGGAAGCGGTGCCGGGACCCTCGGTGTTCCCCTCGGGGGAACCCGGCGTGTCGGGGGACTCTTGGGGGTCGCAGGAAGGCTGTCAGGGACCGTTTCCCCCTTCAGGGTGGAACAGGGGACTTCCCTTGAGACGCCGTCGCGGGCAAGGGCCTCATCTTGCGAAGAGGTGGGAACCACGTGGTTTTTCTCGAGTTGCGGCGTGATTCTCGTGTTACGACGGGGGATTACAGGCTTCCTCTTGTGTCGGACCTGGGTAGCCCAATCTTCTATTCTAGTGGCGAGTGAAAGCTGGGGGTTGCGTTCGAGTCACTGCAGGGCCAGAGACCTCATCTAGGCCTGTGTCCAGGACCTAATGCTCCCTCCAGGGAAGACAAGGATCTCCGAGTTGCATCCCATGCTCCCCCGGGGAGTCAGGCCTCGCCTCGAGGGGAAGCAAAGGACTCCGCTCTCCTCCCGAGTCGCGACGCGGATATCTTTGTGCCCCCTGAGTGGCCTCAAGGGAGTCCAGCCTCCTCTTCACTTTTGAGAGAGGACTCGTGATTACTCTCCAGGCCAGGCAGGAAAAGAAGGCCCTCACCTCGCGAGGACGGGGGCATCTCAGGGGTTTCCTAGAGCTGCGGCACCCGTGGGGGTTTTCTCCCGAGGCACGACGAGGATCTCAGGGAGCCTCTCGTGCGGTTCCAGGGAAGTCATGTCTCCATGCACATAACGAGAAGGAGCGCGTCATTGTTCTCGAGTCATGGGAGGGGACTAGGGCCTCGAGACGCGTTGAAGAAGGACTCTCGATGTCTTTCTCGGGTTGCAGTGGGAAACCCTCGTTTCCCCCGACTTCTGCCGGGGACCTGAGGGAACTTCCCAGGGTGCCTCTGAGAGGTGAGGGATGCTGTGGATTTGGCGGGGCCTCTCGGGACTCCACTGGGTTTGTGGCAATGGAAGAGGGCCTCATCTCGAGTGGAGGCAGGAACCTCAGGCTTCCTCTCCAATTCTGACTCTGATCGTAGTGTCCCTGCAGAGTTGGGACAGGAGAGTCAGGCTATGTCTTTTCTGAGGAATGGAACTCCGCTTGCCTCTCGAGTTGTTCATGGGCTTTCAGGCCCCTTGTCAAACTGTGTGTGGAATCTGCAGGTTTTTCCAGACGATGCACGGTGGTGTCAGTGACCCTTCCTTTTGTGTCTTCATCCACAGGGTTGCCTTCGAAGAGGTGTCCGGGCATCGTGTTCTTATGAAGAGCGGACTGGGATATCGGGGTCGTTCAGCATTTGGCACCACCCACGTGGCTAGTCTCGAATTTCCTCATGAAACCGGCCTCATCCTGAGGTGTGCCGCGAAGGTCATGAAACCCTTCCAGACAAAGCAGAGGAATCGACCCTCCTGTGGCGATCAGGAGGGGAGAAGTGGCTCAGATGAAGTGCTGCTGGGAACCTCGGTGTTTCCCTCAAGTGAGACAGGTATGTCGGGTAACTTTT
Source organism: Bubalus kerabau (assembly GCF_029407905.1). NCBI lineage: Eukaryota > Metazoa > Chordata > Mammalia > Artiodactyla > Bovidae > Bubalus > Bubalus kerabau. The sequence continues at coordinate 1,815,897 of NW_026577903.1, forward strand.
GGGGTCGCATAACGCGTTCCAAGTACCGTTTCGCTCTTCAAATTGGAACGTGGGACTTCTCTTGGCGTGCTCCAGCGGGCAAGGGCCTCATCTTGGAATGACTGGGGAACCACTTGGTTTTTCTCGAGTTGCGGTGGGATATTTGAGTTACCACAGGGAATTCATGCTTCCTCTTGTGTTGGCCCACAAAAGTCTTATCTTCCATTCGAGATTCGAGGAAGAGCTGGAGGTGTGTTCTAGTCACTGAAGGCAAAAGAGACCCCACCAAGGCTTGTGTGCAGGACCTAATGTTCATGTCAAGGGGCGACAGGAATCTCGGGGTTGCATTCCAGACTCGCCCTGGAGTCAGGCCTCGTCTCGAGGGGAAACAAAGGACTCTGCTCTCCTCTCGAGTCGGACGGGTATGTCTTGGAGCCCACTGAGTGGCTTAAAGGGAGTCAAACCTCCTCTGGTGTTTGGAGGGAGGACACGGGATTGCTCTCCAGGCAATGCAGGAAATGAAGGCCCTCATCTCCCGATGACTGGGGCGTCTTGTAGGTTTTCTTGAGCTGTGGCGCTAGTGTGGGGTTTCTCACGAAGTAAGACTGGGAGCTCAGTGAGCCTCTCATGTGGTGCCAGGGCAGTCAGGTGTCTATGCACGTGGTGAGAGGGAGCCCGTCATTGTTCTCGAGTCATGGTAGGGGAATTGGGCCTGAAAACGTGTTAAAGAAGGACTCTCGAGGTCTTTCTTGGGTTGCAGCAGGAAACCCTGGGTTCCATCGACTTGTGCCAGTGACCAAAGGATGCTTCTCAGCGTGCCTCTGAGAAGTCAGGGTCACTGTGGAGTTGGGAGGGGCCTCTCGGAACTCCACTGGGTTTGGTGCAATGGAAGAGGGCCTCATGACAAGTTGAGGCAGGAACCACAGGGTTCCTCTCCTGGCTTCGAATGCGCCGGATCTGACTCGGATCGCAGAGTCCCTGCAGAGTTGGGACAGGAGAGTCAGGCCTCGTCTTGTGTGGAGGAATTGAACTCCTCTTGCCTCTCGAGTTGTTCATGGGGTGACAGGCCACTTGTCGATCTGTATGTGGAACTTGCGGGCTTTTCCAACGATGCAGGAGGGTGTCACACCCCTTCGTTTTGTGCCTTCATCCACAGGATTGCCTTCGAAGAGGTGTCCTAGCATTGGGTTCTTATCAAGAGCAGACAGGGAAATCGGGGTCTTTCGGCGTGTGGCACCAACCACAAGGCTACGTCTCGAATTTCCTCGTGAAACCGGCCTCATCCTGAGGTGCGCTGGGAAGGTCTGGAACCCCTTCCAGACAAAGCAGGGTAATCGACCCTCCCGTCGCGATCAGGAGGCGATAAGGGGCTCAGAACAAGCGGTGCACCGAACCTTGGTGTTCCCCTCGAGTGAGACCAGGGTGTCGGGGAACTTTTGTGGTAACATCAAGGTTGCCAATTATCGTTTTAAACTTCAAGATGGAACGTGGGGCTTCTCCTGAGACGCTGTAGCTGGCAAGGGCCTCATCTTGCGATGACGGGGGAACCACGTGGTTTTTCTCGAGTTGCAGCGGGATTTTCGAATTACGACGGGGAATTCAGGCTTCCTCTTGTGTTGTCCCAGGGAAGTCCATTCTTCCATTCGAGGTGCGAGGGAGAGCAGGGGATTGCTCTCGAGTCACTTCAGGGCAAATGAGACCTCATCTATGCTTGTGTCTAGGACCTAATGTTCCTCTCCAGGGGCGACAGGGATCTCGGGGTTGCATTCCAGACTCACCTGAGGAGTCAGGCCTGGTATATAGGGGAAGCAAAGAATTCCGCTCTCCTCTTGAGTCCCAACGGGTATCTCTTGAGCCCACAGAGTGGCCTAAAGGGAGTCAGGCCTCCTGTGGAGTTTGAAGAGAGGCCTCGAGATGCTCTCCAGGCCATGCAGGAAAAGAAGGCCTTCATCTCGCGATGACGGAGGCGTCTCGTGGGTTTTCTCGAGCTGGGGAGCCAGTGTGGGATTTCTCACGAGGTATGACGGGGAGCTCAGGGAGCCTCTCGTGTGGCGCCAGGGAAGTCAAGTCTCCATGCGAGTGGCGAGGGGGAACGCGTCATTGCTCTTGAGTCATGGTAGGGGAATCGGGATTCAAGACGCGTTGAAGGAGGATTTTCGAGGTCTTTCTCGGGTTGCGTCAGGAAACCCTGTGTTCCCTCGACTTGTGCCGGTGACCTCAGGGAGCTTCTAAGGGTGCCTCTGAGAAGTCGGGATACTGTGGATTTGGGAGGGGCCTCTCGGGCCTCCACAGTTTTTGGTGTAATGGAAGAGGGCCTCATCTCGAGTGGAGTCAGGAACCTCAGGGTTCCTCTCCATTTCGGACTCCGATCGCAGGGTCACTTCAGAGTTGGGAGAGGTGAGTCAGGCCTCGTCTTGTGTGCAGGAATGGACCTCCGCTTGCCTCTCGAGTTGTTCACTGGGTGACAGGCACTTGTTGAGCTGTAAGAGTAACCTGCGGTCTTTTCTGGACGATGCACGGGGTTGTCAGTGCCCCTTCGTGTTGTGCCTTCATCCACACTATCTTCTTATAGGTGTCTGGGTATCGCGTTCTTATCAAGAGCGGATCGGGAAATCGCGGTCTTTCGGCATGTGGCACCACCATCAAGGCTACATCTCGAATTTCCTCATGAGACAGCCTCATCTGAGGTGCGCGGAGAAGGTCGGGAACCCCTTGCAGACAAAGCAGGGGAATCGACCCTCCTTTCGCGATCAGGAGGGGAGAAGGGGCTCAGATGAAGTGGTGCCAGGAACCTCGGTGTTCCCCTCGAGTGCGACCCATATGTCGGGGAACTTTTGGGGTAGCATTAAGGGTGCCAAATATCATTTCACACTTCAAGACAGAACGTGGGACTACTCTTGAGACTCTGGAGCAGGCAAGGGCCTCATCTTGCAATGACGGGGGAATCACGTGGTTTTTCTCGAGTTGAGGCGGAATTCTCGAATTACTTCTGGGAATTCAGGCTTCCTCTTGTGTTGGCCCAGGGAGGTCCATCTTCGATTCGGGTTGCGAGGGAAAGCTGGGGAGTGCTCTCGAGTTACTGCAGGGCAAAAGCGACCTCAGCTAGCCTTGTGTTCAGGACCCAATGATCCTCTCCAAGGGCGACAGGGATCTCGGGTTTGCATTACAGACTCACCCGGGGAGTTAGGCCTCGTCTCGAGGGGAAGCAAAGGACTCGGCTCTCCTCTCGAGTTGCGACACATATCTCTTGGAGCCCACTGAGTGGTCTAAAGGGAGTCAACCCTCCTCTTCAGTTTGGAGAGAGGACTCGGGATTGCTCTCCAGGCCATGCAGGAAAAGAAGGCCCACATCTTGAGATGACGGGGGCGTCTCGTGGTTTTTCTCGAGCTGTGGCGCCAGTGTGGGGTTTCTCACGAGGTACGACGGGGAGTTCAGGTAGCCTCTCGTGTGGCAACAGGGAAGTCAGGTCTCCATGGGCGGGGCAAGGGGGAGCGCGTCATTGCTCTCAAGTCAGGGTAGGGGAATCGGGCCTCATGACGGGTTGAAAAAGGACTCTCGATGTCTTTCTAGGGTTGCGGCAGGAAACCCTGGGTTCCCTTGACTTGTGCCGGTGACCTCAGGGAGCTTCTCAGGGTGCCTCTGAGAAATCAGGGATACTGTGGATTTGGGAGAGGCCTCTCGGGACTCCTCTGGGTTTGGTGCAATGGAAGAGAGCCTCATCTCGAGTTGAGGCAGTAACCTCAGGGTTCTGCTCCTGACTTCCTGGAGCCGAATCTGACTCAGATTGCAGGGTCCCTGCTGAGTTTGCTCAGGAGTGTCAGGTCTCGTGTTCTGCGGAGGAATGGAACTCCGCTTACATCTCAAGTTGTTCAATGATGACACCACTTTTCGTGATGTGTGTGGAACTTGCGGGTTTTTCGGAGATGCACGGGGGTGTCAGTGCTCCTTCCTGTTGTGCCTTCATCCACAGGGTTGCCTTCGAAGAGGTGTCCGGGCATCGGGTTCTCCTCAAGTGCGGACCGGGAAATCGGGGTCTTTCAGCATGTTGCACCACCCACGAGGCTACGTCTCGAATTTCCTCGTGAGATCGGCCTCATCCTGAGGCGCGCAGGAAAGTCCGGGAACCCTTTCCAGACAAAGCAGGGGAATCGACCCTCCTTTCGGGATCAGGAGGAGAGAAAGGGCTCAGATGAAGTAGTGCCGGGAACCTCGGTGCTCCCCTTGAGTGAAACTGGTAAGTCGGGTAACTTTTCGGGTTGCATCAAGGGTGCCAAGTACCGTTTCGCACTTCAAGACGGAACCTGGGTGTTCTCTTGAGAAGCTGTAGTGGGCAAGGGCCTCATCTAGCACTGACGGGGGACCCACGTGTTTTTTCTCGAGTTGCAGCAGGATTCTTGAGTTACAACGGGGAATACAGGTTTCCTCTTGTGTTGGCCCAGGGAAGTCCAATCTTCCATTCGAGTTGCAAGTGAGAGCTGGAGATTGCTCTTGAGTCACTGCAGGGCAAAATAGAGCTCATCTAGGTTTGTGTCCAGGACCGAGTTTTTCTCTCCAGGGGCGACAGGGATCTCGGGATTGCATTCCAGACTCACCCGGGGAGTCAGGCCTCGTCTCGAAGGGAATGAATGGACTCCGCTCTCCCCTCGAGTCACGACGGGTATCCCTTGGAGCCCAAGAATGGCCTAAATGGAGTTAAGCCTCCTGTGGAGTTTGGAGAGAGGACTCGGGATTGCTCTCTAGGCCATGCAGGAAAAGAAGGCCCTCATCTCGCGATGACGGGGGCATCTCGTGGGTTTTCTCAAGGTGCAGTGCCTGGTTGGGGTTTCTCACAATATAGGACGGGGAGCTCAGGGAGACTCCTGTGGTGCCACGGAAGTCAGGTCTCCATGGACGTGGTGAGGGGGAGCGCCTCATTGCTCTCGAGTCATGGTAGGGGAATCGAGCCTCAAGACGCTTCGAAGAAGAACTCTCGATGTCTTTCTCGGGGTGTGGCAGGAAACCCTGGGTTCCCTCGACTTGTGCCCATGACCTCAGGGAACTTAGCGGGGTTCCTCTGAGAAGTCAGGGATACTGTGGAGTTGAGAGGGGCTTCTCGGAACTTCACAGGGACTGGTGCAATTGAAGAGGACCTAATCTCGGATTGAGGCAGTAATGTCAGGGTTCCTCTCCATTTCTGACTCGGAGAGCAGGGTCCCTGCAGAGTTGGGACAGGAGAGTCAGACCTCGTCTAGTGTGGAGTAATGGAACTCCGCTTGCCTCTCGAGTTGTTCATGGGATGACAGGCCACCTGTCGAGTTGTATGTGGAACCTGCGGTTTTGGGGGACGATGCACAGGGGTGTCAGTGCCCATTCGTGTTGTGCCTTCATCCACAGGGTTACCTTCGAAGAGGTGACCGGGCATCGGGATCTTATCAATAGCGGACCAGGAAATCGGTGTCTTTCAGCATGTGGCACAACACACGAGGCTACGTCCCGAATTCCCTTGTGAGACTGGCCTCATCCTGAGGTTCGCCGGGAAGTCTGGGAACCCCTTCCAGACAAAGCAGGGGAATCGACTCTCCTGTCGCCATCAGGAGGGGAGAAGAGGCTCAGCTGAAGCAGTGCTGGGAACCTCCATATTCTTCTCGAGTGAGACCGGGGTGTCAGGGAAATTTGGAGGTCGCATCAAGGGTGCCAAGTACCGTTTCACACTTCAAGACGGAACATGGGACTTCCCTGGAGACGCTATAGCTGACAGGGGCCTCATATTTCGATGACAGAGGAGCCACGTTGTTTTTCTCCAGTTGCCGCGGGATTCTCGAATTACAACGGGAAATACAGTCTTCCTCTTGTGTTGGCCCAGGGAAGTCCAATAATCCATTCGAGTTGCGAGGGAGAGCTGGGGATTGCACTTGAGTCAATGCAGGACAAAAAAGACCTCATTTAGGCTTGTGTCCAGGACCGAGTTTTCCTCTACAGGGGCGACACGGATCTCGGGATCCCATTCCAGACTCATCCAAGTAGTCAGGCCTCAGCTCGAGGGGAAGCAACGGACTCTGCTCTCCTCTACAGTAGCGACGTGTATCTCTTGGAGGCTACTGAGTGGCCTAAAGGGAGACAGGCCTCCAGTGGAGTTTGGAGAGTGGACTCGGGTTTGCTCTCTAGGTCATGTAGGAAAAGAAGGCCCTCATCTTACGATGACGGGGGCGTCTCATGTGTTTTCTCGAGCGGAGGTGCCAGTGTGGGGTTTTCATGAGGTAGGACGGGGAGCACAGGGAGCCTCTCGTGTGGCGCCAGGGAAGTTAGGTTTCAATGGGCGTGGCGAGGGAAATGCGTCATTGCTCTCCAGTCATGGTAGGGTATCGGGCCTCAAGACGCGGTAAAGAAGGACTCTCGAGGTCTTTCTCAGAATGCAGCAGGAAACCCTGGGTTCACTCGACTTGTGCCAGTGACCGCAGAGAGCTTCTGAGGGTGCCTCTGAGAAGTCAGGGATACTGTGGAGTTGGGAGGGGCCTCTCGGGACTCCACTGGGTATGGCGCAATGGAAGAGGGCCTCATTTCGAGTTGATGCAGGAACGTCAGGTTTCATCTACATTTCTGACTCCGATCGCACGGTCCCTGCAGAGTTGGGAAAGGAGAGTCAGGCCTTCTCTTGTGTGGAGGAACGGAACTCCGCATGCCGCTCTAGTTCTTCAAGGGATGACAGGACACTTGTCGATCTGTGTTTGGAATCTGTGTGTTTTTCCGTACTATGCATGGGGATGTCAGTACTCCTTCGTGTTGTGCATTCATCCACAGGTTTGCTTTTGAAGAGGTGCCCGGGCATCGTGTTCTTATTAAGAGCGGACCGGGGAAACGGGGGCGTTCGGCATGTGGCACCACCCACGTGGCTCGTCTCGAATTTCCTCGTGAGACCGGCCTCATCCTGAGGTGCGCCGGGAAGGCTGGGAACCCCTTCCGGACCACGCAGGGGAATCGACTCTCCTGTCGCGATCAGGAGGGGAGAAGGGGCTAAGATGAAGTGGTGCCGGGACCCTCGGTGTTCCCCTCGAGGGAACCCGGCGTGTCGGGGAACTTTTGGGGGTCGCAGGAAGGCTGTCAGGGACCGTTTCGCCCTTCAGGGCGGAACAGGGGACTTCCCTTGAGACGCTGTCACGGGAAAGGGCCTCATCTTGCCCAGAGGTGGGAACCACGTGGTTTTTCTCGAGTTGCGGCGGCATTCTCGAGTTACGACGGGGATCTCAGCCTTCCCCTTGGGTTGGCCCTGGGAAGCCCAATCTTCCCCTCGGGTTGCGAGGGACAGCTGGGGGTTGCGCTCGAGTCACTGCAGGGCCGAAGAGACCTCACCTAGGCGTGTGTCCGGGACCTAATATTCCTCTCCAGGGAAGGCAGGGATCTCGGAGTTGCATTCCAGGCTCCCCCGGGGAGTCAGGCCTCGTCTCGAGGGGAAGCCAAGGACTCCGCTCTCCTCTCGAGTCGCGACGCGGGTCTCTTGGAGCCCCCTGAGCGGCCTCAAGGGAGTCCAGCCTCCTCTTCCGTTTGGAGAGAGGACCCGGGATTGCTCTCCAGGCCATGCAGGAAAAGAAGGCCCTCAGCTCGCGAGGACGGGGGCGTCTCAGGGGTTTCCTCGAGCTTCGGCGCCCGTGGGGGTTTTCTCCCGAGGCGCGACGAGGATCTCAGGGAGCCCCTCGTGCGGCGCCAGGGAAGTCAGGTCTCCATGAGCGTGGCGAGGGGGAGCGCGTCCTGGCTCTCGAGTCACGGGAGGGGACTAGGGCCTCGAGACGCGTTGAAGAAGGACTCTCGAGGTCTTTCTCGGGGGGGCGGCGGGAAACCCTCGTGTCCCTCGCCTTCTGCCGGGGACCTTAGGGAACTTCCCAGGGTGCCTCTGAGAGGCGAGAGATCCTGTGGAGGTGGCGGGGCCCCTCGGGACTCCGCTGGGTCTGGCGCAACGGAAGAGGGCCTCACCTCGAGGGGAGGCAGGAACCTCAGGCTTCCTCTCCGTTTCAGACTCCGACCGCAGGGTCCCTGCAGAGTTGGGACAGGAGAGTCAGGCCTCGTCTTGTCTGAGGAAGGGAACCCCGCTGGCCTCTCGAGTTGCTCAGGGGGTCTCAGGCCCCTCGTCGAGCTGTGTGGGGAACCCGCGGGTCTTTGCGGACGATGCACGGGGGTGGCAGTGCCCCTTCGTGTTGTGCCTTCACCCACAGGGTTGCCTTCGAAGAGGGGTCCGGGCCTCGGGTCCTTCTCAAGGGCGGACTGGGGAATCGGGGGCGTTCGGCATGTGGCCCCACCCACGTGGCTCGTCTCGAATTTCCTCGTGAGACCGGCCTCATCCTGAGGTGCGCCGGGAAGGCCGGGAACCCCTTCCAGACCACGCAGGGGAATCGCCTCTCCTGTCGCGATCAGGAGGGGAGAAGGGGCTCAGAGGAAGCGGTGCCGGGACCCTCGGTGTTCCCCTCGAGGGAACCCGGCGTGTCGGGGGACTTTTGGTGGTCGCAGGAAGGCTGTCAGGGACCGTTTCGCCCTTCAGGGCGGAACAGGGGACTTCCCTTGAGACGCTGTGGCGGGCAAGGGCCTCCTCTTGCCAAGAGGTGGGAACCACGTGGTTTTTCTCGAGTTGCGGCGGGATTCTCGAGTTATGACGGGGATCTCAGCCTTCCCCTTGGGTTGGCCCTGGGAAGCCCAATCTTCCCCTCGGTTTGCGAGGGAAAGCTGGGGGTTGCGCTCGAGTCACTGCAGGGCCGAAGAGACCTCACCTAGGCGTGTGTCCGGGACCTCATATTCCTCTCCAGGGAAGGCAGGGATCTCGGGGTTGCATTCCAGGCTCCCCCGGGGAGTCAGGCCTCGTCTCGAGGGGAAGCCAAGGACTCTGCTCTCCTCTCGAGTCGCGACGCGGGTCTCTTGGAGCCCCCTGAGCGGCCTCAAGGGAGTCCAGCCTCCTCTTCCGTTTGGAGAGAGGACCCGAGATTGCTCTCCAGGCCATGCAGGAAAAGAAGGCCCTCAGCTCGCGAGGACGGGGGCGTCTCAGGGGTTTCCTCGAGCTGCGGCGCCCGTGGGGGTTTTCTCCCGAGGCACGACGAGGATCTCAGGGAGCCTCTCGTGCGGCGCCAGGGAAGTCAGGTCTCCATGCGCGTGGCGAGGGGGAGCGCGTCCTTGCTCTCGAGTCACGGGAGGGGACTAGGGCCTCGAGACGCGTTGAAGAAGGACTCCCGAGGTCTTTCTCGGGGGGCGGCGGGAAACCCTCGTGTCCCTCGCCTTCTGCCGGGGACCTTAGGGAACTTCCCAGGGTGCCTCTGAGAGGCGAGGGATCCTGTGGAGGGGGCGGGGACTCTCGGGACTCCGCTGGGTCTGGCGCAACGGAAGAGGGCCTCACCTCGAGGGGAGGCAGGAACCTCAGGCTTCCTCTCCGTTTCGGACTCCGACCGCAGGGTCCCTGCAGACTTGGGACAGGAGAGTCAGGCCTCGTCTTGTCTGAGGAAGGGAACCCCGCTGGCCTCTCGAGTTGCTCAGGGGGTCTCAGGCCCCTCGTCGAGCTGTGTGTGGAACCCGCGGGTCTTTGCGGACGATGCACGGGGGTGGCATTGCCCCTTCGTGTTGTGCCTTCACCCACAGGGTTGCCTTCGAAGAGGGGTCCGGGCCTCGGGTCCTTCTCAAGAGCGGACCGGGGAATCGGGGGCGTTCGGCAGGTGGCCCCACCCACGTGGCTCGTCTCGAATTTCCTCGTGAGACCGGCCTCCTCCTGAGGTGCGCCGGGAAGGCCGGGAACCCCTTCCAGACCACGCAGGGGAATCGCCTCTCCTGTCGCGATCAGGAGGGGAGAAGGGGCTCAGAGGAAGCGCAGCCGGGACGCTCGGTGTTCCCCTCGTGGGACCCCGGCGTGTCGGGGGACTTTCGGGGGTCGCAGGAAGGCTGTCAGGGACCGTTTCGCCCTTCAGGGCGGAACCGGGGACTTCCCTTGAGACGCCGTCGCGGGCAAGGGCCTCATCTTGCCAAGAGGTGGGAACCACATGGTTTTTCTCGAGTTGCGGCGGGATTCTCGAGTTACGATGGGGATCTCAGCCTTCCTCTTGGGTTGGCCCTGGGAAGCCCAATCTTCCCCTCGGGTTGCGAGGGAAAGCTGGGGGTTGCGCTCGAGTCATTGCAGGGGCCAAGAGACCTCACCTAGGCGTGTGTCCGGGGCCTAATATTCCTCTCCAGGATAGGCGGGGATCTCGGGGTTGCATTCCAGGCTCCCCCGGTGAGTCAGGCCTCGTCTCGAGGGGAAGCTAAGGACTCCGCTCTCCTCTCGAGTCGCGACGCGGATCTCTTGGAGCCCCCTGAGCGGCTTCAAGGGAGTCCAGCCTCCTCTTCAGTTTGGAGAGAGGACTCGTGATTGGTCTCCATGCCATGCAGGAAGATAAGGCCCTCTTCTCGCGATGACCGGGGTGTCTCATGTGTTTCCTCGAGCTGCCGCGCCAGTGTGGGTTTCCTCACGAGGTACGATGAGGAACTCATGGAGCCTCTCGTGCAGTGCCAGGTTAGTCAGGTCTCCATGCGCGTGGCGAGGGGGAGCGTGTCATGGCTCTCGAGTCATGGTAGGGGAATCGCGACTCAACACATTTTGAAGCACTCTTGAGGTCTTTCTCGAGTCATGGCAGAAAACCCAGGGGTCCCTCGACTTGTGCCTGTGACCTCAGGGATCTTCTTTTTGTGCCTCTGAGAACTCAGGGATACTGTGGAGTTGGTAGGGGCCTCTCGGGACTCCACTGGTTGTGGTGCAATGGAAGAGGGCTTCATCTCGAGTGGACGCAGGAACCTCAGGCTTGCTCTCCGTTTCTGACTCGGATCCCATGGTCCCTGCAGAATAGGGACAAGAGAGTCACACCTAGTCTTCTGTTGAGGAATGGACCTTCGTTTGCCTTTCGAGTTGTTTACAGGGTGACAGGCCACTTGTCGAAATGTCTGTGGGACCTGCGGGTTTTTCTGGACGATGCACGCGGGTGTCAGTGCCCCTTCGTGTTGTGCCTTCACCCACAGGGTTGCCTTCGAAGAGGTGTCCGTGCAACGGGTTCTTCTCAAGAGTGGACCGGGAAATCGAGGTCGATAGACATGTGGCACCACCCCCGTGGCTCATCTCGAATTTCCTCGTGCGGACGGCCTCATCCTGAGATGCGCCGGGAAGGCCGGGAATCCCTTCCAGACCACGCAGGGGAATCGACACTCCTGTCGCCATCAGGAGGGGAGAAGGGGCTCAGATGAAGTGGTGTCGGGACCCTCAGTGTTTCCCTCGAGGGAACCCGGTGTGTCGGGGAACTTCTGGGGGTCGCATGAAAGGTGTCAGGTACTGTTTTGCACCTCAGGACTGAAACTGGGACTTCCCTTGAGACGCCATAGCGGGCAAGAGGCTCATCTTGCAAAGACGTTGGAATCACGTGGTTTTCCTCGAGTTGCGGCGGGATTCTCGAGTTACGACGGGGATCTCAGGCTTCCTCTTGGGTTGGCCCTGGGAAGCCCAATCTTCCCCTCGAGTGAGAGGGAAAGCTGGGGGTTGCGCTCGAGTCACTGCAGGGCCGAAGAGACCTCACTTAGGCGCGTGTCCGGAACCTAATATTCCTCTCCAGGGAAGGCAGGAATATCGGGGTTGCATTCCAGGCTCCCCTGGGGAGTCAGGCCTCGTCTCGAGGGGAAGCCAAGGACTCCGCCCTCCTCTCGAGTCGCGACGCGGGTCTCTGGGAGCCCCCTGAGCGGTCTCAAGGGAGTCCAGCCTGCTCTTCAGATTGGAGACAGGACCCGGGATTGCTCTGCAGGCCATGCAGGAAAAGCAGGCCCTCAGCTCGCGAGGACGGGTGCGTCTCAGGGGTTTCCTCGAGCTGCGGTGCCCGTGGGAGGTTTCTCCCGTGGCACGACGAGGATCTCAGGGAGCCTCTCGTGCGGCGCCAGGGAAGTCAGGTCTCCATGCGGTGGCGATGGGGATCGAGTCATGGCTCTCGAGTCACGGGAGGGGAATAGGGCCTCGAGACGCGTTGAAGAAGGACTCTCGAGGTCATTCTCGGGGGGCAGCGGGAAACCCTCGTTTCCCTCGCCTTCTGCCGGGGACCTTAGGAACTTGCCAGGGTGCCTCTGAGAGGCGAGGGATCCTGTGGAGGTGGCGGGGCCCCTCGGGACTCAGCTGGGTCTGGCGCAAAGGAAGAGGGCCTCACCTCGAGGGGAGGCAGGAACCTCAGGCTTCCTCTCCGTTTCGGACTCCGACCCCAGGGTCCCTGCAGAGTTGGGACAGGAGAGTCAGGCCTCGTCTTGTCTGAGGAAGGGAACCCCGCTGTCCTCTCGAGTTGCTCAGGGGGTCTCAGGCCCCCCTTCGAGCTGTGTGGAACCCGCGGGTCTTTGCGGACGATGCACGGGGGTGGCAGTGCCCCTTCGTGTTGTGCCTTCACCCACAGGGTTGCCTTCGAAGAGGGGTCCGGGCCTCGGGTCCTTCTCAAAAGCGGACCGGGGAATCGGGGGCGTTCGGCAGGTGGCCCCACCCACGTGGCTCGTCTCGAATTTCCTCGTGAGACCGGCCTCATCCTGAGGTGCGCCGGGAAGGCCGGGAACCCCTTCCAGACTACGCAGGGGAATCGCCTCTCCTGTCACGATCAGGAGGGGAGAAGGGGCTCAGAGGAAGCGGTGCCGGGACCCTCGGTGTTCCCCTCGGGGGAACCCGGCGTGTCGGGGGACTTTTGGGGGTCGCAGGAAGGCTGTCAGGGACCGTTTCGCCCTTCAGGGCGGAACAGGGAACTTCCCTTGAGACGCCGTCGCGGGCAAGGGCCTCATCTTGCCAAGAGGTGGGAACCACGTGGTTTTTCTCGAGTTGCGGTGGCATTCTCGAGTTACGACGGGGATCTCAGCCTTCCCCTTGGGTTGGCCCTAGGAAGCCCAATCTTCCCCTCGGGTTGCGAGGGAAAGCTGGGGGTTGCGCTCGAGTCAATGCAGGGCCGAAGAGACCTCACCTAGGCGTGTGTCCGAGACCTCATATTCCTCTCCAGGGAAGGCAGGGATCTCGGGGTTGCATTCCAGGCTCCCCCGGGGAGTCAGGCCTCGTCTCGAGGGGAAGCCAAGGACTCCGCTCTCCTCTCGAGTCGCGACGTGGGCCTCTTGGAGCCCCCTGAGCGGCCTCAAGGGAGTCCAGCCTCCTCTTCCGTTTGGAGAGAGGACCCGGGATTGCTCTCCAGGCCATGCAGGAAAAGAAGGCCCTCAGCTCGCGAGGACGGGGGAGTCTCAGGGGTTTCCTCGAGCTGCGGCGCCCGTGCGGGTTTTCTCCCGAGGCGCGACGAGGATCTCAGGGAGCCTCTCGTGCGGCGCCAGGGAAGTCAGGTCTCCATGCGCGTGGCGAGGGGGTGCGCGTCCTGGCTCTCGAGGCACGGGAGGGGACTAGGGCCTCGAGACGCGTTGAAGAAGGACTCTCGAGGTCTTTCTCGGGGGGCGGCGGGAAACCCTCGTTTCCCTCGCCTTCTGCCGGAGACCTTAGGGAACTTCCCAGGGTGCCTCTGAGAGGCGAGGGATCCTGTGGAGGTGGCGGGGCCCCTCGGGACTCCGCTGGGTCTGGCGCAACGGAAGAGGGCCTCACCTCGAGGGGAGGCAGGAACCTCAGGCTTCCTCTCCGTTTCGGACTCCGACCGCAGGGTCCCTGCAGAGTTGGGACAGGAGAGTCAGGCCTCGTCTTGTCTGAGGAAGGGAACCCCGCTGGACTCTCGAGTTGCTCGGGGGGTCTCAGGCCCCTCGTCGAGCTGTGTGTGGAACCCGCGGGTCTTTGCGGACGATGCACGGGGGTGGCAGTGCCCCTTCGTGTTGTGCCTTCACCCACAGGGTTGCCTTCGAAGAGGGGTCCGGGCCTCGGGTCCTTCTCAAGGGCGGACCGGAGAATCTGAGGCGTTCGGCATGTGGCACCACCCACGTGGCTCGTCTCGAATTTCCTCGTGAGACCGGCCTCATCCTGAGGTGCGCCGGGAAGGCTGGGAACCCCTTCCAGGCCACCCAGGGAAATCGCCTCTCCTGTCGCGATCAGGAGGGGAGAAGGGGCTCAGAGGAAGCGGTGCCGGGACCCTCGGTGTTCCCCTCGAGGGAACCCGGCGTGTCGGGGGACTTTTGGGGGTCGCAGGAAGGCTGTCAGGGACCGTTTCGCCCTTCAGGGCGGAACAGGGGACTTCCCTTGAGACGCCGTGGCGGGCAAGGGCCTCCTCTTGCCAAGAGGTGGGAACCACGTGGTTTTTCTCGAGTTGCGGCGGGATTCTCGAGTTACGACGGGGATCTCAGCCTTCCCCTTGGGTTGGCCCTGGGAAGCCCAATCTTCCCCTCGGGTTGCGAGGGAAAGCTGGGGGTTGCGCTCGAGTCACTGCAGGGCCGAAGAGACCTCACCTAGGCGTGTGTCCGGGACCTCATATTCCTCTCCAGGGAAGGCAGGGATCTCGGGGTTGCATTCCAGGCTCCCCCGGGGAGTCAGGCCTCGTCTCGAGGGGAAGCCAAGGACTCCGCTCTCCTCTCGAGTCGCGACGCGGGTCTCTTGGAGCCCCCTGAGCGGCCTCAAGGGAGTCCAGCCTCCTCTTCCGTTTGGAGAGAGGACCCGGGATTGCTCTCCAGGCCATGCAGGAAAAGAAGGCCCTCAGCTCGCGAGGACGGGGGCGTCTCAGGGGTTTCCTCGAGCTGCGGCGCCCGTGGGGGTTTTCTCCCGAGGCACGACGAGGATCTCAGGGAGCCTCTCGTGCGGCACCAGGGAAGTCAGGTCTCCATGCGCGTGGCGAGGGGGAGCGCGTCCTGGCTCTCGAGTCACGGGAGGGGACTAGGGCCTCGAGACGCGTTGAAGAAGGACTCTCGAGGTCTTTCTCGGGGGGGCGGCGGAAAACCCTCGTGTCCCTCGCCTTCTGCCGGGGACCTTATGGAACTTCCCAGGGTGCCTCTGAGAGGCGAGGGATCCTGTGGAGGTGGCGGGGCCCCTCGGGACTCCGCTGGGTCTGGCGCAACGGAAGAGGGCCTCACCTCGAGGGGAGGCAGGAACCTCAGGCTTCCTCTCCGTTTCGGACTCCGACCGCAGGGTCCCTGCAGAGTTGGGACAGGAGAGTCAGGCCTGGTCTTGTCTGAGGAAGGGAACCCCGCTGGCCTCTCGAGTTGCTCAGGGGGTCTCAGGCCCCTCGTCGAGCTGTGTGTGGCACCCGCGGGTCTTTGCGGACGATGCATGGGGGTGGCAGTGCCCCTTCGTGTTGTGCCTTCACCCACAGGGTTGCCTTCGAAGAGGGGTCCGGGCCTCGGGTCCTTCTCAAGGGCGGACCAGGGAATCAGGGGCGTTCGGCGTGTGGCCCCACCCGCGTGGCTCGTCTCGAATTTCCTCGTGAGACCGGCCTCATCCTGTGGTGCGCCGGGAAGGCCGGGAACCCCTTCCAGACCACGCAGGGGAATCGCCTCTCCTGTCGCGATCAGGAGGGGAGAAGGGGCTCAGAGGAAGCGGTGCCGGGACCCTCGGTGTTCCCCTCGAGGGAACCCGGCATGTCGGGGGACTTTTGGGGGTCGCAGGAAGGCTGTCAGGGACCGTTTCGCCCTTCAGGGCGGAACAGGGGACTTCCCTTGAGACGCCGTGGCGGGCAAGGGCCTCCTCTTGCCAAGAGGTGGGAACCACGTGGTTTTTCTCGAGTTGCGGCGGGATTCTCGAGTTACGACGGGGATCTCAGCCTTCCCCTTGGGTTGGCCCTGGGAAGCCCAATCTTCCCCTCGGGTTGCGAGGGAAAGCTGGGGGTTGCGCTCGAGTCACTGCAGGGCCGAAGAGACCTCACCTAGGCGTGTGTCCGGGACCTCATATTCCTCTCCAGGGAAGGCAGGGATCTCGGGGTTGCATTCCAGGCTCCCCCGGGGAGTCAGGCCTCGTCTCGAGGGGAAGCCAAGGACTCCGCTCTCCTCTCGAGTCGCGACGCGGGGCTCTTGGAGCCCCCTGAGCGGCCTCAAGGGAGTCCAGCCTCTTCTTCCGTTTGGAGAGAGGACCCGGTATTGCTCTCCAGGCCATGCAGGAAAAGAAGGCCCTCAGCTCGCGAGGACGGGGGTGTCTCAGGGGTTTCCTCGAGCTGCGGCGCCCGTGGGGGTTTTCTCCCGAGGCACGACGAGGATCTCAGGGAGCCTCTCGTGCGGCGCCAGGGAAGTCAGGTCTCCATGCGCGTGGCGAGGGGGAGCGCGTCCTGGCTCTCGAGTCACGGGAGGGGACTAGGGCCTCGAGACGCGTTGAAGAAGGACTCTCGAGGTCTTTCTCGGGGGGGCGGCGGAAAACCCTCGTGTCCCTCGCCTTCTGCCGGGGACCTTAGGGAACTTCCCAGGGTGCCTCTGAGAGGCGAGGGATCCTGTGGAGGTGGCGGGGCCCCTCGGGACTCCGCTGGGTCTGGCGCAACGGAAGAGGGCCTCACCTCGAGGGGAGGCAGGAACCTCAGGCTTCCTCTCCGTTTCGGACTCCGACCGCAGGGTCCCTGCAGAGTTGGGACAGGAGAGTCAGGCCTCGTCTTGTCTGAGGAAGGGAACCCCGCTGTCCTCTCGAGTTGCTCAGGGGGTCTCAGGCCCCCCTTCGAGCTGTGTGGAACCCGCGGGTCTTTGCGGACGATTAACGGGGGTGGCAGTGCCCCTTCGTGTTGTGCCTTCACCCACAGGGTTGCCTTCGAAGAGGGGTCCGGGCCTCGGGTCCTTCTCAAAAGCGGACCGGGGAATCGGGGGCGTTCGGCAGGTGGCCCCACCCACGTGGCTCGTCTCGAATTTCCTCGTGAGACCGGCCTCATCCTGAGGTGCGCCGGGAAGGCCGGGAACCCCTTCCAGACTACGCAGGGGAATCGCCTCTCCTGTCACGATCAGGAGGGGAGAAGGGGCTCAGAGGAAGCGGTGCCGGGACCCTCGGTGTTCCCCTCGGGGGAACCCGGCGTGTCGGGGGACTTTTGGGGGTCGCAGGAAGGCTGTCAGGGACCGTTTCGCCCTTCAGGGCGGAACAGGGAACTTCCCTTGAGACGCCGTCGCGGGCAAGGGCCTCATCTTGCCAAGAGGTGGGAACCACGTGGTTTTTCTCGAGTTGCGGTGGCATTCTCGAGTTACGACGGGGATCTCAGCCTTCCCCTTGGGTTGGCCCTAGGAAGCCCAATCTTCCCCTCGGGTTGCGAGGGAAAGCTGGGGGTTGCGCTCGAGTCAATGCAGGGCCGAAGAGACCTCACCTAGGCGTGTGTCCGAGACCTCATATTCCTCTCCAGGGAAGGCAGGGATCTCGGGGTTGCATTCCAGGCTCCCCCGGGGAGTCAGGCCTCGTCTCGAGGGGAAGCCAAGGACTCCGCTCTCCTCTCGAGTCGCGACGTGGGCCTCTTGGAGCCCCCTGAGCGGCCTCAAGGGAGTCCAGCCTCCTCTTCCGTTTGGAGAGAGGACCCGGGATTGCTCTCCAGGCCATGCAGGAAAAGAAGGCCCTCAGCTCGCGAGGACGGGGGAGTCTCAGGGGTTTCCTCGAGCTGCGGCGCCCGTGCGGGTTTTCTCCCGAGGCGCGACGAGGATCTCAGGGAGCCTCTCGTGCGGCGCCAGGGAAGTCAGGTCTCCATGCGCGTGGCGAGGGGGTGCGCGTCCTGGCTCTCGAGGCACGGGAGGGGACTAGGGCCTCGAGACGCGTTGAAGAAGGACTCTCGAGGTCTTTCTCGGGGGGCGGCGGGAAACCCTCGTTTCCCTCGCCTTCTGCCGGAGACCTTAGGGAACTTCCCAGGGTGCCTCTGAGAGGCGAGGGATCCTGTGGAGGTGGCGGGGCCCCTCGGGACTCCGCTGGGTCTGGCGCAACGGAAGAGGGCCTCACCTCGAGGGGAGGCAGGAACCTCAGGCTTCCTCTCCGTTTCGGACTCCGACCGCAGGGTCCCTGCAGAGTTGGGACAGGAGAGTCAGGCCTCGTCTTGTCTGAGGAAGGGAACCCCGCTGGACTCTCGAGTTGCTCGGGGGGTCTCAGGCCCCTCGTCGAGCTGTGTGTGGAACCCGCGGGTCTTTGCGGACGATGCACGGGGGTGGCAGTGCCCCTTCGTGTTGTGCCTTCACCCACAGGGTTGCCTTCGAAGAGGGGTCCGGGCCTCGGGTCCTTCTCAAGGGCGGACCGGAGAATCTGAGGCGTTCGGCATGTGGCACCACCCACGTGGCTCGTCTCGAATTTCCTCGTGAGACCGGCCTCATCCTGAGGTGCGCCGGGAAGGCTGGGAACCCCTTCCAGGCCACCCAGGGAAATCGCCTCTCCTGTCGCGATCAGGAGGGGAGAAGGGGCTCAGAGGAAGCGGTGCCGGGACCCTCGGTGTTCCCCTCGAGGGAACCCGGCGTGTCGGGGGACTTTTGGGGGTCGCAGGAAGGCTGTCAGGGACCGTTTCGCCCTTCAGGGCGGAACAGGGGACTTCCCTTGAGACGCCGTGGCGGGCAAGGGCCTCCTCTTGCCAAGAGGTGGGAACCACGTGGTTTTTCTCGAGTTGCGGCGGGATTCTCGAGTTACGACGGGGATCTCAGCCTTCCCCTTGGGTTGGCCCTGGGAAGCCCAATCTTCCCCTCGGGTTGCGAGGGAAAGCTGGGGGTTGCGCTCGAGTCACTGCAGGGCCGAAGAGACCTCACCTAGGCGTGTGTCCGGGACCTCATATTCCTCTCCAGGGAAGGCAGGGATCTCGGGGTTGCATTCCAGGCTCCCCCGGGGAGTCAGGCCTCGTCTCGAGGGGAAGCCAAGGACTCCGCTCTCCTCTCGAGTCGCGACGCGGGTCTCTTGGAGCCCCCTGAGCGGCCTCAAGGGAGTCCAGCCTCCTCTTCCGTTTGGAGAGAGGACCCGGGATTGCTCTCCAGGCCATGCAGGAAAAGAAGGCCCTCAGCTCGCGAGGACGGGGGCGTCTCAGGGGTTTCCTCGAGCTGCGGCGCCCGTGGGGGTTTTCTCCCGAGGCACGACGAGGATCTCAGGGAGCCTCTCGTGCGGCACCAGGGAAGTCAGGTCTCCATGCGCGTGGCGAGGGGGAGCGCGTCCTGGCTCTCGAGTCACGGGAGGGGACTAGGGCCTCGAGACGCGTTGAAGAAGGACTCTCGAGGTCTTTCTCGGGGGGGCGGCGGAAAACCCTCGTGTCCCTCGCCTTCTGCCGGGGACCTTATGGAACTTCCCAGGGTGCCTCTGAGAGGCGAGGGATCCTGTGGAGGTGGCGGGGCCCCTCGGGACTCCGCTGGGTCTGGCGCAACGGAAGAGGGCCTCACCTCGAGGGGAGGCAGGAACCTCAGGCTTCCTCTCCGTTTCGGACTCCGACCGCAGGGTCCCTGCAGAGTTGGGACAGGAGAGTCAGGCCTGGTCTTGTCTGAGGAAGGGAACCCCGCTGGCCTCTCGAGTTGCTCAGGGGGTCTCAGGCCCCTCGTCGAGCTGTGTGTGGCACCCGCGGGTCTTTGCGGACGATGCATGGGGGTGGCAGTGCCCCTTCGTGTTGTGCCTTCACCCACAGGGTTGCCTTCGAAGAGGGGTCCGGGCCTCGGGTCCTTCTCAAGGGCGGACCAGGGAATCAGGGGCGTTCGGCGTGTGGCCCCACCCGCGTGGCTCGTCTCGAATTTCCTCGTGAGACCGGCCTCATCCTGTGGTGCGCCGGGAAGGCCGGGAACCCCTTCCAGACCACGCAGGGGAATCGCCTCTCCTGTCGCGATCAGGAGGGGAGAAGGGGCTCAGAGGAAGCGGTGCCGGGACCCTCGGTGTTCCCCTCGAGGGAACCCGGCATGTCGGGGGACTTTTGGGGGTCGCAGGAAGGCTGTCAGGGACCGTTTCGCCCTTCAGGGCGGAACAGGGGACTTCCCTTGAGACGCCGTGGCGGGCAAGGGCCTCCTCTTGCCAAGAGGTGGGAACCACGTGGTTTTTCTCGAGTTGCGGCGGGATTCTCGAGTTACGACGGGGATCTCAGCCTTCCCCTTGGGTTGGCCCTGGGAAGCCCAATCTTCCCCTCGGGTTGCGAGGGAAAGCTGGGGGTTGCGCTCGAGTCACTGCAGGGCCGAAGAGACCTCACCTAGGCGTGTGTCCGGGACCTCATATTCCTCTCCAGGGAAGGCAGGGATCTCGGGGTTGCATTCCAGGCTCCCCCGGGGAGTCAGGCCTCGTCTCGAGGGGAAGCCAAGGACTCCGCTCTCCTCTCGAGTCGCGACGCGGGGCTCTTGGAGCCCCCTGAGCGGCCTCAAGGGAGTCCAGCCTCTTCTTCCGTTTGGAGAGAGGACCCGGTATTGCTCTCCAGGCCATGCAGGAAAAGAAGGCCCTCAGCTCGCGAGGACGGGGGTGTCTCAGGGGTTTCCTCGAGCTGCGGCGCCCGTGGGGGTTTTCTCCCGAGGCACGACGAGGATCTCAGGGAGCCTCTCGTGCGGCGCCAGGGAAGTCAGGTCTCCATGCGCGTGGCGAGGGGGAGCGCGTCCTGGCTCTCGAGTCACGGGAGGGGACTAGGGCCTCGAGACGCGTTGAAGAAGGACTCTCGAGGTCTTTCTCGGGGGGGCGGCGGAAAACCCTCGTGTCCCTCGCCTTCTGCCGGGGACCTTAGGGAACTTCCCAGGGTGCCTCTGAGAGGCGAGGGATCCTGTGGAGGTGGCGGGGCCCCTCGGGACTCCGCTGGGTCTGGCGCAACGGAAGAGGGCCTCACCTCGAGGGGAGGCAGGAACCTCAGGCTTCCTCTCCGTTTCGGACTCCGACCGCAGGGTCCCTGCAGAGTTGGGACAGGAGAGTCAGGCCTCGTCTTGTCTGAGGAAGGGAACCCCGCTGTCCTCTCGAGTTGCTCAGGGGGTCTCAGGCCCCCCTTCGAGCTGTGTGGAACCCGCGGGTCTTTGCGGACGATTAACGGGGGTGGCAGTGCCCCTTCGTGTTGTGCCTTCACCCACAGGGTTGCCTTCGAAGAGGGGTCCGGGCCTCGGGTCCTTCTCAAAAGCGGACCGGGGAATCGGGGGCGTTCGGCAGGTGGCCCCACCCACGTGGCTCGTCTCGAATTTCCTCGTGAGACCGGCCTCATCCTGAGGTGCGCCGGGAAGGCCGGGAACCCCTTCCAGACTACGCAGGGGAATCGCCTCTCCTGTCACGATCAGGAGGGGAGAAGGGGCTCAGAGGAAGCGGTGCCGGGACCCTCGGTGTTCCCCTCGGGGGAACCCGGCGTGTCGGGGGACTTTTGGGGGTCGCAGGAAGGCTGTCAGGGACCGTTTCGCCCTTCAGGGCGGAACAGGGAACTTCCCTTGAGACGCCGTCGCGGGCAAGGGCCTCATCTTGCCAAGAGGTGGGAACCACGTGGTTTTTCTCGAGTTGCGGTGGCATTCTCGAGTTACGACGGGGATCTCAGCCTTCCCCTTGGGTTGGCCCTAGGAAGCCCAATCTTCCCCTCGGGTTGCGAGGGAAAGCTGGGGGTTGCGCTCGAGTCAATGCAGGGCCGAAGAGACCTCACCTAGGCGTGTGTCCGAGACCTCATATTCCTCTCCAGGGAAGGCAGGGATCTCGGGGTTGCATTCCAGGCTCCCCCGGGGAGTCAGGCCTCGTCTCGAGGGGAAGCCAAGGACTCCGCTCTCCTCTCGAGTCGCGACGTGGGCCTCTTGGAGCCCCCTGAGCGGCCTCAAGGGAGTCCAGCCTCCTCTTCCGTTTGGAGAGAGGACCCGGGATTGCTCTCCAGGCCATGCAGGAAAAGAAGGCCCTCAGCTCGCGAGGACGGGGGAGTCTCAGGGGTTTCCTCGAGCTGCGGCGCCCGTGCGGGTTTTCTCCCGAGGCGCGACGAGGATCTCAGGGAGCCTCTCGTGCGGCGCCAGGGAAGTCAGGTCTCCATGCGCGTGGCGAGGGGGTGCGCGTCCTGGCTCTCGAGGCACGGGAGGGGACTAGGGCCTCGAGACGCGTTGAAGAAGGACTCTCGAGGTCTTTCTCGGGGGGCGGCGGGAAACCCTCGTTTCCCTCGCCTTCTGCCGGAGACCTTAGGGAACTTCCCAGGGTGCCTCTGAGAGGCGAGGGATCCTGTGGAGGTGGCGGGGCCCCTCGGGACTCCGCTGGGTCTGGCGCAACGGAAGAGGGCCTCACCTCGAGGGGAGGCAGGAACCTCAGGCTTCCTCTCCGTTTCGGACTCCGACCGCAGGGTCCCTGCAGAGTTGGGACAGGAGAGTCAGGCCTCGTCTTGTCTGAGGAAGGGAACCCCGCTGGACTCTCGAGTTGCTCGGGGGGTCTCAGGCCCCTCGTCGAGCTGTGTGTGGAACCCGCGGGTCTTTGCGGACGATGCACGGGGGTGGCAGTGCCCCTTCGTGTTGTGCCTTCACCCACAGGGTTGCCTTCGAAGAGGGGTCCGGGCCTCGGGTCCTTCTCAAGGGCGGACCGGAGAATCTGAGGCGTTCGGCATGTGGCACCACCCACGTGGCTCGTCTCGAATTTCCTCGTGAGACCGGCCTCATCCTGAGGTGCGCCGGGAAGGCTGGGAACCCCTTCCAGGCCACCCAGGGAAATCGCCTCTCCTGTCGCGATCAGGAGGGGAGAAGGGGCTCAGAGGAAGCGGTGCCGGGACCCTCGGTGTTCCCCTCGAGGGAACCCGGCGTGTCGGGGGACTTTTGGGGGTCGCAGGAAGGCTGTCAGGGACCGTTTCGCCCTTCAGGGCGGAACAGGGGACTTCCCTTGAGACGCCGTGGCGGGCAAGGGCCTCCTCTTGCCAAGAGGTGGGAACCACGTGGTTTTTCTCGAGTTGCGGCGGGATTCTCGAGTTACGACGGGGATCTCAGCCTTCCCCTTGGGTTGGCCCTGGGAAGCCCAATCTTCCCCTCGGGTTGCGAGGGAAAGCTGGGGGTTGCGCTCGAGTCACTGCAGGGCCGAAGAGACCTCACCTAGGCGTGTGTCCGGGACCTCATATTCCTCTCCAGGGAAGGCAGGGATCTCGGGGTTGCATTCCAGGCTCCCCCGGGGAGTCAGGCCTCGTCTCGAGGGGAAGCCAAGGACTCCGCTCTCCTCTCGAGTCGCGACGCGGGTCTCTTGGAGCCCCCTGAGCGGCCTCAAGGGAGTCCAGCCTCCTCTTCCGTTTGGAGAGAGGACCCGGGATTGCTCTCCAGGCCATGCAGGAAAAGAAGGCCCTCAGCTCGCGAGGACGGGGGCGTCTCAGGGGTTTCCTCGAGCTGCGGCGCCCGTGGGGGTTTTCTCCCGAGGCACGACGAGGATCTCAGGGAGCCTCTCGTGCGGCACCAGGGAAGTCAGGTCTCCATGCGCGTGGCGAGGGGGAGCGCGTCCTGGCTCTCGAGTCACGGGAGGGGACTAGGGCCTCGAGACGCGTTGAAGAAGGACTCTCGAGGTCTTTCTCGGGGGGGCGGCGGAAAACCCTCGTGTCCCTCGCCTTCTGCCGGGGACCTTATGGAACTTCCCAGGGTGCCTCTGAGAGGCGAGGGATCCTGTGGAGGTGGCGGGGCCCCTCGGGACTCCGCTGGGTCTGGCGCAACGGAAGAGGGCCTCACCTCGAGGGGAGGCAGGAACCTCAGGCTTCCTCTCCGTTTCGGACTCCGACCGCAGGGTCCCTGCAGAGTTGGGACAGGAGAGTCAGGCCTGGTCTTGTCTGAGGAAGGGAACCCCGCTGGCCTCTCGAGTTGCTCAGGGGGTCTCAGGCCCCTCGTCGAGCTGTGTGTGGCACCCGCGGGTCTTTGCGGACGATGCATGGGGGTGGCAGTGCCCCTTCGTGTTGTGCCTTCACCCACAGGGTTGCCTTCGAAGAGGGGTCCGGGCCTCGGGTCCTTCTCAAGGGCGGACCAGGGAATCAGGGGCGTTCGGCGTGTGGCCCCACCCGCGTGGCTCGTCTCGAATTTCCTCGTGAGACCGGCCTCATCCTGTGGTGCGCCGGGAAGGCCGGGAACCCCTTCCAGACCACGCAGGGGAATCGCCTCTCCTGTCGCGATCAGGAGGGGAGAAGGGGCTCAGAGGAAGCGGTGCCGGGACCCTCGGTGTTCCCCTCGAGGGAACCCGGCATGTCGGGGGACTTTTGGGGGTCGCAGGAAGGCTGTCAGGGACCGTTTCGCCCTTCAGGGCGGAACAGGGGACTTCCCTTGAGACGCCGTGGCGGGCAAGGGCCTCCTCTTGCCAAGAGGTGGGAACCACGTGGTTTTTCTCGAGTTGCGGCGGGATTCTCGAGTTACGACGGGGATCTCAGCCTTCCCCTTGGGTTGGCCCTGGGAAGCCCAATCTTCCCCTCGGGTTGCGAGGGAAAGCTGGGGGTTGCGCTCGAGTCACTGCAGGGCCGAAGAGACCTCACCTAGGCGTGTGTCCGGGACCTCATATTCCTCTCCAGGGAAGGCAGGGATCTCGGGGTTGCATTCCAGGCTCCCCCGGGGAGTCAGGCCTCGTCTCGAGGGGAAGCCAAGGACTCCGCTCTCCTCTCGAGTCGCGACGCGGGGCTCTTGGAGCCCCCTGAGCGGCCTCAAGGGAGTCCAGCCTCTTCTTCCGTTTGGAGAGAGGACCCGGTATTGCTCTCCAGGCCATGCAGGAAAAGAAGGCCCTCAGCTCGCGAGGACGGGGGTGTCTCAGGGGTTTCCTCGAGCTGCGGCGCCCGTGGGGGTTTTCTCCCGAGGCACGACGAGGATCTCAGGGAGCCTCTCGTGCGGCGCCAGGGAAGTCAGGTCTCCATGCGCGTGGCGAGGGGGAGCGCGTCCTGGCTCTCGAGTCACGGGAGGGGACTAGGGCCTCGAGACGCGTTGAAGAAGGACTCTCGAGGTCTTTCTCGGGGGGGCGGCGGAAAACCCTCGTGTCCCTCGCCTTCTGCCGGGGACCTTAGGGAACTTCCCAGGGTGCCTCTGAGAGGCGAGGGATCCTGTGGAGGTGGCGGGGCCCCTCGGGACTCCGCTGGGTCTGGCGCAACGGAAGAGGGCCTCACCTCGAGGGGAGGCAGGAACCTCAGGCTTCCTCTCCGTTTCGGACTCCGACCGCAGGGTCCCTGCAGAGTTGGGACAGGAGAGTCAGGCCTCGTCTTGTCTGAGGAAGGGAACCCCGCTGGCCTCTCGAGTTGCTCAGGGGGTCTCAGGCCCCTCGTCGAGCTGTGTGTGGAACCCGCGGGTCTTTGCGGATGATGCACGGGGGTGGCAGTGCCCCTTCGTGTTGTGCCTTCACCCACAGGGTTGCCTTCGAAGAGGGGTCCGGGCCTCGGGTCCTTCTCAAGGGCCGACCGGGGAATCGGGGGCGTTCGGCATGTGGCCCCACCCGCGTGGCTCGTCTCGAATTTCCTCGTGAGACCGGCCTCATCCTGAGGTGCGCCGGGAAGGCCGGGAACCCCTTCCAGACCACGCAGGGGAATCGCCTCTCCTGTCGCGATCAGGAGGGGAGAAGGGGCTCAGAGGAAGCGGTGCCGGGACACTCGGTGTTCCCCTCGAGGGAACCCGGCGTGTCGGGGGACTTTTGGGGGTGGCAGGAAGGCTGTCAGGGACCGTTTCGCCCTTCAGGGCGGAACAGGGGACTTCCCTTGAGACGCCGTGGCGGGCAAGGGCCTCCTCTTGCCAAGAGGTGGGAACCACGTGGTTTTTCTCGAGTTGCGGCGGGATTCTCGTGTTACGACGGGGGATTACATGCTTCCTCTTGTGTCGGCCCTGGGTAGCCCTATCTTCTATTCTAGTGGCGAGGGAAAGCTGGGGGTTGCGCTCGAGTCACTGCAAGGCCAAAGAGACTTCATCTAGGCGTGTGTCCAGGACCTAATGCTCCTCTCCAGGGAAGACAAGGATCTCGGGGTTGCATCCCATGCTCCCCTGGGGAGTCAGACCTCGCCTCGAGGGGAAGCAAAGGACTCCGCTCTCCTCCCGAGTCGCGACGCTGATATCTTGGTGCCCCCTGAGTGGTCTCAAGGGAGTCCAGCCTCCTCTTCACTTCTGAGAGAGGACTCGTGATTACTCTCCAGGCCAGGCAGGAAAAGAAGGCCCTCACCTCGCGAGGACGGGTGCATCTCAGGGGTTTCCTCGAGCTGCGGCAACCGTGGGGATTTTCTCCCGATGCACGACGAGGAAATCAGGGAGCCTCTCGTGCGGCGCCAGAGAAGTCATGTCTCCATGCACATGGCGAGAAGGAGCGCGTCATTGTTCTCGAGTCATGGGAGGCGACCAGGGCCTCAAGACGCGTTGAAGAAGGACTCTCGATGTCTTTCTAGGGTTGCAGCGGGAAACCCTCGTTTCCCCTGACTTCTGCCGGGGACCTGAGGAAACTTCCCAGGGTGCCTCTGAGACGTGAGGGACGCTGTGGATTTGGCGGGGCCTCTCGGGACTCCACTGGGTTTTCGCAATGGAAGAGGGCCTCATCTCGAGGGGAGGCAGGAACCTCAGTATTCCTCTCCTATTCTGACTCTGATCGTAGTGTCCCTGCAGAGTTGGGACAGGAGAGTCAGGCTATGTCTTTTCTGAGGAATGGAACTCCGCTTGCCTCTCAAGTTGTTCATGGGGTTTCAGGCCCCTTATCAAACTGTGTGTGGAATCTGCAGGTTTTTCCAGACGATGCACGGGAGTGTCAGTGACCCTTCGTTTTGTGTCTTCATCCACAGGGTTGCCTTCGAAGAGGTGTCCAGGCATCGTGTTCTTATGAAGAGCGGCCTGGGAAATCGGGGTCGTTCAGCATTTGGCACCACCCACGTGCGTTGTCTCTAATTTCCTCATGAAACCGGCCTCATCCTGAGGTGTGCCGCGAAGGTCATGAAACCCTTCCATACAAAGCAGAGGATTCGACCCTCCTGTGGCGATCAGGAGGGGAGAAGTGGCTCAGATGAAGTGCTGCTGGGAACCTCGGTGTTTCCCTCAAGTGAGACAGGTATGTCGGGTAACTTTTGGGGTCGCATAACGCGTTCCAAGTACCGTTTCGCTCTTCAAATTGGAACGTGGGACTTCTCTTGGGGTGCTCCAGCGGGCAAGGGCCTCATCTTGGAATGACTGGGGAACCACTTGGTTTTTCTCGAGTTGCGGTGGGATATTTGAGTTACCACAGGGAATTCATGCTTCCTCTTGTGTTGGCCCACAAAAGTCTTATCTTCCATTCGAGATTCGAGGAAGAGCTGGAGGTGCGCTCTAGTCACTGAAGGCAAAAGAGACCCCACCAAGGCTTGTGTGCAGGACCTAATGTTCATGTCAAGGGGCGACAGGAATCTCGGGGTTGCATTCCAGACTCACCCTGGAGTCAGGCCTCGTCTCGAGGGGAAGCAAAGGTCTCTGCTCTCCTCTCGAGTCGGACGGGTATGTCTTGGAGCCCACTGAGTGGCTTAAAGGGAGTCAAACCTCCTCTGGTGTTTGGAGGGAGGACACGGGATTGCTCTCCAGGCAATGCAGGAAATGAAGGCCCTCATCTCCCGATGACTGGGGCGTCTCGTAGGTTTTCTCGAGCTGTGGCGCTAGTGTGGGGTTTCTCACGAAGTAAGACTGGGAGCTCAGTGAGCCTCTCATGTGGTGCCAGGGCAGTCAGGTCTCTATGCACGTGGTGAGAGGGAGCCCGTCATTGTTCTCGAGTCATGGTAGGGGAATTGGGCCTGAAAACGTGTTAAAGAAGGACTCTCGAGGTCTTTCTTGGGTTGCAGCAGGAAACCCTGGGTTCCATCGACTTGTGCCAGTGACCTCAGGAAGCTTCTCAGCGTGCCTCTGAGAAGTCAGGGTCACTGTGGAGTTGGGAGGGGCCTCTCGGAACTCCACTGGGTTTGGTGCAATGGAAGAGGGCCTCATGACAAGTTGAGGCAGGAACCACAGGGTTCCTCTCCTGGCTTCGAATGCGCCGGATCTGACTCAGATCGCAGAGTCCCTGCAGAGCTGGGACAGGAGAGTCAGGCCTCGTCTTGTGTGGAGGAATGGAACTCCGCTTGACTCTCGCGTTGTTCATGGGGTGACAGGCCACTTGTCTATTTGTATGTGGAACTTGCGGGTTTTTCTGGACGATGCACTGGGGTGTCACTGCCCCTTCGTGTTGTGCCTTGTTCCACAGGATTGCCTTCGAGTTGGGTTCTGCCATGGGGTTCTTATCAAGAGCGGACCAGGGAATCGGGGTCTTTTGGCATGCCGCACCACCCACGAGGCTATGTCTCGAATTTCCTCGTGAGACTGGCCTCATCTTGATGTGCGCCAGGAAGGTCGGGAACGCCTTCCAGACAAAGCAGGGGAATCGAACCTCCTGTCGCGATCAAGAGGGGAGAAGAGTCTCAGATGAAGTGGTGCCGGGAACCTCGGTGTTCTCCTCAAGTGAGACTGGTATGTCGGGGAACTTTTGGGGTCGCATCAAGGGTTCCAAGTAACTTTTCGCTCTTCAATACGGAACGTGAGACTTCTCTTGAGACGCTGTAGCGGGCAAGGGCCTCATCTTTCGATGACGGGGGAACCACGTGGTTTTTCTTGAGTTGGGGCGGGATTCTCGAGTTACAACCGGGAATTCAGGCTTCCTCTTCAACTGGCCCAGGGAAGTCCAGTTTTCATTCGAATTGTGAGTTAGAACTGGGGATTGCTCTCGAGACACTGCAGGGCCAAATAGACCTCATCTAGGCTTGTGTCCAGGACCTAATGATCCTCTGCTGGGGCGAAAGCGATCTCAGCATTGCATTCTCGACTCACCCGGGGAGTCAGGCCTCGTCTCGAGGGGAAGCCAAGGACACCGCTCTCCTGTCAAGTCGCGACGGGTATATCTTGGAGCTCACTGTGTGGCCTAAAATGAGTCAAGCCTCCTGTGGAGTTTGGAGAGAGGACTCAGGATTGCTCTCCAGGCCATACAGCAAAAGAAGGCCCTCATCTCTTGAGGACTGGGGCGTCTCGTGGGTATTCTCGAGCTGCGGCTCCAGTGTGGTGTTGCTCACGAGGTATAATGGGGAGCTCAGGGAGCCTCTCCTGTGGCGCCAGGGAAGTCAGGTTTCTATGCGCGTGGCTAGGGGGAGCGCGTCATTGCTCTCGAGTCATGGTAGGGGAATCGCAACTCAAGACGCGTTGAAGAAGGACTCTCGAGGTCTTTTACGGGTTGGGGCAGGAAACCCTTGGTTCCCTCGACTTGTGCCGGTGATCTCAGGAAGGTCTAAAGGTGCCTATGAGAAGTCAGGGATACTGTGCAGTTGGGAGGGGTCTCTCGGGACTCCACTGGGTTCGGATGGAAGAGGGCCTCATCTCGAGTGGAGGCAGGAAACTCATGTTTCCTCTCCTGACTTCCCCTGGGCCAGATCTGACTCGGATCGCAGTTTCGCTGCAGAGTTCGAACAGGAGAGTCAGGCCTCGTCTTGAGTGGAGGAATGGAACTCTGCTTGCCTCTCCAGTTGTTCACGGGTGACAGGTCACTTCTCGAGCTGTGTGTGGTACCTGCGGGTTTCTCCGGACGATACCCAGGGGTGTCAGTGCCCCTAAGTGTTGTGCCTTCATCAAAAGGGTTATCTTCAAAGAGGTGTCCGGGCATCAGGATCTTATCAAGAGCGGACCGGGAAATCGGGGTCTTTCGGCATGTGTCACCATCCACGTGGCTATGTCTCGAATATCCTCGTGAGACCGGCCTCATCCTGAGATGCACCGGGAAAGGCGGGAACCCCTTCAAGACAAAACAGGGGAATCGACCCTCCTGTCGCGATCAGGAGGGGAGAAGGGGCCCAGATGTACTGGTGCCAGGAACCTCGGTGTTCTCCTCGAGTCAGACTGGTGTGTCGAGGAACTTTTGAGGGCGCATCAAGGGTGCCAATACCGTTTCGCACTTCAAGACGGAACGTGGGACTTCTCTTGAGACGCTGTAGGGGGCAAGGGCCTCATCTTGGGATGACGGGGGAACCACGTGGCGTTTCTCGAGTTGTGGCGGGATTCTCGAGTTTCGACGGGGAATACAGTCTTCCTCATGTGTTGGGCCAGGGAAGTCCTATCTTCCATTCGAGTTTAAAGGGAGAGCTGGGGATTGCTCTCGAGTCACTGCAGGGCAAAATAGACCTCATCTAGGCTTGTGTCCAGGACTTAATGCTCGTCCCTAGGGGCGACAGGGATCTTGGGGTTGCATACCAGACTCACCCGGGGAATCAGGCCTCATCTCGAGGGGAAGCAAAGAACTCCACTGTCCTTTTGGGTCGCGATGGGTATCTCTTGGAGCCCACTGTGTGCCCTAAAGGGAGTCAAGCCTCCTGTGGTGTTTGGATAGAGGACTCGGGATTCCTCTCCAGGCCATGCAGGAAAAGAAGGCCCTCATCTCGCGATGATGGCGGCGTCTCGTGGGTTTTCTAGACTGCCGCGCTAGTGCTGGGTTTCTGACGAGGTACGAGAGGGAGCTCAGGGAGCCTCTCGTGTGGCGCCAGGGAAGTCAGGTCCCCATGAGATGGCTAGGGGGAGCTCGTCATCGCTCTCGAGTCATGGTAGGGTAATCGGGCCTCAAGACAGGTTGAAGAAGGACTCTCGAGGTCTTTCTCGGGTCACTGCATAAAACCCAGGGTTCCCTTGACTTGTGCCTGCGACCTCAGGGAGCTTCTCAGAGTGCCTCTGAGAAGTCAGGGATACTGTGCAGTTTGGAGGGGCCTCTCGAGACTCCTCTGCATTTGGTGGAATGTAAGAGGGACTCATCTCGAGTTGAAGCAGGAACCTCAGTGTTCCTCTCCATTTCTGACTCAGATCGCAAGGTCCCTGCATGTTGGTACAGGAGAGTCAGGCCTCGTCTTTTCTGGAGGATGGGACTCCTCTTGCCTCTCGAGTTGTTCTCGAGGTGACAGGCCACTTGTCGAGCTGTGTGTGTAACCTGCCCGTTTTTCCGGATGATGCACAGGTGTGTTAGTGCCCCTTCGTGTTGTACCTTCATACTCAAGGCTGCCTTCCAAGAGGTGTCCGAGCTTCGGATTCTTATCAAGAGCGGACCGGGAAATTGGAGTCTTTCAGCAAGTGGCCCCACCCACGTGGCTCGTCTCGAATTTCCCCATGAGACCGGCCTCATCCTGAGTTGTGCAGGGAAGGTCGGGCCCCCTTGCAGACAAAGCAGGGGAATCGACCCACCGGTCACGATCAGGAGGGGAGAAGGGGCTTAAATGAAGTGGTGTCGGGACCCTCTGTGTTTCCCTCGAGGGAACCCGGTGTGTCGGGGAATTTCTGGGGGTCGCAAGAAAGGTGTCAGGTACTGATTCGCACTTCAGGACGGAAACTGGGACTTCCCTTGAGACGCCATAGCGGTCAAGAGGCTCATCTTGCAAAGACGTTGGAACCATGTGGTTTTTCTCGAGTTGCGGCGGGATTTTCGAGTTACGACGGGGATTTCAGGCTTCCTCTTGTATTGGCCCCGAGAAGCCTAATCTTCCATTCGAGTTGCGAGGGAAAGCAGGGGGTTGCACTCGAGTCACTGAAGGGCCAAAGAGACCTCATCTAGGTCTGTGTCCGGGACTTAATGTTCCTCTCAAGGGAAGACAGGGATCTCGGGGTGGCGTTCCAGACTCCCCCGGGGAGTCAGGCCTCGTCTCGAGGGCAAGCAAAGGATGCCGCTCTCCTCTCAAGTCGCGACGCAGATCTCTTGGAGCCCACTGAGTGGCATAAAGGGATCAGGCCTCCTCTTCAGTTTGGAGAGAGGACTCGGGATTGCGCTCTGGGTAAGGCAGGAAAAGAAGGCCCTCACCTCGTGAGGACGGGGGCTTCTCAGGGGTTTCCTCGAGCTGCGGCGCCCGTGGGGGTTTTCTCACGAGGCAAGAGGAGGATCTCAGGGAGCCTCTCGTGCGGTGCCAGGGAAGTCAGGTCTCCGTGCCCGTGGCGAGGGGGAGCGCGTCATGGCTCTCGAGTCACGGGAGGGGACTAGGGCCATGAGACGCATTGAAGAAGGACTCTCGAGGTCTTTCTCAGGGGGTGGCGGGAAACACTCGTTTCCCTCGCCTTCTGCCGGAGACCTTAGGGAACTTCCCAGGGTGCCTCTGAGAGGCGAGGGATCCTGTGGAGGGGGCGGGGCCCATCGGGACTCAGCTGGGTCTGGCGCAACGGAAGAGGGCCTCACCTCGAGGGGAGGCTGGAACCTCAGGCTTCCTCTCCGTTTCGGACTCCGACCGCAGGGTCCCTGCAGAGTTGGGACAGGAGAGTCAGGCCTCGTCTTGTCTGAGGAAGGGAACCCCGCTGGCCTCTCGAGTTGCTCAGGGGGTCTCAGGCCCCTCGTCGAGATGTGTGTGGAACCCGCGGGTCTTTGTGGACGATGCACGGGGTGGGCAGTGCCCCTTCGTGTTGTGCCTTCACCCACAGGGTTGCCTTCGAAGAGGGGTCCGGGCCTCGGGTCCTTCTCAAGGGCGGACCGGGGAATCAGGGGCGTTCGGCATGTGGCACCACCCACGTGGCTCGTCTCGAATTTCCTCGTGAGACCGGCTTCATCCTGAGGTGCGCCGGGAAGGCCGGGAACCCCTTCCAGACCACGCAGGGGAATCGCCTCTCCTGTCGCGATCAGGAGGGGAGAAGGGGCTCAGAGGAAGCGGTGCCGGGACCCTCGGTGTTCCCCTCGAGGGAACACGGCGTGTCGGGGGAATTTTGGGGGTCGCAGGAAGGCTGTCAGGGACCGTTTCGCCCTTCAGGGCGGAACAGGGGACTTCCCTTGAGACGCCGTCCCGGGCAAGGGCCTCATCTTGCCAAGAGGTGGGAACCACGTGGTTTTTCTCGATTGCGGCGGGATTCTCGAGTTACGATGGGGATCTCAGCCTTCCTCTTGGGTTGGCCCTGGGAAGCCCAATCTTCCCCTCGAGTTGCGAGGGAAAGCTGGGGGTTGCGCTCGAGTCATTGCAGGGACCAAGAGACCTCACCTAGGCGTGTGTCCGGTGCCTAATATTCCTCTCCAGGATAGGCGGGGATCTCGGGGTTGCATTCCAGGCTACCCCGGTGAGTCAGGCCTCGTCTCGAGGAGAAGCCAAGGACTCCGCTCTCCTCTCGAGTCGCGACGCGGATCTCTTGGAGCCCCCTGAGCGGCTTCAAGGGAGTCCAGCCTCCTCTTCAGTTTGGAGAGAGGACTCGTGATTGGTCTCCATGCCATGCAGGAAAATAAGGCCCTCATCTCGCGATGACCGGGGTGTCTCATGTGTTTCCTCGAGCTGCCGCGCCAGTGTGGGTTTCCTCACGAGGTACGATGAGGAACTCATGGAGCCTCTCGTGCAGTGCCAGGTTAGTCAGGTCTCCATGCGCGTGGCGAGGGGGAGCGTGTCATGGCTCTCGAGTCATGGTAGGGGAATCGCGACTCAACACATTTTGAAGCACTATCGAGGTCTTTCTCGAGTCATGGCAGAAAACCCAGGGGTCCCTCGACTTGTGCCTGTGACCTCAGGGAGCTTCTTTTTGTGCCTCTGAGAACTCAGGGATACTGTGGAGTTGGTAGGGGCCTCTCGGGACTCCACTGGTTGTGGTGCAATGGAAGAGGGCTTCATCTCGAGTGGACGCAGGAACCTCAGGCTTGCTCTCCGTTTCTGACTCGGATCCCATGGTCCCTGCAGAATAGGGACAAGAGAGTCACACCTAGTCTTCTGTTGAGGAATGGACCTTCGTTTGCCTTTCGAGTTGTTTACAGGGTGACAGGCCACTTGTCGAAATGTCTGTGGGACCTGCGGGTTTTTCTGGAGGATGCACGCGGGTGTCAGTGCCCCTTCGTGTTGTGCCTTCATCCACAGGGTTGCCTTCAAAGAGGTGTCCGGGCATCGGGTTCTTTTCAAGAGCGTACCAGAAAATTGGGGTCTTTCAGCATGTGGTACCACCCACGAGGCTACGTCTCGAATTTCCTCGGGAGACCGGCCTCATCCTGAGGTTCACCGGGAAGGTAGGGAACCCTTGCAGACAAAGCAGGGGAATCGACGCACCGGTCGCGATCAGAAGGGGAGAAGGGGCTCAGATGAAGTGGAGCCGGGAACCTCGGTGGTCCCCTCGAGTGAGACCGGTATGTCAGGGCACTTTTGAGGTCGCATCAAGGGTGCCAAGTACAGTTTCGCACTTCAAGACGGAACGTGGGAATTCTCTGGAGATGCTCTAGCGGGCAAGGGCCTCATATTGCGATGACGAGGGAAACACGTGGTTTTTCTCGAGTTGCGGCAGGATTCTCGAGTTACGAAGGGGAATTCAGGCTTCCTCTTGGGTTGGCCCTGGGAAGCCCAATCTTCCCCTGGAGTTGCGAGGGAAAGCTGGGGGTTCTGCTCGAGTCACTACAGGGCCAAAGAGACCTCATCGAGGCGTGTGTCCAGGACCTAATATTCCTCTCAAGGGAAGACAGAGATCTCGGGTTTCCATTCCAGACTCCCCCGGGGAGTCAGGCCTCGCCTCGAGGGAAAGCAGAGGACTCCACTTTCCTCTCAAGTCACGACACGGATCTCTTGGAGCCCACTGAGTGGACTCAAGGGTGTCGAGCCTCCTCTTCAGTTTGGAGAGAGGACTCGGGATTGCTCTCCAGGTCAGGCAGGAAAAGAAGGCCCTCATCTCGCGATGATGGGGGCATCTCATGGGTTTCCTCAGGCTGCGGCGCCCGTGGGGTTTTTCTCACGAGGCACGATGAGGATCTCAGGGAGCCTCTCGTGCGGCGCCAGGGAACTCATGTCTCCATGCGCATGGCGAGGAGGAGCTGGTCATCACTCTCGAGTCATGGGAAGTGACTAGGGCCTCAAGACGCGTTGAAGAAGGACTCTCGAGGTCTTTCTCGGGTGGCGGCGGGAAACCCTCGTTTCCCTCGACTTCTGCAGGGGACTATAGGGAACTTACCAGGGTGCCTCTGAGAGGTGAGGAATGCTGTGGAGTTGGCAGGGCCTCTCGGGACTCTGCTGGGTTCGGCGCAATGGAAGAGGGCCTCATATCGAGGGGAGGCAGGAACCTCAGGCTTCCTCTCCGATTCTGACTTCGACTGCACGGTCCCTGCAGTGTTGGGACAGGAGAGTCATGCCTCGTCTTGTCTGAGGAATGGAATTCTGGTTGCCTCTCGAGTTGTTCCGGGAGTCTCAGGCCCCTTGTCAAGCTGTGTGTAGACCCTGCGGGTTTTTCCGGATGATGCACGGGGGTGTCAGTGCCCCTTCGTGTTGTGCCTCCACTCACAGGGTTGCCTTCGAAGAGGTGTCCGGGCATCGGGTTCTTATCAAGAGCGGACCGGAAAATCGGTGTCGTTCGGCACGTGGCACCTCACACATGGCTAGTCTCGAATTTCCTCCTGAGACCGGCCTCATCCTGAGGTGCACCAGGAAGGCCGGGAACCCCTTCCAGAGAAAGCAGGGGAATCGACTCTCCTGTCGCGATCAGAAGGGGAGAAGGGGCTCAGATGAAGTGGTGCCGGGACCCTTGGTGTTCCCCTCGAGGGAACCCAACGTGTCGGGGAACTTTTGCGGTCGCATCAAGGGTGTCAAGTACCGTTTCACTCTTAAGGACGGAACATGGGACTTCCCTGGAGACGCCGGGAATTTCGGTGTTCCCCTGGAGTGAGACCGGTATGTTGGGTAACTTTGGGGTCGCATCAAAGGTGCCAAGTAGCATTTCGAACTTTAAGATGGAATGTGGGACTTCTCTTGAGACTCTAGCTGGCAAGGGCCTCATATTGCGATGAAGGGGGAACCACATGGTTTTTAAGACTTGAGGCTGAATTCTCGAATTACGATGGGAAATTCAGACTTCCTCATGTGTTGACCGTGGGAAGCCCAATCTTCCATTCAAATTGTGAGGGAGAGATGGAGGTTGCTCTCGATCACTGTAGGGCAAAATAGACCTCATCTAGGCTTGTGTCTAGGACATAATGTTCCACTCCAGGGGCGACAGGGATCTCGGGGTTGCATTCCAAACTCACCCGGGGAGTCAGGCCTCGTCTCCAGGGAAGCAAAGGACTCCGCTCTCCTCTCGAGTCGCACCGGGTATTTCTTGGACCCAACTGAGTGGCCTAAAGGGAGTCAATCCTCCTGTGAAGTTTGGAGAGAGGACCAGGGATTGCTCTCCAGGTCAGGCAGGAAAAGAAGGCCCCCATCTCTCCTTGACGGGGGCATCTTGTGGTTTTTCTCGAACTGCGGCGCCACAGTGGGTTTTCTCACGAGGTACGATGGGGTACTCAGGGAGCCTCTTGTGTGGTACTAGGGAAGTCAGTTTTCCTGCTTGTGGCGAGGGGAGCGCGTCCTTGCTCTGGAGTCATGGGAGGGGAATCGGGCATCAAGAGACGTTGAAAAAGGACTCTCCAAGTCTTTCTCGGGTTACTTCAGGAAACTCTGGGTTCCGTCGACTTGTGCCAGTGACCTCAGGTAGCTTCTCAGGGAGCCTCTGAGAATTCAGGGATACTGTGGTGTTGGGAGGGGCCTCTCGGGACACCACTGAGTTTGGTTCAATGGAAGAGGGCCTCTTCTCTAGTTGAGGCAGGAACCTCAGGGTTCCTCTCCATTTCTGACTCCGATCGCAGGGTCCCTGAAGAGTTGGGCCAGGAGGGTAAGGCCTCGTCTTGTGTGAAGGAATGCAACTTCACTTGCCTCTCGAGTTGTTCACGGGGTGACAGTCCACATTTGGAGCTGTGAGTGGAATCGGCGGGATTTTCCAGACGATGCATGGGGATGTCATTGTCCCTTCATGTTGTGCCTTCATCCACAGGGTTGCCTTCGAAGAGATGTCCGGGCGTCAGGTTCTTATCTAGAGTGGACCGGGAATTCGGGATCTTTCAGCATATGGCACCAACCATGAGGCTACTTTTCGAATTTCCTCATAAGACTGGCCTCATCCGGAGGTTCGCGGGGAACGTCGGGAACCCCTTGCAGACAAAACATGGGAATCGACCCTTCTGTCGCGATCAGGAGGGGTGAAGGGGCTCACAGGAAGTGGTGCCGTGAACTTTGGTGTTTCCCTCGAGTGAGACCGGTATGTCAGGGAACTTTGGGGGTCGCATCAAGGGTGCCAAGTACCGTTTTGTACTTCAGGATGGAACGTGGGACTTCTCTTGATACGCTGTAGAGGCCAAGGGCCTCATCTTGCGATGACGGGGGAGCCACGTGGTTTTTCTCGAGTTGCGGCGGGATTCTCGAGTTACGACGGGGATTTCAGGCTTCCTCTTGTGTTGGGCCAGGGAAGTCCAATCATCCATTCGAGTTGCGAGGGAGAGCTGGGGGTTGCGCTCGAGTCACTGCAGGGCAAAGGAGACCTCATCTAGGCTTGTGTCCAGGACCTAATGTTCCTCTCCAAGGGCCACAGGGATCTCAGGTTTGCATTCCAGCCTCACCCAGGGAGTCAGGCCTCGTGTCGAAGGGAAGCAAAGGACTCCGCTCTCCTTTCGAGTTGTGACGGGCACCTCTTGGAGCCCACTTTGTGGCCTAAAGGGAGTCAAGCCTCCTGTGAAGTTTGGAGAGAGGACTTGGGACTGCTCTCCAGGCCATGCAGGAAAAGATGGCCCTCATCTCGCGATGACGGAGGGGTCTTGTGTGTTTTCTCGAGCTGCGGCGCCAGTTTGGGGTTTCACACGAGGTACGACAGGGAGCTCAGGGAGCCTCTCATGTGGCGCCAGGAAAGTCAGGTCTCCATGTGCGTGGCGAGGGGGAGCGCGTTATTGCTCTCGAGCCATGGTAGGGGAATCTGACCTCAAGACGCGTTGAAGAAGGACTCTCGAGGTCTTTCTTCGGTTGTGGCAGGAAACCCTTATTTCCCTCGACGTTTGCCGGTGGCCTCAAGGAGCTTCTCAGAATGCCTATGAGAAGTCAGGGATACTGTGGAGATGGGAGTGGCCTCTCGGGACTCCACTGGGTTTGTTTTAATGCAAGAGGGCCTCATCTCGGGTTGAGGCAGGAACCTGAGGTTTCCTCTCCATTTCTGACTCAGATCGAAGCGTGCCTGCAGAGTTGGGATTGGATACTCAGGCCTCGTCTTGTCTGAGGAAGGGAACTCCGCTTGCCTCTCTCGTTGTTTAAGGGGTGACAGGCCAGTTGTGGAGCTGTATGTGGATCCTGTGGGATTTTCCGGACGATGAACAGGGTTGCCAGTGCCCCCTCGTGTAGTGCCTTCATCCACAGGGTTGCCTTAGAAGAGGTGTCCGGGCATCGGGTTCTTATCAAGAGCAAGACCGAGAAATCGGGGTCTTTCGGCACGTGGCACCAACACGAGGCTACGTCTCGAATTTCTTCGTGAGACTGGCCTCATCCTGAGGTGCGCCATGAAGGTCGGGAACCCCTTCTAGACAAAGCAGGGGAATCGACCTTCCTGCCGTGATCAGGAGGGGAGAAGGGGCTCAAATGAAGTGGTGCCAGGAACTTCGGTGTTCCCTTGGAGTGAGACCGGTATATTGGGGAACTTTTGGGGTCGCATCAAGGGTGCCAAGTAGCATTTCGAACTTTATGACGAAACATGGGACTTCTCTTGAGACTCTGTAGCGGGCAAAGGCCTCATATTGCGATGAATGGGGAACCACGTGGTTTTTAAGAGTTGCGGCGGGATTCTCGAGTTACAACGGGAAATTCAGACTTCCTCTTGTGTTGGCCCAGTGAAGACCAATCTTCCATTCGAATTGCGAGGGAGAGATGGGTGTTGCTCTCGAGTCACTGTAGGGCAAAATAGACCTCATCTAGGCTTTTGTCCAGGACATAATGTTCCTCTCCAGGGGCAACAGGGATCTCGGGGTTGCATTCCAGACTCACCCGAGGTAAGGCCTCATCTCGAGGGGAAACAAAGTACTCTGCTCTCCTCTCAAGTCGCGACAGGTATCTCTTGGAGCCCATTGAGTGGCCTAAAGGGAGTAAAGCCTCCTGTGAAGTTTGGAGAAAGGACCAGGGATTGCTCTCCAGGTCAGGCAGGAAAAGATGTCCCCAATCTCGCGATGACGGTGGCGTCTCGTGGGTTTTCCCGAGCTGTGGCGCCAGTGTGGGGTTTCTCACAAGGTATGACGGGGAGCTCAGGGAGCCTCTCATGTGGCGCCAGGGAAGTCAGGTGTCCATGCGCATGGCGAGGGGGAGCGTGTCATTGCTCTCGAGTCATGGTAGGGGAATCCGGCCTCAAGACGCGTTGAAGACGGACTCTTGAGGTCTTTCTCGGGTTGCGGCAGGATACCCTGTGTTCCCTCGACTTGTGCCGGTGACCTCAGGGAGTTGCTCAGGGTGCCTCTGAGAAGACACTGATACTTTGGTGTTGGGAGGGGCCTCTCGGGACTAAACTGCGTTTGGTGCAATGGAAGATTGCCGGGAGCCAGCGAGAGACATTCCACTCGTGACAAATGTCATGAGGAAAGAGTCTCGGCATACGCAAAGGCGGGATCGAGCCTCCGGGAGTTCCCCCGTATATTCTTCAGCATCTACCCCCAAAAACCAAAGTCTGCCTTCTTTATTGCTTTGTTCTCTCACCTCTGACATTACTGGGGATGTCCCCCACCACCATCTCACTCTCTCTGTCAAAGAGCTAACTTACAGCTCCAACTAACAATGTTCCTGGGCAATTAGTAGTGTTTAAATCCAAACCCCTCAGATGGTTTTCTAACTCGCCTGACAAGTTTACCCGGTCTCCTACAGCTATGCATACGATTGTGTACAGTCTCCCAGCCTCGAGACGCACGGGAAGTTTAAGATATTCAAATAGCTTAGAGCCTCTCAGAGAGTTAGAAACTGTCAGAATAAAACTAGTAAAAATTTCATTGATGAACCAATACTTTTTGCCAAGTTTCCACATCCCCTGAATTGTATCCTTGAATGTGTGCTAATTAATATAGTTGGTATGTAGAAAAAATAAGTAGTGGCCTTGATGTTGGTAACTTTAGACCCTTAAGGTAATAAATTCTTTTCTTTGTTGTAAACCCATTACACATCCTCCCTATAGGAATGCAATTTTATCTTCGAAAGATGGCGCCAAACCTTAAACAATTACTCTTAGAGAAAATAACTCTTATGGTTGATAAGTCTTTGTCAAGAGTCATAAAATGTTAATAGGTCTTCTGGCCAGAAGATGATGTAAATCATCTAAACCATTTTTATACGATAAATCTGCAGAAAAGAAACCCTGGTTTTTGATAAGGATTAAAGACTGCTGACTTTGCATCCCCTATTATCCTCTATGTGTAACTTAGGGTATTAAAACCTGTGTTGAAAATAAAGCTACAGGCCTTGCTCGCCAACGCTTGGTCTCCCCATGTCATTATTCCCCTCAATTTTCAGATGAGTGTCCGTCTGGAGCGCGGATATCCTCTGCGACCATTTATTTGCCTGGGCTTCGAAGACCCACTCGATAAGGTGTCTAAGGTGGGGCACCTTCCTCTATTCTAGAGGGCACTTGCAGCCTCCGTGGTCAGAGCTAACCTGGTGTCACGGGTTATATTGATTTTCCGCGTAAACCAAGCTACTCAGCTGCTTTTCTCCACTGAATTTTCCTACTGAGCTATCCTCATTCTATTACTCTTTATATCTTTGATGAATAAATAAATATATAAATAGGTCGCCTACTCCATCTTCCCTTCGAATACCCTGGATCAGCTGGGGCTGGACCTCTGCAGGTGGCGCCTGAGACAGGCATTTCGAAGGTAAATCCCCAACCCCATTCCCCCAGTGTTCAGTTTTGGGGACAGATAGGATCCCACTTAGGGGGCTGCAGATCCCCCTGTAGAATAGACAGGGTGAGAGGAGTGGGAAGTGTTGAAGAGTTAGAGAGAAAAAACGGTTTCTAAAAAGGCTGACAAAAAAGGCCTAATCTTTAGATAGCTAAAAGCAAAATCTTTTACTATCCTTAAGTTTCTGACATGGGCAACACTGAATCAAATGAAAGACAGCTCTTTATAGGAGTAATTTTACAGTTATTAAGTAAAAGAAGAATCAAGGTTAAAAAATCTTCCATTCAATCATTTTGTACATTTGTACAAGACCACTGCCCTTGGTTTCTACAACAAGGCACTGTTAACCTCGATATCTTGAAAAAACTAGGAAAACAGCTAAGAGCTTATTGTGCTCAGCAAGGTTTGGAAAAAATCCCTACTTACACCTTTCCTCTGTGGAATATGACTAGAGATGTTTTAGATCCAGCTCATGAATTTGAAAAGGTACCTGTTAAAGAGGAAAGTAAAGTTGGAAAACTACCTGTTAAACAAAAAAGCAAATCTGAAAAGGTACCTGTTATAAAGAAAAGTGAAAATGAAGAGGCTATACCTAGCTATCGACAGCTAAATGAATGGCTAGCCGCTATGACTGCCAATGAGCATGTAAAAGATAGGGATGAAAAGAAAGATCAGCTCTCCCCTCAATTTGAAAAAGGTTTAGAGGAAACAGCAGCTCGATGCCATTCTGATGAGGATTTTTTTTTTTTTTTAGCTAAAGATGCTCCTTAAAGTTTAAGAAAACATCCCTAATCAGACCATCCTCTCCTAGGAGGTTGAGGGAAACATCCCCGATCAGACAGTTCGTAAGATTTAGTTACCAAACAGTTAAAGGATCTCCGGAACAGAAGAGGAAAACTTCGGGACGCTCCCATCCCCCTATGCCTCCTCCTCCATGTCGGGGTAAAGGGCCACCGCTAGGAGTTTCCCGGAGAAGGATTTTCTCTAGTCCCAAGGATGAACTTGATCCTCACCTTGAGGCTTCTTTTCTAGTCCCCTCTGCAGTTTAGCCAGGGTAAAGAGGTTACAAAATAAATAAAAATATTCTCTAAAATTAAAAAAAAAATTAAAAATGGATTTCTCTGCATCTAAGAATAGACAAATATTTATTGACTGTGGAATATGATTAGAAATGTCCTGGACCTCCGTCACGAGGCTGTTAAATAGACTATGGGGGAGGCTATAGAGGTGGATGGTGGTGAGTCTCCATTTACTGCACAGATCATATTTTCTGCCATTGAAAAAAAAAAAAGGAGGGAGAAAGTGGTCTACCTCCCGAGGAAGGAGAGGGCTTACAGGACGCTGCGGCCGAGAGCCCTGGCGAGCTCCCTCCCCCACTGTGCAAACCTTTAAAAAACTTATCCACCACTTTCTGATTTAAGGCGACTGCCACCGCCTTCGATTGTGCCTCCCAGGACCCAGGAGTTCCCCACTTTGCCCCCAAAGCCTCCCAAAGTGTTGCCTAAGACTGAGGAAGATAAAAAGTTTTTTAAACAAAGGAGCTTTTAGTACACAATATGCAGAGCTTGATCCTTGGAGAAAACTCCCTCAGGGGGGTCTCACCCAGGCTAGGAGAAAAGCGAAAAGGCAAGGAGATTTAATAACAATATTAACCCCTGATGTGCCGCTTACTCCAATTCCAACTGGAGTGGCTGGCCCCCTATCTGAGGACATTGTAAGATTTGTCCTGGGGCGTAGCTTGCTTTCTTTAAAAAAAAAATTAAATAAAAAAAAAGAAAGAAAAGAAATTTCGCTGGTGCATGGTGTAGTAGATTCTGATGATATTGAGAAATTAAAGTCTTGATCTCACTGCCTATCAAAACTGTACAAATTAATAAAGGTCAAAGAGTAACACAGCTTTTACTTTTACCTTACTATCAGACAAGGAAAAACTTGACTTCTCAATCTAAGAGCCACAAAACATTTGGATCTAGTGATCTAGCCTTTTGGGTGCAGGAAATTACAGTTCCAAGGCCTTTAAAAGATCTTTTAATTCAAGAGAATAAAACGCCAGGGCTATTAGACACAGGAACAGACGTCTCTTAACATTGCTGGGAAAGACTGGCCCAGCTCCTGGCCAACACATAATACTGAAAATGAGTTCGTGGGATTAGAGAAAGTGGTATGTGGGGTGGAGATGCTGTACAGGTGGTACACTTAACAATACTTTATATATTGTTATAAATACATAATATAAATGTATTTGCCTAATTACAGTTTGCCTAATTAGGTATGGGTATAAATAAAATATAATAAAGGTATACCTAATTCTATTTATAGATCTATACTTAATTAATTTGTATATAAATTAATATGTATACTATATACACACACATATATATATACTGTATAATTAAATATATATGGCAGTAATATAATGTGTGTGTGGCTGATATTAATTGGTATGGATTGATGTGCTGTGATGATATATGTTCTATATACTGTATAATTATAAATGTGTGACATGTATTATTACAGTATATTGGTTTGTGTTGGTTGGTATTAGCTGTGTATGTGTTGTATTGCTGTAATATATATTAATTAATATATTAATTATAAAGATTAATTCAAGTATATTGATTTATATATATTATATGTCAATAACTTTATACTTGTTGCCATATATAAATACATATATAAATGCATTTTGCATTTAGGTATATCTGTATACCTGTATACCAAAATGAGATAAGGAGGTTATACATTTATTACTTAAATTTATACAGAGACCTAAACTAAACATTAGACCTAAATTAACATATCCATAGGGAAACAGCTAGACAAATAGTGAAGTTATGTTCCAATTGTAATTAATCACTTAAACGTAAACACACAGGGGCAGACTACAATGATGAGACACTAGATGCCTGAATTACAGGCTACGACTCCGCCCCTGGTCAAGTAAAAAGGCCTCCTTACGGGAGAGTGAAAAAGGCCAGATGTGTTGCTAACTTGTGGGAGTGGGTATGCTTGTATATTTCTACAGAAAGCAGATTCTCCGGTTTGGATCTCAGACAAATTCGTCATGTCACATTCCCCAAAGACCAGGTTCGCGGCGCGCGCACTCGCTCGCTCCCCCTCACCCAGCCAGCTCTCGCCTCCGTGCCACCAGCAGCGCCTCGCACCCACCTCGCTTCACCCCGTGACCTAGAGCAAAGAAGTCTGTGCAGCGAGTGAGGGCCAGAGAGGAAAGCACGCCCACGGAGTGCCGTCCAGACCAGCGTGGCCCCACCGGCGAGAGGGGACCGCCCTGAGCCCAAGCGGTGGTGGCTAGCCCTAAACCACGAACCCTGCCCCTCCGCCCACCATAGGCGCCTTGGCCCACAGCCTGCCGCTCGCGTTCTGCCTCCTGATGCTGGGGACACTGCTCCCCCGGGCTGACGCCTACAGCTGCTCCCTGGTTCATCTTGTTTAAACCCTCAATATAATGTTTGCTCCTTTGTAATGCTACAACATCCACCTTATCTTATGATGTAACCACTTATTGAATTATGGTCTTGCTGTATTACAACAACTACAGGATTTAATGCAAACACGACGGTTTGTGGGCTTAATTATCTTGGGAACAGCAGCTTTGATAAGTGCAATCACTTCTGTTACTGTGGCAGCAATATCATTGACTCAACAAGTACATACTGCTCAATATGTTGATTCTATGTCCAAAAATGTTTCTTTAACATTGGCAACACAGGAAGCTATAGAGAGAAAATTAGAAATGAGGGTAGACGCCCTAGAGGAAGCAGTAATACATATTGGGACTGAATTGCAGGCTTTAAAGGTGAAAATGGCATTGTCTTGTCATGCTGACTATCGGTGGATATGTGGAACACCCCTGAAAGT
Source organism: Bubalus kerabau (assembly GCF_029407905.1). Taxonomy (NCBI): domain Eukaryota; kingdom Metazoa; phylum Chordata; class Mammalia; order Artiodactyla; family Bovidae; genus Bubalus; species Bubalus kerabau. Next base: position 1,860,082 of record NW_026577903.1, read on the forward strand.
AAATGAGACAGATTTTGAATGGGAAAAGATTAAAAACCATATTTCAGGTATCTGGAACAGCTCTGACATTGGTTGAGACGTAGGGAAACTTCACTATCAAATAGCAACCATGGAGCACTCCCGCTTAGATTTTACTGCTGCTGGAACAGCAAATGATTTCTTCCATACTTTCCCTAACTACATCTCAGGAAAGAATATTCTGTCTAATGTCTTTAGCTATGCTGCGGTGGCTGCTTTAATTCTGCTTCTCATAATCATTCTTCCTTGTATTGTCAGGATTCTTCGGCAGAGTATCCAGAGGCTCGCGACTGAGCTACATCTGGCTGTTTTAAGAAATAAAAAATGGGGAGATGCCGGGAGCCGGCGAGAGACATTCCACTCGTGACAAAGGTCATGAGGAAGGAGGCTGGGCATACACAAAGGCGGGATCGAGCCTCGGGAGTCCTCCCGGATATTCTTGAGCATCTACCCCCCAAAACCAGAGTCTGCCTACTTTATTGCTTTGTGCTCTCACCTTTGACTTTACTGGGGGCTGTCCCCCACCACCATCTCACTCTCTCTGTCAAAGAGCTAACTTACAGCTCCAATTAATAAAGTTCCTGGGCAATTAGGAGTGTTTAAATCCAAACACGTCAGATGGCTCTCTAACTCGCCTGACAAGTTTACCCGGTCTCCTACAGCAATGCATACAATTGTTTACAGTCTCCGAGCCTCGAGAGGCACGGGAAGCTTAAGATATTCAAATAGCTTAGAGCCTCTCAGAGAGTTAGAAACTGTCAGAATAAAACTAGTAAAAGATTTCATTGATGAACCAATGCTTGTTGCCAAGTTTCCACATCCCCTGAATTGTATCCTTGAATGTGTATTAATTAATATAGTTGGTATGTAGAAGAAATAAGTAGTGGCCTTGGTGTTACTAACTTTAGACCCTTAAGGTAATAAATTATTTCCTTTGTTGTAAGCCCATTACACATCTGCCCTATAGGAATGCAATTTTATCTTCGAAAGATGGGGCCAAACCTTAAAATAATTACTCTTAGAGAAAATAAGTCTTACGGTTGATAAGTCTTTGTCAAGAGTCATAAAATGTTAATAGGTCTTCTGGCTAGAAGATGATGTAAATCACCTAAACCATTTGTATACGATACATTTGCAGGACAGAAACTCTGGTTTTTGATAAGGATCAAAGGCTGCTGTCTTTGCATCCCCATTATCCTCTATGTGTAACTTAGGGTATAAAAACCCCTGTTGAAAATAAAGCTACGGGCCTTGATTGCCAACGCTTAGTCTCCTAATGTCATTCTTCCCCTCAATTTTCAGATGAGTGTCCATCTGGAGCGCGGATATCCTCTGCGACCATTTATTTGCCTGGGCTTCGAAGACCACTTGAGAAGGTGTCTAAGGTGGGGCACTTTTCGCTATTCGAGAGGGAGCCTGCGGCCTCCGTGGTCAGAGCTAACCTGGTGTCACGGGTTGTACTGATTTTCCGCATAAACCAGGCTACTCAGCTTCTTTTCTCCACTAAATTTTCCTACTGAGCTATCCTCATTCTATAACTCTTTATATCTTCGATAAATAAATCAATAGGTCGCCTACTCTGTCTCCCCTTCGAAAACCCTGGACCAGCCGAGGCTGGACCTTGTCAGAAGAGGGCCTCATCTCGATTTGAAGCAGGAACCTCAGGGTTGCTCTCCATTTCTGACTCTGAACACAGAGTCCCTACAGAGTTAGGACAGGAGAGTCAGGCCTCGTCTTGTGTGGAGGAATGGAACTCCACTGGACTCTCGAGTTGTTCACCGGATAACAGGCCACTTGTCGAGCTGTGTGTGGAACCTGCGGTTTTATCCGGACGATGCATGGGGGTGTCAGTTCCCCTTCGTTTTTTGCCTTCGTACACAGGGTTGCCTTCGAAGAGGTATCCAGCCTTCAGATTCTTATCAAGAGCAGACCAGGAAATCAGTGTCTTTCGGCATGTGGCACCACCCACAAGCCTACGTCTCGAATTTCTTCTTGAGACGGACCTCAACCTGAGGTGCACCAGGAAGGTCGGTAACCCTTTCAGACAAAGCAAGTGAATCGACCCTCTTGTCCCGATCAGGAGGGGAGAAGGGGCTCACATGAAGTGGTGCCGGGAACCTCGATGTTCCCCTCGAGTAAAACTGGGATGTCGGGGAACTTTTGGAGTCACATCAAAGGTGCTAAGTACCGTTTCAAACTTCAAGACGGAACGTGAGACTTCTCTTGAGACGCTGTAGCTGGCAAGGGCCTCATCTTGTGGTGACGGGTTAACCACGTCGTTTTTCTCGAGTTGTGGCGGGATTCTCGAGTTAGGTCAGGAAATTCAGGCTTCCTCTTGTGTTGGCCCAGGGAAGTCCAGTCTTCCATTCGAGTTGCGAGGGAGAGCTAGGGATTGCGCTTGAGTTCCTGCAGGGCAAAAGAGACCTTATCTAGGCTTGTGCCCAGGACATAATGTTCGTCTCCAGGGGGGACAGGGATCTCGGGGTTGCTTTCCTGATGCACCCGGGGAGTCAGTCCTTGTCTCGAGGGGAAGCGAAGGACTCTGCTCTCCTCTCGAGTTGCGACGGGTATCTCTTGGAGCCCACTGAGTGGCCTAAAGGGAGTCAAGCCTCCTGTGGAGTTTGGAGAGAGGACTCGTGATTGCTCTCCAGGCCATGCAGGAAAAGAAGGCCATCATCTCGCGATGAAGGGGGGGTCTCGTGGGTTTTCTCGAGCTGCAGCGCCAGTGTGGGGTTTCTCATGAGGTACTACGGGGAGCTCAGGGAGCCTCTCATGTGGCGCTTGGGAAGTCAGGTCTCCATGCGCATTGCGAGGGGGAGCGCGTCATTGCTCTAGAGTCATGGAAGGTGTATCGGGCCTCAAGAACCGTTAAAGAAGGACTTTCAAGGTGTTTCTTGGGTCACGGCAGTAAACCCTGGGTTCCCTCGACTAGTGCCGGTGGCCTCAGGGAGCTTCTCAGTGTGCCTCTGAGAAGTCAAGGATACCCTGGAGTTGGGAGGGCCCTCTCGGGACTCCACTGGGTTTGGTGCAATAGAAGAGGGCCTCATCTCGAGTGGAGGCAGGAACCTCAGGGTTCGTCTCCATTTCTGACTCTGATCGCAGGGTCCCTGCAGAGTTGGGACAGGAGAGTCAGGCCTCGTCTTGTAAGGAGGAATGGAACTCCGCTTGCCTCTCGAGTTATTCACGGGGTGACAGGCAACTTGTCGAACTGTGTTTGGAATCTGCGGGTTTTTCCGGACGATGCACGAGGGTGTCAGTGCCCCTTCGTGTTGTGCCTTCTTCCACAGGGTTGCCTTTCAAGAGGTGTCCGGGCATCGGGTTCTTATCAAGAGTGGACCGGGGAATCGGGGTCTTTCAGCATGTGTTACCACCCATGAAGCTACGTCTCAAATATTCTCGTTAGACCGGCCTCATCCTGAGGTGCGCCGGGAAGGTTGGGAACCCCTTCCAGACAAAGCACGGGAGTCGACCCTCCAGTCGCAATCAGGAGGGGAGAAGTGGCTCAGATGAAGTCGTACCGGGAACCTCGGTGTTCCCCTCGAGAGAGACCAGGGTGTCGGGGAACTTTTGGAATCGCATCAAGGGTGCCAAGTTTTCACACTTGAAGTGTGAAAACACTTCAAGAAGAAACCTGGGACTTCTCTTTAGACGCTGTAGCGGGCAAGGGCCTCATGTTGCGATGACAGGGTAACCATGTGGTTTTTCTCGAGTTTCGGCGGGATTCTCGAGTTACGATGGGGAATTCAGGCTTCCTCTTGTGTTGGCCCAGGGAAGTCCAATCTTCCATTGGAGTTGCGAGAGAGAGCTAGGGATTGCTCTCGAGTCACTTCAGGGCAAAAGAGACCTCATCTAAGCTTGTGTCCAGGACCTAATGTTCCTCTCCAGGGGCGACAGAGATCTCGGGGTTGCATTTTAGACGCACCCGAGGAGTCAGACCTCATCTCGAGAGGAAGGAAAGGACTCTGCTCTGCTCTCGAGTCCCGACGGGTATTTCTTGGAGACCACTGAGTGGCCTAAAGGGAGTCAAGCCTCCTGTGGATTTTTTTTTTTATTTTATTTTATTTTTAAACTTTACATAATTGTATTAGTTTTTCCAAATATCAAAATGAATCCGCCTCAGGTATACATGTGCTCCCCATCCTGAACCCTCCTCCCTCCTCCCCCCCATAGCATCCCTCTGTGTCGTCCCAGTGCACTAGCCCCAAGCATCCAGTGTCATGCATCAAACCTGGACTGGCAACTCTTTTCATACATGATATTTTACATATTTCAATGCCATTCTCCCAAATCTTCCCACCTTCTCCCTCTCCCACAGAGTCCATAAGACTCTTCTATACATCAGTGTCTCTCTTGCTGTCTCGTACTCAGGGTTATTGTTACCGTCTTTCAAAGTTCCATATATATGCGTTAGTATACTGTATTGGTGTTTTTCTTTCTGGCTTACTTCACTCTGTATAATAGGCTCCAGTTTCATCCACCTCATTAGAACTGATTCATTCTATTCTTTTTAATGGCGGAGTAATACTCCATTGTGTATATGTACCACAGCTTTCTTATCCATTCATGTGCTGATGGACATCTAGGTTGCTTCCATGTCCTGGCTATTAGAAACAGTGCTGCGATGAACATTGGGGTACACGTGTCTCTTTCCCTTCTGGTTTCCTCAGTGTGTATGCCCAGCAGTGGGATTGCTGGATCATAAGGCAGTTCTATTTCCAGTTGTTTAAGGAATCTCCACACTGTTCTCCATAGTGGCTGTACTAGTTTGCATTCCCACCAACAGTGTAAGAGGGTTCCCTTTTCTCCACACCCTCTCCAGCATTTATTATTTGTAGACTTTTGGATTGCAGCCATTCTGACTGGCGTGAAATGGTACCTCATAGTGGTTTTGATTTGCATTTCTATGATAATGAGTGATTTTGAGCATCTTTTCATGTGTTTGTTAGCCATCTGTATGTCTTCTTTGGAGAAATGTCTATTTAGTTCTTTGGCCCATTTTTTGATTGGGTCATCTATTTTTCTGGAGTTGAGCTGTAGGTGTTGCTTGTATATTTTTGAGATTAGTTGTTTGTCAGTTGCTTCATTTCCTATTATTTTCTCCCATTCCGAAGGCTGTCTTTTCACCTTGCTAATAGTTTGCTTTGATGTGCAGAAGCTTTTAAGGCTAATTAGGTCCCATTTGTTTATTTTTGTTTTTATTTCCAATATTCTGGGAGGTGGGTCATAGAGGATCCTGCTGTGATGTATTTCAGAGAGTGTTTTGCCTATGTTCTCCTCTAGGAGTTTTATAGTTTCTGGTCTTACGTTTAGATCTTTAATCCATTTTGAGTTTATTTTTGTGTATTGTGTTAGAAAGTGTTCTAGTTTCATTCTTTTATAAGTGGTTGACCAGATTTCCCAGCACCACTTGTTAAAGAGATTGTCTTTAATCCATTGTATATTTTTGCCTCCTTTGTCAAAGATAAGGTGTCCATATGTGTGTGGATTTATCTCTGGGCTTTCTATTTTGTTCCACTAATCTATATTTCTGTCTTTGTGCCAGTACCATACTGTCTTGATAACTGTGGCTTTGTAGCGGAGCCTGAAATCAGGTAGGTTGATTCCTCTAGTTCCATTCTTCTTTCTCAAGATCGCTTTGGCTATTCGAGGTTTTTTGTATTTCCATACAAATTGTGAAATTATTTGTTCTAGCTCTGTGAAGAATACTGTTGGTAGCTTGATAGGGATTGCATTGAATCTATAAATTGCCTTGGGTAGTATACTCATTTTCACTATATTGATTCTTCCAATCCATGAACAAGGTATATTTCTCCACCTATTAGTGTCCTCTTTGATTTCTTTCACCAGTGTTTTATAGTTTTCTATATATAGGTCTTTAGTTTCTTTAGGTAGGTATATTCCTAAGTATTTTATTCTTTCCGTTGCAATGGTGAATGAAATTGTTTCCTTAATTTCTCTTTCTGTTTTCTCATTATTAGTGTATAGGAATTCAAGGGATTTCTGTGTGTTGATTTTATATCCTGCAACTTTACTATAGTCATTGACTAGTTCTAGTAATTTTCTGGTGGAGTCTTTAGGGTTTTCTATGTAGAGGATCGTGTCATCTGCAAACAGTGAGAGTTTTACTTCTTCTTTTCCAATTTGGATTCCTTTTGTTTCTTTTTCTGCTCTGATTGCTGTGGCCAAAACTTCCAAAGCTATGTTGAATAGTAATGGTGAAAGTGGGCACCCTTGTCTAGTTCCTGACTTTAGAGGAAATGCTTTCAATTTTTCACCATTGAGGATAATGTATGCTGTGGGTTTGTCATATATAGCTTTTATTATGTTGAGGTATGTTCCTTCTATTCCTGCTTTCTGGAGAGTTTTTATCATAAATGGATGTTGAATTTCGTCAAAGGCTTTCTCTACATCTATTGAGAAAATCATATGGTTTTTATTTTTCAATTTGTTAAGGTGGTGTATTACATTGATTGATTTGCGGATATTGAAGAATCCTTGCATCCCTGGGATAAAGCTCACTTGGTCATGGTGTATGATCTTTTTAATGTGTTGTTGGATTCTGATTGCTAGAATTTTGTTAAGGATTTTTGCATCTATGTCATCAGTGATATTGGCCTGTAGTTTTCTTTTTTTGTGGGATCTTTGTCAGGTTTTGGTATTAGGCTGATGGTGGCCTCATAGAATGAGTTTGGAAGTTTACCTTCCTCTGCAATTTTCTGGAAGAGTTTGAGCAGGATAGGTGTTAGCTCTTCTCTAAATTTTTCGTAGAATTCAGCTGTGAAGCCGTCTGGACCTGGGCTTTTGTTGGCTGGAAGATTTTTGGTTACAGTTTCCATTTCCGTGCTTGTGATGGGTCTGTTAAGATTTTCTAGTTCTTCCCTGGTCCAGTTTTGGAAAGTTGTACTTTTCTAAGAATTTGTCCATTTCTTCCACGTTGTCCATTTTATTGGCATATAATTGTTGATAGTAGTCTCTTATGATCCTTTGTATTTCTGTGTTTTCTGTTGTGATCTCTCCATTTTCATTTCTAATTTTATTGATTTGATTTTTCTCCCTTTGTTTCTTGATGAGTCTGGCTAATGGTTTGTCAATTTTATTTATTGTTTCAAAGAACCAGCTTTTGGTTTTGTTGATTTTTGCTATGGTCTCTTTTGTTTCTTTTGCATTTATTTCTGCTCTAATTTTTAAGATTTCTTTCCTTCTACTAACCCTGGGGTTCTTCATTTCTTCCTTTTCTAGTTGCTTTAGGTGTAGAGTTAGGTTACTTATTTGACTTTTTTCTTGTTTCTTGAGGTGTGCCTGTATTGCTATGAACTTTCCCCTTAGGACTGCTTTTACCGTGTCCCACAAGTTTTGGGTTGTTCTGTTTTCATTTTCATCCGTTTCTATGCAAATTTTGATTTCTTTTTTGATTTCTTCTGTGATTTGTTGGTTATTCAGCAGCGTGTTGTTCAGCCTCCATATGTTGGAATTTTTAATAGTTTTTCTCCTGTAATTGAGATCTAATCTTACTGCATTGTGGTCAGAAAAGATGCTTGGAATGATTTCTATTTTTTTGAATTTACCAATGCTAGCTTTATGGCCCAGGATGTGATCTATCCTGGAGAAGGTTCCATGTGCACTTTAGAAAAAGGTGAAATTCATTGTTTTGGGATGAAATGTCCTATAGATATCAATTAGGTCTAACTGGTCTATTGTATCATTTAAAGTTTGTGTTTCCTTGTTAAATTTCTGTTTAGTTGATCTATCCATAGGTGTGAGTGGGGTATTAAAATCTCCAACTATTATTGTGTTAGTGTTAATTTCTCCTTTCATACTTGTTAGCATTTGTCTTACATACTGTGGTGCTCCCACGTTGGGTGCATATATATTTATAATTGTTATATCTTCTTCTTGGATTGATCCTTTGATCATTATGTAGTGACCTTCTTTGTCTCTTTTCACAGCCTTTGTTTTAAAGTCTATTTTATCTGATATGAGTATCGCTACTCCTGCTTTCTTTTGGTCCCTATTTGCATGGAAAATCTTTTTCCAGCCCTTCACTTTCAGTCTGTATGTATCCCCTGTTTTGAGGTGGGTCTCTTGTAGACAACATATGTAGGGGTCTTGTTTTTGTATCCATTCAGCCAGTCTTTGTCTTTTGGTTGGAGCATTCAACCCATTTACGTTTAAGGTAATTACTGATAAGTATGATCCCATTGCCATTTACTTTATTGTTTGGGGTTTGAATTTATACACCGTTTTTGTGTTTCCTGTTTAGTATTTGTTGGAGAGCTGGTTTGGTGGTGCAGAATTCTCTCAGCTTTTGCTTGTCTGAAAAGCTTTTGATTTCTCATTCATACTTGAATGAGATCCTTGCTGGGTACAATAATCTGGGCTGTAGGTTATTTTCTTTCATCATTTTAAGTATGTCTTGCCATTCCCTCCTTGCTTGAAGAGTTTCTATTGAAAGATCAGCTGTTATCCTTATGGCAATTCCCTGGTGTGCTATTTGTTGTTTTTCCCTTGCTGCTTTTCATATTTGTTCTTTGTGTTTGATTTTTGTTAATGTGATTAATATGTGTCTTGGGGGGTTTCGCCTTGGCTTTATCCTGTGTGGGACTCTCTGGGTTTCTTGGACTTGAGTGAGTATTTCCTTCCCCATTTTAGGGAAGTTTTCAACTATTATCTCCTCAAGTATTTTCTCACGGTCTTTCTTTTTGTCTTCTTCTTCTGGGACCCCTATGATTCGAATGTTGTAGCGTTTAATATTGTCCTGGAGGTCTCTGAGATTGTGCTCATTTCTTTTAATTCGTTTTTCATGTATCCTCTCTGATTCATTTATTTCTACCATTCTATCTTCGAATTCACTAATCCTATCTTCTGCCTCTGTTATTCTACTATTTGTTGCCTCCAGAGTGTTTTTAGTTTCATTTATTGCATTATTCATTATATATTGACTCTTTTTTTATTTCTTCTAGGTCCTTGTTAAACCTTTCTTGCATCTTCTCAATCCTTGTCTCCAGGCTATTTATCTGTGATTCCATTTTAATTTCAAGATTTTAGATCCATTTCACTATCCTTACTCGGAATTCTTTATCAGGTAGATTCCCTATCTCTTCCTCTTTTGTTTGGTTTGGTGGGCATTTATCCTGTTCCTTTATCTGCTGGGTATTCCTCTGTCTCATCTTGTTTAAATTGCTGAGTTTGGGGTGTCCTTTCTGTATTCTGGCAGTTTGTGGAGTTCTCTACTGTGGCATTTCCTCGCTGTGTGTGGGTTTGTACAGGTGTCTTGTCAAGGTTTCCTGGTTAGGGAAGCTTGTGTCCGTGTTCTGGTGGGTGGAGCTGTATTTCTTCTCTCTGGAGTGCAATGAAGTGTCCAGCAATGAGTTATGAGATGTTTGTGGTTTTGGGGTGACTTTGGGCAGCCTGTATCTTGAAGCTCAGGGCTGCGTTCCTTTGTTGCTGGAGAATTTGCTTGGTATGTCTTGCCCTGGAACTTGTTGGCCCTTGTGTGGTGCCTGATTTCAGTGTCGGTATGGAGGCATTTGATCAGCTCCTGTCAATTAATGTTCCTTGGAGTCAGGAGTTCCCTGGAGTCAGGGTTTGGACTTAAGCCTCCTGCTTCCAGTTATCTGTCTTATTTTACAGTAGTTTCAAAACTTCTCCTTCTATACAGCACCATTGATAAAACATCTACGTTAAAGAAGAAAAGTTTCTCTACTGTGAGGGCCACTCAGAAAGGTTCACAGCGTTACATGGAGAAGAGAAGAGGGAGGAGGGAGTTAGAGGTGACCCAAATGAGATGAGGTGGAATCAATAGTGGAGAGAGTGGGCTGGCCAGTAGTCACTTCCTTATGTGCACTCCACAACTGGACCGCTCAGAGATGTTCACAGAGTTATACAGAGACGAGAAGAAGGAGGAAGGAGACAGAGGTGGCCAGAAGGATAAAAGGGGGGAATGAAAAGGAGGGAGACAAATCCAGCCAGTAATCAGTTCCCTAAGTGTTCTCCACCGTCTGGAATACACAGAAATTCACAGAGTTGGGTAGAGTAGAGAGGGGTTAGGGAGGAGACACAGGCGACCTGGTGGAGAAAAAGGAGAGTCCAAAGGGAGAGAGAGCAGTCAAGCCAGTAATCTCGCTCCCTAGTGAAAAATGGGTACTGAAGATTGGGTTCTTAAAGGTACAAAATTGGTAACAAATACATAAAAGCAAAAATTAAAAATATAGAGTAGAGTTTGGAATTTCAAAAATACGATGTTAAAGAAAAGAAGAAGGAAAAGAAAGAGAGAAAAAACGAACAAAGTAAAACAAACAAGGTCGCAAAAATTATCAAGAAAATACAGGTACAAAATTGATAACTAATACCAAAAAGCAAAAATTAAAAATCTAGAGTAGAGTTTGGAATTTCAAAAATACAATGTTAAAAAAAAAGGAAGAAGAAAACTAAAGAGAAAACAAACAAACAAAAACAAGCAATGTCGCAAAAATTATAAAGAAACTACAGGTACAAAATTGATATCAAATATCAAAAAGCATAAATTAAAAATCTAGAGTACAGTTTGGAATTTCAAAAATACAATGTTAAAGAAAAGAAGAAAAAACAAAACAAAACAAAAAAACAAGGTCAAAAAATTATTTTATATATATATATATATATATATATATATATATATATATATGAAGTTTGCTGAAGAAGAAAAAAATAGGGTCTTTTTTTTTTGCAAAGTAATAGGTTATAAAAGTGAAAATTAAATGAACAATAGAGAACTTAAAATTAAAAAATTTAAAAAAAGTAAGAATGATCATAAAAATATATCTAGGACTTTCTCTGGTTTTGTTGTGAGTATCGTGGGTTCGGTTCATTTTTGGCTAGTTCCTTGGTCCGACTTATATTTCTCAAGATCTATAGGCGCCTTCCTATGTAGTCCTAGTAACCACAGGGTTTTAATCTATTGCCTGTAGCTTCCAAGGCGTTTCCCTCTGTTATAGCTTCTTTTGTTTGCTGGTCTCTTCAGTGTCTGGTTTACGCCCTGACACAAAGGGGACGGTGGAGGACACTTTTTTTTTTTAGGCTCACTTGTTCAGTTGCACTGTGGGGAGGGAGGGAGGGAGTGATGCTGCAAACAAATAACACTGGCGTGCGCTCACAGTGCCTCAGCCACACTGGGTCTGCCCCCACTCACGGCACGTGTAGCCTCCCTGCCCACACTGCTCGGGCTCTAGGTTGTTCCACCGGGAACAATCCGAGGCTGGCCCTGGGCTGCATGCACCTCCCAGGTCCAAGCCGCTCAGGTTCAGGCACTCGGGTAGTCCTCAGAGGCACAGACTCGGTTGGGCCTGCGTTTTGTGCTCTTCCCAGGTCCGAGCAGCTCAGGTGATGAGGTGTTTGGCGAGCGCCAATGTTGTGACTTATCGCCTCCCCGCCACTCGGTTATCTGGGTGTAAAACAGGCGCACCTTCTCAGGCAGATGTTGACCGTCCAGATCCCCAAGAAGTTTTAGTTAGCAAAGAAGCCTGCTTACAGTTTTATAGATAATGTCTCTCTGGGGCTGCGATTGCCCCCTTCCGGCTCTGGCTGCCTGTCACCGGAGGGGGAAGGTCTGCAGCCGGCTATCTCTGTTCAGTCCTTTGTTCCGTGCGCGGGCCTGGCGGTGTCTTAGGTTAGGGCTGGCTTTTTGCGTGGTAGATATCCCAGAGTCTGGTTTGCTAGCCCAAGTTATTTCGTTCAGATAGCGCTCAGGGTATTCAGGCCAGATTTTTACTCTAAGCGATGCAGCCCGCGCTGCGCCTCCCTGCCCAGCCCCTGCTTGCTAATGGTGTGAGCAGGCGTCTGCACTGCTTCGCGGCTGGGGGAGTTACCGTAGGGCTTGCAATCTGCGAGTTTTAATTGTTTATTTATTTTTATCCCCCTTATGTTGCCCTTTGTGCTTCCAAAGCTTGGCAAAGATTTGGCAGTGAAAAGCTTTCCTGGTGTTTGGAAACTTTTCTCTTTTTAAGACTATCTTCCCGGGACGGAAATACCTCCCTCCCTCTTTTGTCTCTTTTTTTGTCTTTTATACTTTTTCCTACCTACTTTCCAAGAGTTGGGTTCTTTTCTGGGTGCCTGATGTCCTCTGGCAGCATTCATAAGTTGTATTGTGGAATTTACTCGACGTTTAAATGCTCTTTTGATGAAATTGTTTGAGGGGGAAAGAGTTCTCCCCGTCCTACTCCTCAGCAATCTTGGCTCCTCTCTTGTGGAGTTTGGAGAGAGCACACGGGATTGCTCTCCAGGCGATGCAGGAAAAGAAGGCCCTCATCTCGCGATGTCGGGGGAGTCTCGTGGTTTTTCTGGAGCTGCGATGCCAGTGTGGGGTTTCTCACAAGGTACGACCGGGAGCTCAGGGAGCCTCTCGTGTGGTGTCAGGGAAGTCAAGTCTCCATACGAGTGGCGAGTGGGCGCACGTCATTGCTCTCGAGTCATGGTAGTGGAATCAGGACTCAACGCAATGAAAAAGGACGCTTGAGGTCTTTCTCGGGTAGCGGCAGGAAACCCTGGGTTCCCTCGACTTGTGCCTGTGACCTCAGGTAGCTTCTCAGGGTGCCTCTGAGAAGTCAGGGATACTATGGAGCTGGGAGAGGCCTCTCGGGACTCCACTGGGCTTGCTGCAATGGAAGAGGGCCTAATCTCGAGATCAGGAAGGAACCTCAGGGTTCCTCTCCATTTCGGACTCAGATCGCAGGGTCCCTGCAGAGTTGGGACAGGAGAGTCAGGCCTCGTCTTGTGTGGAGGAATGGAACTCCGCTTGCCTCTCAAGTTGTTCAAGGAGTGACAGGCCACTTGTCGAGCTGTGTGTGGAACCTGCGGTTTTTTCCAGACAATGCACGGGGGTGTCAGTGCCCCTTCGTGATGTGCTTTCATCCACAGGGTTGCCTTCGAAGTGGTGTGCGGGCATCGGGTTCTTATCAAGAGCGGACCAGGAAATCGGGGTCTTTTGGAATGCGGCACCACACACGAGGCTACGTCTCGAATTTCCTCGTGAGACGGGCCTCATGCTGAGGTGCCCCTGGAAGGTCGGGAAAGCCTTCCAGACAAAGCAGGTTAATCGACCCTACAGTCGCGATCAGGAGGGGAGAAGGGGCTCAGATGAAGTGGTGCCGGGAACCTCGGTGTTCCCCTTGAGTGAGACCGGTATGTCAGGGAACTTTTGGGGTCTCACGAAGCTTGCCAAATACTGTTTCAAACTTCAAGATGAAACGTGGGACTTCTCTTGAGACGCTGTGGCGGGCAAGGGCCTCATCTTGTGATGAAGGGGAAACCACGTGGTTTTTTTCGAGTTGCGATGGGATTGTTGACTTACGACGGGGAATTCAGGCTTCCTCTTCTGTTGGCCCAGGGAAGTCCATTCTTCCATTCGAGTTGCCAGGGAGAGCTGGGTGGGAATTGCTCTCGAGTCACGGCAGGTCAAAATAGACCTCATCTAGGCTTGTGTCCAGGACCTAATGTTCCTCTCCAGGGGCGATAGGGATCACGGGGACGCATTCCAGACTCACCCAGTGAGTCAGGCCTCGGCTCGAGGGGAAGCAAAGGATTCTGATATCCTCCTGGGTCGCGATAGGTATCTCTTGGAGCCCACTGAGTGGCCTCCAGGGAGTCAAGCCTCCTGTGGAGTTGGAGAGAGGACTCGGGATTGCTATCCAGGCCATACAGGAAAGAAGGCCCTCAGCTCACAATGACGGGGGCGTCTTGTGGGTTTTCTCGAGTTGGAGCGCAAGTATGAGTTTTCTCACGAGGTACGACGGGGAGCTCAGGGAGCCTCTCGTGTGGCGCCAGGAAAGTCAGGTGTCTATGCGTGTGATGAGGAGGAGCCCATAAATGCTCTCGAGTCATGGTAGGGAAATCGGGACTCAAGACGCGTTGAAGAAGGAGTCTCGAGGTCTTTCTCAGGTTGCGGCAGGAAACCCTGGGTTCCCTCGACTTGTACCGGTGACCTCAGGGAGCTTCTCAGGGTGCCTCTGAGAAGTCAGGCATACTGTGGACTTGGGAGGCGCTCTCGGAACTCCACTGGGTTTGGTGCAATGGCAAAGGTTCTCATCTCGAGTTGAGGCAGGAACCTAAGGGTTCCTCTCCATTTAAAACTCCGACCACAGGGTCCCTGAAGAGTTGGGACAGGAGAGTCAGGCCTCGTCTTGTGTGGAGGAATGGAACTCCACTTGCCTCTCGAGTTGTTCACAGGATAACAGACCATTTGTCGAGCTGTGAGTGGAACCTTCGTTTTTTTCCGTAAGATGCATGAGGGGGTCAGTGCCCCTTCGTGTTGTGCCTTCATCCACAGGGTTGCCTTCAAAGAGGTATCCGGACATCGGGTTCTTATCAATAGCAGAGCAGGAAATCGGGGTCTTTCAGGACGTGGCACCATCCATGAGGCTACGTCTCGAATTTCTTCGTTAGACTGGTGTCATCCTGAGGTGCACCATGAAGATCGGGAACCCCTTCCAGACAAAGCAGGGGAATCGACCATCTTGTCGCGATCAGGAGGAGTGAAAGGGCTCAGTTGAAGTCATGCCGGGAACCTCGGTGTTCCCCTCGAGTGGGACCGGTGTGTCGGGAAACTTTTGGGGTCACTTCAAGGGTGCCAAGTACCGTTTTGCACTTCAATACGGACTTGGGACTTCTCTTGACACGCTGTAGAGGGCAAGGGCCTCATCTTGGGATGACGGGGGAATCACGTGGTTTTTCTCAAGGTGCGGCGGGATTCTCGAGTTACGACGGGGAATTCAGGCTTCCTCTTGTGTTGGCCCAGGGAAGTCCAATCTTCCATTCGAGTTTCGAGGGAGAGCTGGGATTTGCTCTTGAGTCACTGCAGGGCAAAAGAGACCTCATCTATGCTTGTGTCCAGGACCTAATATTCCTCTCCAGGGCCAACAGCGATCTCGGGGTTGCATTCCAGACGCATCCTGGGAGTCAGAGCTCGACTCGAGGGGAAGCAAAGGACCCCGCTCTCCTCTTGAGTCACCACAGGTGTCTCTTGGAGCCCACTGAGTGGCCTAAAGGGAGTCAAGCCCCCTGTGGAGTTTGGAGAGAGGACTCAGGATTGCTCTCCAGGCCATTCAGGAAAAGAAGACCCTCATCTCGCGATGACAGGGGCGTCTTGTTGGTTTTCTCGAGCTGCGGTGCCAGTGTGCGGTTTCTGACGAGGTGCGACGGGAAGCTCAGGGAGCCTTTCGTGTGGCACCAGGGAATTCAGGTCTCCATGCGCATGGCAAGGGGGAGCGCGTCATTGCTCTCGAGATATGATACGGGAATCGGGCCTCAAGACACGTTAAAGCAGGACTCTCAAGGTCTTTCTCGGGTTGCGGCAGGAAACCCTGGGTTCCGTCGACTTCTGCCGGTGACCTTAGGGAGCTTCTCAGGGTGCCTCTGAGAAGTCAGGGATACTGTGCAGTTGGGAGGGGCCGCTCCGAACTCCACTGGGTTTGGTGCAGTAGAAGAGGGCCTTATCTCGAGTTGAGGCAGGAACCTCATGGTTCCTCTCCATTTCTGAATCGGATCTCAGTGTCCATGCAGAGTTGGGACAGGAGAGTCAGGCCTCGTCTTGTGTGGAGGAATTTAACTCCTCTTGCCTCTCGAGTTGTTCACGGGGTGACAGGCCACTTGTCGATCTGTATGTGGAACTTGCGGGCTTTTCCAACGATGCAGGAGGGTGTCAGACCCCTTCGTTTTGTGCCTTCGTCCACAGGATTGCCTTCGAAGAGGTGTCCTAGCGTTGGGTTCTTATCAAGAGCAGACAGGGAAATCGGGGTCTTTCGGCGTGTGGCACCAACCACAAGGCTACGTCTCGAATTTCCTCGTGAGACCGGCCTCATCCTGAGGTGCGCCGGGAAGGTCCGGAACCCCTTCCAGACAAAGCAGGGTAATCGACCCTCCCGTCGCGATCAGGAGGGGATAAGGGGCTCAGAACAAGCGGTGCACCGAACCTTGGTGTTCCCCTCGAGTGAGACCAGGGTGTCGAGGAACTTTTGTGCTAACATCAAGGTTGCCAATTATCGTTTTAAACTTCAAGATGGAACGTAGGGCTTCTCCTGAGACGCTGTAGCTGGCAAGGGCCTCATCTTGCGATGACGGGGGGACCACATGGTTTTCCTCGAGTTGCAGTAGGATTTTCGAATTACGACGGGGAATTCAGGTTTCCTCTTGTTTTGTCCCAGGGAAGTCCATTCTTCCATTCGAGGTGCGAGGGAGAGCAGGGGATTGCTCTCGAGTCACTTCAGGGCAAATGAGACCTCATCTATGCTTGTGTCTAGGACCTAATGTTCCTCTCCAGGGGCGACAGGGATCTCGGGGTTGCATTCCAGACTCACCTGAGGAGTCAGGCCTGGTATATAGGGGAAGCAAAGAATACCGCTCTCCTCTCGAGTCCCAACGGGTATCTCTTGGAGCCCACAGAGTGGCCTAAAGGGAGTCAGGCCTCCTGTGGAGTTTGAAGAGAGGCCTCGAGATTGCTCTCCAGGCCATGCAGGAAAAGAAGGCCTTCATCTCGCGATGACGGAGGCGTCTCGTGGGTTTTCTGGAGCTGGGGAGCCAGTGTGGGATTTCTCACGAGGTATGACGGGGAGCTCAGGGAGCCTCTCGTGTGGCGCCAGGGAAGTCAAGTCTCCATGCGAGTGGCGAGGGGGAACGCGTCATTGCTCTCGAGTCATGGTAGGGGAATCGGGATTCAAGACGCGTTGAAGGAGGATTTTCGAGGTCTTTCTCGGGTTGCGTCAGGAAACCCTGTGTTCCCTCGACTTGTGCCGGTGACCTCAGGGAGCTTCTAAGGGTGCCTCTGAGAAGTCGCGATACTGTGGATTTGGGAGGGGCCTCTCGGGCCTCCACTGTTTTTGGTGTAATGGAAGAGGGCCTCATCTCGAGTGGAGTCAGGAACCTCAGGGTTCCTCTCCATTTCGGACTCCGATCGCAGGGTCCCTTCAGAGTTGGGACCGGAGAGTCAGGCCTCGTCTTGAGTGGAGGAATGGAACTCTGCTTGCCTCTCGAGTTGTTCATGGGATGACAGGCCTCTTGTCGAGCTGTGTGTGGAACCTGCGGCTTTTACCGAATGATGCACGGGAGTGTCAGTGACCCTTCGTTTTGTGCCTTCGTCCACAGGGTTGCCTTCGAAGAGGTGTCCGGGCATCGGGTTCTTCTCAAGAGTGGGCCGGGAAATCGGGGTATTTCGGCATGTGACACCACCCCCGACGCTATGTCTCGAATTTCCTCGTGAGACCGGCCTCATCCTGAGGTGCACCGGGAATGTGGGGAACCCCTTCCAAACAAAGCAGGGGAATAGACTCTCCTGTCTCGAACAGGAGGGGAGAACATGCTCAGATGAAGTGGTGCGGGAACCTCGGTGTTCCTGTCGAGTGAGACCGGCGTGTCCGGGAACATTTGGTGTCGCATCAAGGGTGCAAAGTACCGTTTCGCACTTCAAGACGGAACGTGGTTCTTTTCTTGAGACGCCATAGCAGCAAGGGCCTCATCTTGGGATGACGTTGGAAACACGTGGTTTTTCTCGAGTTGCGGCGGGATTCTCGAGTTACGAAAGGGATTTCTGGCTTCCTCTTGTGTTGGCCCAGGGAAGCCCAATCTTCCATTCGAGTTGCGAGGGAGAGCTCTGGGTTGCGCTCGAGTCACTGCAGGGCAAAAGAAACCTCATCCAGGCTTGTATCTAGGACCTAATGTTCCTCTCAAGGGATGACTGGGATCTTGGGGTTGCATTCTAGACTCACCCAGGAGTCAGGCGTCCTCTCGAGGGGAAACAAAGGACTTCTCTCTCTTCTCGAGTCGTGATGGGTATTTCTTGGAGCCCACTGAGTGGACTAAATGGAGTCAAGCCTCCTCTGGAGTTTGGAGAGAGGACTCGGGATTGCACTCCAGGACATGCAGGAAAAGAAGGCCCTCATCTCACGATGATGGGGGGGGGGGGTCTCGGTGGTTTTACCGAGCTGCAGCGCCTGTGTTGGTTTCTCAGGAGGTACGACGGGGAGCTCAGGGAGCCTCTTGTGTGGCGCCAGGGAAGTTAGGTCTCGATGCGTGTGGCGAGGGGGAGCGCGTCATTGCTCTCGAGTCATGGTAGGGGAATCAGGCCTCTAGACGCGTTGAAGGACTCTCAAGATCTCTCTCGGGTCTTGGCAAGAATACCTGGGTTCCCTCGACTTGTGCCGGTGACCTCAGGGAGATTCTCCGGGTGCCTCTGAGAAGTCAGGGATACTGTGGATTTGGGAAAGACCTCTCGGGACTCCACTGGGTTTGGTGAAATGGAAGGGGGCCTCATCTCGAGGGGAGGCAGGAACCTCAGGGTTCCTCTCCATTTCTGATTCCGATCGCAGCCCCCTGCATAGTTGGGAGAGGTGAGTCAGGCCTTGTCTTGTGTGCAGGAATGGACCTCCGCTTGCCTCTCGAGTTGTTCACTGGGTGACAGGCACTTGTTGAGCTGTATGAGTAACCTGAGGTCTTTTCCGGACGATGCACGGGGGTGCCAGTGCCCCTTCGTGTTGTGCCTTCATCCACACTATCTTCGAATAGGTGTCTGGGCATCACGTTCTTATCAAGAGCGGATCGGGAAATCGCGGTCTTTCGGCATGTGGCACCACCATCAAGGCTACGTCTCGAATTTCCTCGTGAGACAGCCTCATCTGAGGTGCGTGGAGAAGGTCGGGAACCCCTTGCAGACAAAGCAGGGGAATTGACCCTCCTTTCGCGATCAGGAGGGGAGAAGGGGCTCAGATGAAGTGGTGCCAGGAACCTCGGTGTTCCCGTCTAGTGCGACCCGTATGTCGGGGAACTTTTGGGGTAGCATTAAGGGTGCCAAATATCATTTCGCACTTGAAGACAGAACGTGGGACTACTCTTGAGACGCTTGAGCGGGCAAGGGCCTCATCTTGCAATGACGGGGGAACCACGTGGTTTTTCTCAAGTTGAGGCGGAATTCTCGAATTACTACTGGGAATTCAGGCTTCCTCTTGTGTTGGCCCAGGGAGGTCCAATCTTCCATTCGGGTTGCGAGGGAAAGCTGGGGAGTGCTCTCGAGTTACTGCAGGGCAAAAGCGACCTCATCTAGCCTTGTGTTCAGGACCCAATGATCCTCTCCAAGGGCGACAGGGATCTCGGGTTTGCATTACAGACTCACCCAGGGAGTTAGGCCTCGTCTCGAGGGGAAGCAAAGGACTCGGCTATCCTCTCGAGTTGCGACGCGTATCTCTTGGAGCCCACTGAGTGGTCTAAAGGGAGTCAACCCTCTTCTTCAGTTTGGAGAGAGGACTCGGGATTGCTCTCCAGGCCATGCAGGAAAAGAAGGCCCACATCTCGAGATGACGGGGGCGTCTCGTGTGTTTTCTCGAGCTGCGGCGCCAGTGTGGGGTTTCTCACGAGGTACGACGGGGAGTTCAGGTAGCCTCTCGTGTGGCAACAGGGAAGTCAGGTCTCCATGGGCGGGGCAAGGGGGAGCGCGTCATTGCTCTCAAGTCAGGGTAGGGGAATCGGGCCTCATGACGGGTTGAAAAAGGACTCTCGATGTCTTTCTAGGGTTGCGGCAGGAAACCCTGGGTTCCCTTGACTTGTGCCGGAGACCTCAGGGAGCGTCTCAGGGTGCCTCTGAGAAGTCAGGGATACTGTGGATTTGGGAGAGGCCTCTCGGGACTCCTCTGGGTTTGGTGCAATGGAAGTGGGCCTCATCTCGAGTTGAGGCAGGAACCTCAGGGTTCTGCTCCTGACTTCCTGGAGGCCGGATCTGACTCAGATCGCAGGGTCCCTGTTGAGTTTGCTCAGGAGTGTCAGGTCTCGTGTTCTGCGGAGGAATGGAACTCCGCTTACATCTCAAGTTGTTCAAGGATGACACCACTTTTCGTGATGTGTGTGGAACCTGCGGGTTTTTCGGAGATGCACGGGGGCGTCAGTGCTCCTTCCTGTTGTGCCTTCATCCACAGGGTTGCCTTCGAAGAGGTGTCCGGGCATCGTGTTCTCCTCAAGTGCGGACCGGGAAATTGGGGTCTTTCAGCATGTTGCACCACCCACTAGGCTACGTCTCGAATTTTCTCGTGAGACCGGCCTCATCCTGAGGCGCGCAGGAAAGTCCGGGAACCCTTTCCAAACAAAGCAGGGGAATCGACCCTACTTTCGGGATCAGGAGGAGAGAAAGGGCTCAGATGAAGTAGTGCCGGGAACCTCGGTGCTCTCCTTGAGTGAAAGTCGGGTAACTTTTCTGGTTGCATCAAGGGTGCCAAGTACCGTTTCGCACTTCAAGACGGAACCTGGGACTTCTCTTGAGATGCTGTAGTGGGCAAGGGCCTCATCTAGCGCTGACGGGGGACCCACGTGTTTTTTCTCGAGTTGCGGCAGGATTCTTGAGTTACGATGGGGAATACAGGTTTCCTCTTGTGTTGGCCCAGGGAAGTCCAATCTTCCATTCGAGTTGCAAGTGAGAGCTGGAGATTGCTCTCGAGTCACTGCAGGGCAAAATTGAGCTCATCTAGGTTTGTGTCCAGGACCGAGTTTTTCTCTCCAGGGGCGACAGGGATCTCGGGGTTGCATTCCAGACTCACCCGGGGAGTCAGGCCTCGTCTCGAAGGGAATGAATGGACTCCGCTCTCCTCTCGAGTCGCGACGGGTATCCCTTGGAGCCCAAGAGTGGCCTAAATGGAGTTAAGCCTCCTGTGGAGTTTGGAGAGAGGACTCGGGATTGCTCTCTAGGCCATGCAGGAAAAGAAGGCCCTCATCTCGCGATGACGGGGGCGTCTCGTGGGTTTTCTCAAGGTGCAGTGCCTGGTTGGGGTTTCTCACGAGATAGGACGGGGAGCTCAGGGAGACTCCTGTGGTGCCACGGAAGTCAGGTCTCCATGGACGTGGCGTGGGGGAGCGCCTCATTGCTCTCGAGTTATGGTAGGGGAATCAAGCCTCAAGACACTTCGAAGAAGAACTCTCGAGGTCTTTCTAGGGGTGTGGCAGGAAACCCTGGGTTCCCTCGACTTGTGCCCATGACCTCAGGGAACTTAGCGGGGTTCCTCTGAGCAGTCAGGGATACTGTGGAGTTGAGAGGGGCTTCTCGGGACTTCACAGGGACTGGTGCAATTGAAGAGGACCTAATCTCGGATTGAGGCAGTAACGTCAGGGTTCCTCTCCATTTCTGACTCGGATAGCAGGGTCCCTGCAGAGTTGGGACAGGAGAGTCAGACCTCGTCTTGTGTGGAGTAATGGAACTCCGCTTGCCTCTCGAGTTGTTCACGGGATGACAGGCCACCTGTCGAGTTGTATGTGGAACCTGCGGTTTTGGGGGACGATGCACAGGGGTGTCAGTGCCCCTTCGTGTTGTGCCTTCATCCACAGGGTTACCTTCGAAGAGGTGACCGGGCATCGGGATCTTATCAATAGCGGACCAGGAAATCGGGGTCTTTCGGCATGTGGCACAACCCACGAGGCTACGTCTCGACTTCCCTTGTGAGACTGGCCTCATCCTGAGGTTCGCCGGGAAGTCTGGGAACCCCTTCCAGACAAAGCAGGGGAATCGACCCTCCTGTCTCCATCAGGAGGGGAGAAGAGGCTCAGCTGAAGCGGTGCTGGGAACCTCCATGTTCTCCTCGAGTGAGACCGGGGTGTCAGGGAAATTTGGGGGTCGCATCAAGGGTGCCAAGTACCGTTTCACACTTCAAGACGGAACATGGGACTTCCCTGGAGACGCTATAGCTGACAGGGGCCTCATATTTCGATGACGGAGGAGCCACGTTGTTTTTCTCCAGTTGCCGCGGGATTCTCGAATTACAATGGGGAATACAGGCTTCCTCTTGTGTTGGCCCAGGGAAGTCCAATCATCCATTCGAGTTGCGAGGGAGAGCTGGGGATTGCACTTGAGTCAATGCAGGACAAAAAAGACCTCATTTAGGCTTGTGTCCAGGACCGAGTTTTCCTCTACAGGGGCAACACGGATCTCGGGATCCCATTGCAGACTCACCCAAGTAGTCAGGCCTCGGCTCGAGGGGAAGCAACGGACTCCGCTCTCCTCTAGAGTAGCGACGTGTATCTCTTGGAGGCTACTGAGTGGCCTAAAGGGACTCAGGCCTCCAGTGGAGTTTGGAGAGTGGACTCGGGATTGCTCTCTAGGTCATGTAGGAAAAGAAGGCCCTCATCTTACGATGATGGGGGCGTCTCGTGAGTTTTCTCGAGCGGCGGTGCCAGTGTGGGGTTTTCATGAGGTAGGACGTGGAGCGCAGGGAGCCTCTCATGTGGCGCCAGGGAAGTTAGGTTTCAATGGGCGTGGCGAGGGGAATGCGTCATTGCTCTCCAGTCATGGTAGGGTATCGGGCCTCAAGACGCGGTAAAGAAGGACTCTCAAGGTCTTTCTCAGAATGCAGCAGGAAACCCTGGGTTCACTCGACTTGTGCCAGTGACCGCAGAGAGCTTCTGAGGGTGCCTCTGAGAATCAGGGATACTGTGGAGTTTTAGGGGCCTCTCGGGACTCCACTGGGTATGGCGCAATGGAAGAGGGCCTCATTTCGAGTTGATGCAGGAACGTCAGGTTTCATCTACATTTCTGACTCCGATCGCACGGTCCCTGCAGAGTTGGGAAAGGAGAGTCAGGCCTTCTCTTGTGTGGAGGAACGGAACTCCGCATGCCTCTCTAGTTCTTCAAGGGATGACAGGACACTTGTCGATCTGTGTTTGGAATCTGCGTGTTTTTCCGTACTATGCATGGGGATGTCAGTACCCCTTCGTGTTGTGCATTCATCCACAGGTTTGCTTTCGAAGAGGTGTCCTGGCATCGGGTTCTTATTAAGAGCGGACCGGGAAATCGGGGTCTTTCCGCATGTGGCACCACCCACCAGGCTACGTCTCGAATTTCCTAGTGAGACCGGCCTCATCCTGAGGTGCGCCGGGAAGGTCGGAACCCCTTGCAGAAAAAGCAGGGGAATCGACCCTCCTGTCTCGATCAGGAGGGGAGAAGGGGCACAGATGAGGTGATGCCGGGAACCTCGGTGTTCCACTCCAGTGAGACCAGTGTGTTGGGGAACTTTTGGGATCGCATCAAAGGTGCCAAGTACCGTATCGCACTTCAAGATGGAACGTAAGACTTCTTTTGAGACGCTGTAGCGGCAATGGCCGCATCTTGCGATGAAGAGGGAACGACGTGGTTTTTCTCGAGTTGTGGTGGGATTCTTGAGTTACAACGGGAAATTCAGGCTTCCTCTTCTGTTGGCCCAGGGAAGTCCAGTCTTCCCTTCGAGTTGCGAGGGAGAGTTGGGGATTGCTCTCGAGTCACTGCAGGAAAACAGAGACCTCATCTAGGCTTGTGTCCAGGACCTAATGTTTCTCTCCAGGGGCGACAGGGATCTCCGGTTCACATATCAGACACACCCGAGGAGTCAGGCCTCGCCTCGAGGGGAAGGAAAAGACTCCGCTCTCCTCTCGAGTCGCGAGGGGTATGTCTTGGAGTCCACTGAGTGACCAAAAGGGAGTCAAGCCTACTGTGGAGTTTGGAGAGAGGAGTCGGGATTGCTCTCCAGGCCATGCTAGAAAAGAAGGCCGTCATGTCGCGAAAATGGGGGCGTCTCGTGGGTTTTCTCTATCTGTGGCGCCAGTGTTTGGTTTCTCACGAGGTATGACGGGGAGCTCAGGGAGCCTCTCGTGTGGCGCCAGGGAAGTCAGGGCTTCATGAGTGTAGCAGAGGGAGTGCGTCATTGCCCTCGAGTCATGGTAGGGGAATCAGGCCTCAAAATGCATTGAAGAAGGACTCTTGAGTTCTTTCTATGGTGGCGGCAGTAAACCCTGGG